>NC_055704.1:23868541-24190000 GCF_017639745.1 Melanotaenia boesemani
TATATATATATATATATATATATATATATATATATATATATAAATCATTATATATCAACAGAACACAAAAGCATTTAGACTTTCAAAAGCATCTCTGAATGTTAAACTTAACCTATCAGCCATGGCAGATGAATAAAGATGAATAAATTGTGGGCCACCGTCGAGTCTTTTAAATATTGCTTATTTCAGAAATACAAACCTCACAGGTGTTACAGCAGTGCAGCTCTGTAGGGAGAGTTTCTGACACCCAGATCTGTCTTTCTGGGTTATTGCTTCACATAGATTAACATTTTACTTTTCCATGTTTTTTTAAATTTATACTACTAAAACTATTTCAGTGTGAACATGTTAAAAGGACCTAAAGTTTCTTCATTTCAAACTTTTAAAGAAGGCATCTGTTTTAAATTAAATATGTTTTTGTGGGTCTCAGAGTACTGAATTATGCTTTTAATTAGATTTTATGCTTCTTTTAGCCAGTGCATGTGTAGCAACAAATAAGATCTGAGCCTGCGTCTCTACAGCTAAAACAGCGACGCACCTTCTGCCTTAATCAGCGATTTCCTTTTCATGTCTCATGATTCATGTACCATTATCCATTCTTTTATTGTGTTATTTAAAAATCCTCTCTTTCTTAAATATGAACCATTAAACCTTTCAGAAAACAGCTTCCAAACCCACCGATCCCCTCTTTTCTCTTTCTCTGTCACCCTCTAAACAGAATTCTTCCTCTATGTCTTTTATGGTAGTAATGCATCTATTTTATTGGGTCAGGGATAGATTTGGTATGAACAATATTAACTTTATTCTTCCTAAATTTAAATGCTGAGGTTAGCTCTGTTAGCTAACTAGCTAGTTCAATTAACTGTCTGTTTCCTCTGCTATAGAATTTCCATTTTACTGTTAATTATTACATGAATGCGGCTGCAGAGGAGGCCAGCTATTCAGGCAGACCACAATGTGCCCTGTCATGTTTTGGATCCATCAATCATTGTCCTAAGATATATTATTTTGAGCACAGTTTTATTCAGTACTTTGCTTTACCTCAAATGCTGAGCAGAAGAAAAGCTCTGAATAGAAATCCCTGCTTATATGGCAGGTGCAGACTGATTTCTGGCGATCCCACCACGTCCTTTGCCTATCTCTCATCAAAAAGGTCTAAAGTTTCCATGGGATGAGTGAGTGGGAGAGGAGGGCAGGTTGAGACAAAGTTCTGGCCAAATAAAGCTGAGTGGTTTCCTGTGTGTGTGAGTGTGTGTGTGTGTGTGTGTGTTCTGGTTTTTTGGGGGGATTTTTTGTGTTATTTTTCCTAAACAATAGACTCTAATGACAAACTGCCTGAAGCTCCTGCTTGAAACCACGCCTAGATCTGTAGAGAGCTACTTGCCTTGCTTGTCCCTACCTTCTCCTACACTTCTCCCACGGCTGCACCCAGATCTGTAGTTTTCACACATCAATGAGCAAGTGACGACGCAAAGAGAAAGCTGCTTCAACCAAAAGGGAGGGTAGAGGCCTTCCTCCAAGCTCGGACTTCCTCTCAGCACCATGCTAACAGGGGCTCCTCACAGAGGTCCCATTGTGTACAAGGGCCCCGTAGATCCCCCCCATACATGAAAGTAACACATGCCAGAGTTTCACCTCAGGAAAAGAAGGACAAATATTTCAGTCTGATTTGACTCTTAAACAAATAAAGGTACTCTTGTAAAGGATAAAACACTATTTTGCCATTGGGGGGGCCTTTGCTCTCTGTTTCTTTTTGTGTCTGTTGTGTGTGTGTGTGTGTGTGTATGTGTGTGTGGTGTTTGAGAGGCTTATGCATGCTGGTGTACAGTGTGGGGTGGGTGCACTCAGAGTGACCAAAAGCAATCTGCTCTGGTCCAATCAGCCTCAGTGCCTACCTTCGCACATAAGCGGCAGGGCACTCAGGTCCGCCAGAGCGCACAGACCTACACATACACACACCTAGACACTTGTCACATTCACATAAACACACACCTTATACACATTTCACGCACGCACCCTCCCTCTTCAAGGCACCCTGTGCGACCTCTCACCATTGGCCAAATCCCGGAGCCCTCAGCATCTCCATCACGGCTGAAGGGACCATTCGGGAAAGCAGGAGACAGAGGTAAGCGTTCTTGGAGCTACGTTCCTGCTGGCCAAGTGGCTTTCTGGTGCAGGGGATTAGGCAGGCAGAGGTGCATGGCTGGCCCATTCAAAACTACTGCTGTTAGGGGTTTAGACAGGAGCTGGTATACTAATTGGGTGGCAGATGCATTCATTTAACTTCTCGGTTTGCTTTGGGAGTTTTGCAGGTGTATAAAATATGGATATCTGTGTCATACTTTGGTGTCTTTTTATGTAGTTCTGGTAATTATAAGTCTGGAAATGTATTTCACTGTCACTGATGTAGATCAACATTGACCTATTTAGCAACTTCTTTAGGTAAAATTTTAAGTGTGGCACAATTAATTTCACCTGTACAAATGAACTTTTTGCAGCAAGCAACTTCTACTTTTTAGAAACTATGTCTTATGTGGTTTCCTTCCTCCAAAACCTAATGATATGCACAGGTGATGTCTTGCACTGTTGAGTCACCTGCTTTGTTGGAGGTTTTTAAAACGTCTTTTTTTCTGGTGCAAATTAACCTGGATGTCCTGCAACCTGCAGCAAAGGGGACATCTAGTTTGCTTGTGGTTTTTAAGGGGCAAAAGTGGATTCACTGGATATCAGGAATGTCCAGCGTGAAGCCAAATATAACAAGGAGGTAGTTTGGAGGGGACACACATACACAGTTTCCACACACTGTGTCTGTGATGGCCTGCATAAAAGCCCAGCTCTGTGCTGTCTTCAGTGTATCCTTCTTTCAGTAGCTCTGCTGGATGCCTCAGGATGGAAAGTCTATTTCAGCTGCAATCTTCTTAACATGGTGCACCAAGTTCATCTTGCAGATAATGTAGGGATTGGTTTGCATAATAACTCCATGTCCCCCCTCCCACTTTATATCAACAGCGATATATTCATGACTTTAAAAAACAGGAAAGGTGGTTTTTATTTATTTTTTTGTTGTTGTTTTATATCTGTCCGTTTCCCAAAATAGCCACTGAGGTTTCTTAATTTTTTTCTCTGTGAAAGATAGACGTGTTAGACAGAGTGTGCATCTGTGAGAGGATTGCAGCTTTCCAAGTGTGTGTGTGTGTGTGTGTGTGTGTGTGTGTGTGTGTACGTGTGTGTGTGTTTGAGCACTGACACTGCTGAATGAAGGTTTTCCTTGCAGCAGTAACTTGCTGCCATCCTGTCCACAAACCTCGGTGGAATTTGGAGTTTGAGTGCTGAGACAGGCAGCGACCGGGCCTCATAAAGACCCTCTGTAAAGGGCGAGGGGTCGGGTTAGCTTAAAACCTCTCTCTCTCTTTCTCACTTACTTGAGCTCTCCTTCTCCGTCTTTTCCTCTCTTTCTCCATCTAACCCTGAGGGCCAACATCTTGTCTCCGTCTCCCTTTCTGTCAAGCTCTTCTTTTCTTCTCCTCCTCCCTTGCTCTCCATTTCTCTGCCCTGGCCTGGAGGACTCTCTTTAAACTCTTCTGCCATTTCTTGGGTTTGACATATATTATCCAAGGCGAGCTGCAACATGGCCAATACTGACATACTGTTAGATGATTAATTCCCAGGTGCAGTTTCTGTTAACAACAAGCTAATTAAGCAGTAATTAACATATGTTAATCTTCATGGTGCTTTCCACTGTAAAATAACACTTGTGAACTTAACTCATGAGGCCTGTTCTGCAGAGGAAATTAACAAGATTATTAACATCTGCTATCTAGGTCAGGGCAATGCAAAGTAGCTCTGCTCAAGAAAATGTATTTTAGGTTTGTAAGACTTTGGCTCTGTGTTCTTGCCAAAGGCCTTTTGGTCTGATTGGGGAAAATAATCAAAGCTTCTGAAGCCAAAAACACAGGAATTCAAAAGCTGCTTTAATCAGCTCAGATAGAAACACCAATAATGTGAAATTAAAATGACCGTGGAAGCTTTCCTCCTTTATCTTGGTTTCCATGGGGATGAGCTCCACCCCACCGCTGCCTTCGTAATAAAGTTTATACATTAATGTAAACCTCATTTACACAATTTTAACCTAAAACTGAAGCCGTTTGTGTTCCTACCTCAAACTGCAGATTAAGTGAAAGTGAATTACATGGAAACAAATATGTCAGAGAGGAGATGAACTTGTTTATAACTCCACTTTGATTTCCTCTTACCTCTTCTAGGCTAATTTGTCAGTTCAAACCAATGAAGTCTGCATTTTTAGAAAATCCATGAAACCCAATGACATTGTTTATCAATGTTTTAGTATTATCAAACCTTCCATAAAGATTCCATAAAAAAGATTCTGTGTGTTACCATACGGAAACTTAAAGTTTGGCATTAGGCCATACCACCACGTTTACTGAGCTGTTCTCATTTCTAACACATTACTAACACTTGATCGGGAGCTCTAAGCACTGGTTTTTAATCCTGAAGCTAGCCCAAGAGCTTCCATTTTGGATGTACAGGGTTTCCCAAGTTGTGATAGTCACAGTGTCTGTTGTCATAATCATATGGAAACACTTAACCATGATGTTTCCCAAACTTTAGCCAAGTTCGTTTATTTCCTATTGAAATACTAAAGAAGGAGGGGAGAGAAAAGTCGAAATAAAGACAGGGTAAAAAAGGAAGTGAAACAGAAGCATCTCATGGCTGAACTTGAGTCACTTCCATAGAAGCTGGACTCCTATCCACCAAGTCCCCTACAAACATCCCATGTGAATCTTATTACTTATTAAGCCAGCACAGCTAAGGTTTGCACCACTATTGAAAGACTGGCAACATGCAGTAGTTCCCTATGTGTCTTGAGTTATGGTTAAAAAAAAGTACCCTGTGAATTAAAACCGGTGTAGAGAACCTGAAGTGTCAGTATGTAAAAAGTTGGGTGAGAAATTTCTCTTTGTAAGCTAACCAAACAATGTGTGTTTCTCTCAGAACTTATACCTATTGATTATTTCATTATTTCCCACAATGACCACCAGCACACAGAGGGCGTAAATCCAGCTTAATAGACCACAAAAACTCCTGGGAAAGTTCATGCCTTTTGAAATAAAATTGATTGAAATCAGAGATGGTTTGAAGTTAGTCCTAAATGCCCATTGGAGGTATTATTTCACTTTAATGGACATATAATGCTTCATGAAGGGCTACAGCTGATTATCTCCATAATTTTATATAAAGAGTGGTTTAGACTCTGTGGCCCTAACTATGGCATTTTCATAATCCAAGTAACCAGGTTGTTTAAATCGGATCAACCAGCAAAAGGAAGCAAAATAAATACAATAAAGGACTTAGTCTTGCAACGGCTTCTCTATCACCATCCCTAACAACCTGTGAAAGTAGATTTTCATCTTTTTGTGGCTTTGTGGCTTAAATTCAAACTATATTTAATTTCCATTGGTATTACTTTCATAATATGCTAATTTCTTCATATGATGTACTACAACCACCTAGTTGTAGTACCTCATGTACTAGTTGTACTGCCTAGTTGTAGTACAAGAACTAGTTTTTATAAAGTTGATGAAGTAGCAACCTTAAATCTTTTCTAGAAAACATATTAAAAACATATATGTTTACCTTCGGATGTGTTAGCATCATTGTGAATGTCTGAGATGTTTGATGGCAAAGAAATTTCCCCCTTTTAGGGGATGAATAAATCTTATCTTATCTTATCTTATCTTATCTCATCTCATCTCATCTCATCTCAACTTATCTTATCTTATCTTATCGTATCTTATCTTATCTTATCTTATCTTATCTCATCTCATCTCATCTCATCTCATCTCAACTTATCTTATCTTATCCTATCCTATCTTATCTTATCTTATCTTAATTTATCTTATCTTATCTTATCCAAACTTATCTTTTCTTATCTTATCATATTTTATCTTATCTTAACTTATCTTATCTTATCTTATCTTATCTAAACTTATCTCATCTCATCTCATCTCATCTCATCTCAACTTATCTTATCTTATCTTATCTTATCTTATCTTAACTTATCTTATCTTATCTTAACTTAACTTAACTTAACTTAACTTAACTTAACTTATCTTATCTTATCTTATTTTAACTTATCTTATCTTATCTTAACTTAACTTAACTTAACTTATCTTATCTTATCTTATCTTATCTTAACTTATCTTATCTTATCTTATCTTATCTTATCTTAACTTATCTTATCTTATCTTATCTTATCTTATCTTAACTTATCTTATCTTATCTTATCTTATCTTAACTTATCTTATCTTATCTTATCTTATCTTATCCTAACTTAACTTATCTTATCTTATCTTATCTTAACTTAACTTAACTTAACTTAACTTAACTTAACTTAACTTATCTTAACTTAACTTAACTTAACTTAACTTATCTTTTCTTATCTTAACTTATCTTATCTTATCTTATCTTAACTTATCTTATCTTATCTTATCTCATCTCATCTCATCTCATCTCATCTCAACTCAACTTAACTTAACTTAACTTAACTTATCTTATCTTATCTTATCTTAACTTAACTTAACTTAACTTAACTTAACTTAACTTAACTTATCTTATCTTATCTTATCTCATCTCATCTCATCTCATCTCAACTCAACTCAACTCAACTCAACTTAACTTATCTTATCTTATCTTATCTTAACTTAACTTAACTTAACTTAACTTAACTTAACTTAACTTATCTTATCTCATCTCATCTCATCTCAACTTATCTTATCTTAACTTAACTTAACTTATCTTTTCTTATCTTAACTTATCTTATCTTATCTTATCTTATCTTAACTTAACTTAACTTATCTTATCTTATCTTATCTCATCTCATCTCATCTCATCTCATCTCATCTCATCTTATCTTATGGCTAAACTAAACTAAAGAAAATGTCCTGGTAACCTGTCGGATGATCTCTGACTTTTGAACTTTGACACACTACAGAAGAGCATTGCTTTGAGTAAAGATGGCTTTACAATAGAGCAGCAAACCTCTGGCTACAGCAAATCAAGAGCCTCTCATATTTGATCCCCTCGAGCTGTCTGCACCTTGGTAATAAGTCCAGTGACCTCATGGGACCCAAAGTCATATGCATACAGTCTGCTACACAACAGATGGGTCATTCTGCCGATATTATAGACTTGTTTTAGAGGGAGGATTATAAAACTAACCTCTGTTGAAAACTAAAAACATACTGAACTGTATTGTACTGTTTCAGCTGTTGCAGTTATTACAAGTTTGCTGCTATTTAAGTTGATTATATTGTTGGTTGGTAACACAAGTTATCATAAATGTTTGTAAATGCTTTGATGAAAATTCCCGTTTTGATTTGCAACCATATGTTTTTGTCAAGGTGGACTATGAGGATGTTTGTGCAGCTCGTATTCGGACTCTTCGTCCTCAAAGCGGCAGTAGCCAGCCCCAGATTTTCCCGACAGCTGGACTTAGACACATACAACAGCGCTAACTATGATGTGGAGAATGAGGAGAACGAGTATGACTATGATGATGGATTAACAACTGATGACTCTCAGGTAGGAATATTTATGTGTGTACAAGAGAAAATGTTTTCAGTTCATGGCACACATTCTATGTAGAATGACTGCTGGAAAATCTGTGGAAGCAGAGACAATAAATTCGAATGTCACCAACATTTACAATCCACAGATGCATTCAGTTCCCAAAAAAACTGATTTTTCACATTTTTCAGATACCACAAACCATAGTTTTGAATGTGTAATATTTGTTAACTGTCTGGTTTTGTGCTGAGGTCATCAGGTTCATTAAGCAGGCAGGGATCCTGCTGATGTCAACAAAGTATGACTTGGAAGCAAAAACATTTTTTCCAGCTTTTTGCTCTATTGTGTCCAAAATATTTGAGCTTTATACCTTTGCCAGCCACCATAATAATTTCCATGCCTGAGAATCCTGCACACACCTGGAGCAGTTTTCGCTGTGAAATCAATCAATATTGAGGCCACTTGACAGATTAATTTGTCTTTGCACTAAAAAATGAAAGAACTCCTTAAATATTTCTTATTTATTTCTTTGGACTACCATGTAGTACAGCTAACACAGCACTGTTTGAGTTGATTATTTCCAATAGATATGAGAAGTGTGAGTCAGTGATCTGGAAGCTATGAAGCTGCTGTGGAAGCAATTTTCTGTATGTGACTCTGCATGTGCAGCTGCCATTGTGTTACTTGAGTCCCAGAATGAATATCCGATTTCAATCGTAAGGAACTCACAAGCATAACAACAGACAGATTTGTTCTTTCATTATTATTAACACACTGTGCTTGGCAGCTTTTAAAAGACGAGTGAATAAGCTTCCTACTTGACAAATGGATACCGGCAGTGCCTTTTAAATGAGATGCAAATTGACTTTGATATGGCAGACCTGCAGGGAAAACCAGGATGACTGGCTTTAACCAAACTTCCTATTACCCAACAAGGAAATTATGACAAGGCGTAGTCATGGCAAAATATCTACTATTCGGCTGGCTCCCTTAAAGCCTGCAATTTAAGTTAAACCTGATGTGGACTGCACTCACTTCATGGTTCTTACCTGAGGCCTGTACCACAGCACAGACACCAAGAGCTTAAATCATGATCTCTTTCTGCCAAATTCAAGGTGTTTTGTCTCCTAAACTTAACCAAACAGTGACCAAGAACAGTAATCACTGTTGCTTTTAAGCCTTTGTCAACAAAGCACTGTTGGGTAAAGATGAAAGACTGAGAGCTCTACATGCAGTTGCTCAATATGGGAAAGTTGCCCTTCAAGGACTAGACTAGATGTGGCATAGCATATTACCTAACATTTTGTGGGAGTCTACTCTGCTTCAACTAACCAGAATCTTTTAACCACATAAACAAAGTTCTGACTCATAAATGCAGTGTTGACAACAAGCATCTTGCCAGGATCTGTCATTTTGTTTTGTTGACAAGGTGATGGGGCAGAAGAATGAAGATTAAATGGGTATTTTCTCTCTTTTTTCATTTTTCCACACACGCATGCAGACAATCTCGGGGGAGAAATGAAGCGATGATGAGCTCCAAGCCTCTGGAATGCTGAGTCTTTGCTTTTTGTGTGCAGCTCTCGTTTGGCGTTTCTCTTCTTTCTTTTCAGGGCTTGTCTCCTTTGAAAGAAATAAATGCTCATCTACATTGTTATCCAAGCAAATCATCCTCAGTCTGCTGCTTTCTGATACTTTAATCACCATCTTTGGATTTTTCTGGCAGATGTTCAGTGTGTCTTATAGTTTTGTTTTCATCAGCAAGTTAAGCTGTCTTTCTGCATCACCAGAGCCATTTCTTTTACTCTAATATATTTTGATTAAAACTAATTGTTTCAACTTTCAAAGACATTTAACTTTATTATTTTTGTTCTTTATTATTTCATTTTATCACACTATTGTCTGTTCTCAAGGGCTGTCTGAAGCTTTTTATGTCTGCCTCCTGTTTTTGTTTTTTTCATTCTTCTTAACAATTTAGCATTTGAAAAGAACACCCTTATTTGTTTTCTTCTACAGAGTCAGATGGGTACATAAATAAAATGCATTAAATATGTTAATCTCTCCTATTAGCCTGGCTACACTTTGTTTTGTTTAGTTTAGCTTAACCTAGCTTCACTTTTTTAGCTTGGCTTGTTTTTTTAGTTTATTTTAGCACACGGTAGAGTCAGGGAGATATAGTTAACCTAGCTTGGACAAAGCAAACAAAATTCTTCAACCACAGCTCTAAAACAGAAATACCAGTTAATTAGTGTTTAAATCTTCTTGGGTCAGTTTCTCTTACAAAACTTGTCAATCACACTGACTACCAAACATGTTCAAGCAAGCCGGTTACATCCCCAAAACCTATTTTTGGTGAACAAAACCAAAATATAAGACAAATTATAAAGTCTTTTTTTTTTTTTTTTTCAGTGACCCTTAGCACAACTGTTGAAATAAAGTAGAATTTGATTGGGAAGTTTTTGTTGTGGATACCCAGCAGATGGGAGATGTATTGGAGAACACCCATTTAAATGATAAATGATAAAGTGTACTTTCCAGTCATGTAACCTACTCAAAGCGCTTTACACTACATGTCACATTCACCCATTCACACACACATTCATACCCCGATAGATGCATCCGGAGGCAACATGGGGTTTAGTGCCTTGCCCAAGGATACTTTGTTATGGAGTCAGGGGAAGCCTGGAGTCCGTCCACCAACTTTTCGGTTGTTGGACGACTGCTCTTCCTCCTGAGCTACAGCCAGGAAACTCATGATCTTGTGATGTAATTATATATTACTAACATACTTACTTTTAGCACATTTTTTTTGCCTTAACATAACCACAAATACAATATTACAGAACACGGCAATTTTCAAAATTCAGTAAGTGTGTAAAGGATTCGGTTGGTAAGAGAGGCAAACTCCAATCTCTTGGCTGGCTGTTATGTATGTCTGTTCACGACTAAAACCACCAAACAAAGTTACAGATAAAGTTGATATTCCCTCCTGAAGTGTAAGCATCATGATATGGCTTTAGACGTTTTTAACATTGTTTGTTAAAAAACTTTGACATTTGACATAAAGCTCATCTTTAAGATGATTCTCATTATAACACAGTTTTTAAGAAGAGCCTGTATATGAGGAAAATACTATTTAACTTTCTGAATAAAGAGAATGATCTTGCTTCTAAAATTTGTAATTCTCTCTGAACTGAAGGGGCTCATAAATATGACCTAGAAACTGCTTTTTGTACATGATTCAGACTGTACAGTATGTGGTGGTAAATCAAGGTGATGCCCATGGGGTGACTGAAACTTTTGGAGATAACTTTTTTGTGTTGTGTGGTGAAAGTGATACTACTTAAAAGCACATTTAATCAGTCTTAATTACATAAAAAGTACTTTATAATGCACAATCAACCACAGCAACAGCATAATATTTGGTTTTGGCGTATAGCATCTCTCTCTGTGTCTCTGTGCATTTTGTACTCCCATGCAGAGGGAATTTTAACTTTTTTCATTTTTGGTTTTTTTTTTTATTTTCTTTTTTTTAGGTTTTTGTTTGCCAGCCTTTCACCTCTTTTTCCCCTTCGGGTATATATGTTTGCTTTTGGGAAAAGGGGAAATGAAGGGGAGCACTGCAGTAAACTAAATTTTCAAAGGCTCACCTTGTTGTATCACAAACTGTGTCCCAGCCGAGCTTTAGAATATAAAATCCTGTGCTGAATATCTTGTCACTGCTGTAATTATTTAGTCATATTTTACATACACCTAAATGTAGGATTATGACTGACTTTGCTAAAGTCATACTACTGTTACCAAGTACAGACTTCTTGGCTTATTGACACCAGATTACTCTGGTTGAAGTCTGTTGGAAAGACTAAGTTATGGATCCTTGGAGCTACCATGTGTGTCTTGGTTCCACAAGGACCATTCCTCTTTTGGAGGGTTGATTCAGCCAGATTTCCAGGTACTACCTGTGGCAGTATGTAGGAAGTCATCGCCCTCCTGTGGAGGATGACAGAATTGCAGCTTCCAACAACTAATTAATGAAGCTTAAATGGTTTAGCAGAGTTCTTTTTCCTTTGTTACCCAACGTGAAACTTAAGAATATGCATAATAATCTTTCTTTAGTGGTCTGTTCATAATCCAGGATGATATAAAGTAGATCTCTCAACTAAATACAAAGAAATCTTGAGTCAAAGTGATTCTACTCCCAGCAACACCAACACATAACGTTAGGTTGCTACTGGTCTCTATGAAAGCAGACATATTGTCCATATAAATACATACAATCAGGAGATGCTTATGAATAGTTGTGAGAGGAAATGTTTATCCCTTCTATCTATATTATTATCAGCCAGGGTTTCAGGAATATTCTTCATGACTATTATAACTGAGCTAAAGTTGCTCTCTCCTTCCTTACTTTAATGCTTGTATTTGACAGTGTGCTGCCATCTAGTGGTACAACTTTAAATATCGCATTCAAGTCTAGAATTGTCTGTCCCCACAATACACAAGATTGTTCTAATTTCTTATCTTTGGGTAAAAACTGACATCTACCAAAGAAAAAATGGTTCAGTCTTGTGTTTGCCAAACTGACCAACTATGTCTAGGACGGGTAAATCCTGCAGCTGTTAATTCTGAAACTACAGAAATGTTCCACAAAGTACAGTAAATGACTCCATTACTAGGATTTAATGTACTGTTTTGACCTGTGTGTGACTGTTTGCTTCCTCCACAGTGACCATAGATGTTAACCCTTTAACACCTGACCCATATTAAGTCTTTATTTGGTCCTGTAACAAAATGAAAAAAGAAAGAAAATTGCATTAATGTATGGTACATTACCCTGTGATATAACAGAATTGTTGCAGTGCAAAGGTAACAACCAGGGGCAAAAGATAAGTTTCACATTATTGTTTGCAAAAGGGTTTTGCTCAAAGTTATTATCTTAGTCTTGCAATAGATCTCAGAAACAGTATTAAGTATGATGCAGCAGGCATTAAAGGGTTAAGTTTATTGCACATCAGTCTATGAACACATCACTCCAAATAACCTGTAGAAAAGGTGATGAAAGCAGCGTGCATGGAAGTAAATACAGTAGACTTTCAAATCAGCTGTATTTACTGTTTATATCAGCTCAAAGGGATTATAAACATTTCAGCCACAAATCTTAAATTTTGCAAACAGGATTTATTTCAAACACATCTGTGAGTATTTGGTAAGTGCTTCAGTTTAATACTTTGTTTATGGTTTTAGATCTGACAACAAAGGCAATTTGGAATTCTGTCTTAATATCTTGATAAAAATTAATTGAATGCCATAACTCAGCTGCTTGTATTATTCCCAGAGCCTCATCCATCCACCACATCACCCCTATTCTGCAACAGCTGCACTGGCTACTGGTTAAACATGGCATCAACTTCAAAATACTTCTGGATCAAATCCACCACCTCTCTCCTTATTTTCTGATTTGGTCCAGATCAGGGCTTTCAGCTGCTCTGCTCCTCCCAGCTCTGGAAATCTTTACCACCTGACCCATCAGAAACATCATTTCTCTTCTACTTTTCAAATCCAAACTAAAAACTTATCCATTCAAAATGGCCCCAGTCCATATACCTCCATTCACTCTCTTTCATTTTATTTATTTTCTTTTATCTTGTGCTTCTCTAAATCAGTGTAAATAAAGATGTTCTGAAAATTTTATGGCACCCTAACCTAATTTTGCATGTATATAAAGCTTTCCCTGTGAAACAATTAAAACCAATTTTTAATATATTTGGTTTATTGCAAGACAATTCAAGTTAGAAATATTTTTAATTTAATTATTTGTGTTTGTTCAATGAATGAAAAATTAGGCACATTACATATCTTACTATTATTTTGCATGAAACTGTTCCCTCTTTTTAAACCGGATTTTAACGCGTTGTGTATCTCTGACTTACTGCTGCTGTGTTTTTCTCAGGCAGAGATTGAAACACTGGCTCCCCACTATAACTATCCTGAACCTGGGGAGGAAGAGCTGGAGGAAGAGGAGGAGCAGGAGGAAGGAGAAGAAGAGCAGCCTCTAAAAGCCCAGCTTGTCCCTCAGGGTTCTGGGGGATCTGGCCTTCTCATGGGTCCAGACACACAGAAAGGTCTGAAACAGCACACAAAAGCAAATCTGCTCCCCAAAGTTTAGATGGTATTAAATAAATGAGGCCACTCAGTTTGAGGTCGGTGCACTTCCTTTAAAACAGCTTCATTCAAAAGGACCAAAGCCAGCCTGTTTCACAAGCTTAACCTGCTTTATTCATCTTTTCCATGTGCATCCATTTAACCCACAATTAGTTAAATGTGTTGTGTTCACTGTGTCTGTTTGTCATCCCCCGTTTAACCGAATCATCTCAAACCTGATTAATGATCTGTTTCAGTCTCATATGTTTATTAATACCTAATCTTGTCTCTAACAAGAGGTGGAGCTGCGTCTGACCCCCATTCATATTCTTCATGTCTCCGGGGATTTTGAGGGCTCCGTAGGGTCTGGAACCTCAGGAGCTTCTGGGGCTTCGGGATCTGGAGGCCCAGAAGACACACTGGTCTCCGGTGCCTCTGGCGAATCCGGTGACATCATCCTTATTTCTGGAGCCTCAGAGGAGATACTCAGCTCCGGAGGATCTGGGGAGTTCTTGCTATCAGGGGATCTGTTGATATCTGGGGATCTTTCGGGGTCCGGGGATATTATGGGATCTGCCACATCTGGGGTCTCTGGGGACTTTGCCTCTGGGGGCTCTGGAGTAGCCATTGAGGTCCCCCTGTTTTCTGGAAGCTCTGGGGACCAGTCTGGTTCTGGGTTCTCTGAAGATCCTTTGGTCTCAGGGGCATCTGGAAGCTCTGGGGTTTCTGGGGAGTCTGGTGAGTCCGGGGACTCAGAGATAATTCTTATATCTGGAGGTTAGTAGGAAAGCTTGTTGCTGCTTTGTAATCTTATTTGATTAATATTAATTGTTTGTCTGAAATTCCATTTAACTGCTTTTCTCTTTAAATGTGGTTAAATGTTGATCTTAATTATTCGTGTTAAAAGTCTTGTTGTATTTATTGTGTCTATAATCATGTCTTTCTAACATCCTGCTCATCTAAAATGTGTGATTGACTGGTTAATGGGTTGATTGATTTTCCCTCTTAATCTTCACCTCCTAACCCCAAACTTGACTCTAACAAGAGGAGGAGCCGCCCCTCATTCCTGAAACTATCCCTCAAGAGGCATCAGGTGTTTCTGGGGAGTTCTCAGGAACTTCAGGAACCTCAGGGGTCTCAGGGGATATTGAGGCCTCTGGAGATTTAGATGTCTCCGTGTCTGGAGACGTCCCTGTGACAGTGGTCCCTGAACCTGATAAAGGTCAGTATCTGATCTAGGCATGTTTGAGACACATTAAAGGCAGGTCAAAAGAGCTAGTCTACCTCAGACACGGAAAAAATACACTAAAGAGAAAGGTTTTAAACTCTTCTTCTGTTACTGGTGGGCAACCAGTTTTTTTCTCCTACACTTCATGTACATTTAACTTCTTTTATGGAGGAATATGGACAAAAAAACATAAACTTAACTCGGATGGCAGCAGATTTTGCAAATATTTTTTGGAAATGAAAGCAAAGTTGTATCCTTGTACCCTCTGAAGTCTAGAGAATGAATACTTGTCACAGTTTGTACACATTGCATAGGGATCTGTTCATTAACCCTTTAATGTCTTGTTTGGTCATTTGGTGGAGCAATCCCATTAAAAACGTAGAAATAAACCTAATGAGCCATCTTTAAATCTTAAAACATTAATAAATGGAAAAGTACAACAAAACAAATTTCCTTATATTTTTTCCTCATTGTGAATGTTAAATGTTTTTTTTGTACAAATGATTTCTTATTTATTTGGTTTGACTAAACCCTTTCAGCATCCTTTGAGCTCTCGGCCAAAGAAGCCATTTATATCTACTTGCTATAGGTGCAGTCACGTGTGGCACTGCCTCACCTGTCATGATAAAAAATGTTTAAAAATTAAAAAGTACATAAAATAAATATTAATATTTTCTACTGATCTATGTTAAAAATGCATTCACTGTGACTCTACACATAAATCGCCAAATTTGAGTATTTCCCAATCAAATCTAGGGCAGAAATCCCGGGTGAGGCAATGGTGAGCTGTGCCTCACCTCTGACTGTATGATCCATTACAAACTGGGTTGCATGACACGTTTCTGTTTCTCAGCATATTGCCAATATGAACTTTACAGAAATATTTGTTATACGCCATGACTCTCTACAGTCTGTGTAATGTCTTTAATGTATCTGTGTGAGAGAAATATTTCTGCTGATCGTACAATAAAGTGCAGAGAAAAGTCAGCAGGTGAGGCAGGCAGTATTCTGCCTCGCCTCAAGGGGGCGTAGTTGCATGCTGTTGGATGAAGAGTGAAATAAGAAGCTCTTTTCAGTTACAATTGTAAATCTGACTCCAAAGGAGTCAGTGCCTCACCAGCCATGAACCTCACCGCATGTCATGCATAGGTGCACAAACATGGCAGATCCCATATTTGTTCCACCATTTTTACTATAAATTCTCTGAATAGACAAACTGTGTGAAGTAAGAACCTTCTGAGCTTTAAAACTGCAGTCCTGGCTTTGTTTGATAGGTGCTACAGCACCATTTGGCATAAGTAACACCCTAAAAAGCAACAGTAGTTACCTGTAGTGCAGTCATCGCTGCACCTGAGGCCACTGATCCACTTGCAGATGAAAACATGTTAATGTCTGAAAGAATTTTGGCCATTCAAGGCCACTGTCCTTTCCCAACTGTACAACATTCCGTAATTGTAACTTTTCCTAATGAAAAATTTGACTTATTCACTGCCAAAACTGCTGTTAAACATCTAAATTATTCTTGTTCTTAAACCCATTTAACTCACTTCATTGTGTTTTTTGTTCTAACAATCATGTTGTCATGTTTCATGTCATCAATAACACAAACCTGCAATTATAAATTCTTGGATAACACTGCTTAAAATTCCCTGCTGCGGCAAACAGTGAACTACTGTTTGCCAGGTGTCCTGTCCCGTGTCCATGCTGGTCTAACCTGTTGCTTTAACGCCTAATCTTGTCTCTAACAAGAGGAGGAGCTGTTTCCAACCACACCAGAAACCCCTCAGGAGGGGGCTGGCAGTCAGGAAGAGATTGAGAGCTCTGGTTTCCCAGAGCCTGAACAGCCAGAGAAGCCTGATGAGCCTGAGGTTGACATATCAGGTCAGTACTGAGCAGCACCAAATACAGAGTGTGCTATAAAAAGCCTCGCATCCTGGATCCTGACTTTGACTGATCCTATGTATTGATGGTTTTTGAGACTCATAAATAACAAAGTATTCGGCCTTGCATTGTTTTATATATATATATATATATATATATATATATATATATATATATTTCTATTTCCCTTTTTGTTCCTCTTATCTGTGTGTTCCAGGTATGCCCACTTGCTTGCTGTGCACATGCCTCGGGGGTTCAGTCTACTGTGATGACTTGAAGCTGAACAGCGTACCACCTCTGCCCAAAGACACCACTCACTTCTACGCTCGCTACAACAAAATCACCAAGATCAACAAGTCCGACTTTGCTTTCATGAGTATGTTTCCTGTTTTTAGGTAGCTTAGCATTGGGGTGAGCTACTTCACATCAGTATCTCAGAGTGTGTTTTCTTGCCTCCTAGACAAGCTGAAGAGGATCGATTTGACTGCGAATGAGATCACATCCATCGAGGATAGAGCATTCATTGGTCTACCCGAGCTGGAGGAACTTGTGATGCGAGAAAATTACATCTCACAGCTGCCATCTCTTCCGGAGACCATGACCTTGATTGATGCCAGCCACAATAACATCGGTTCAAAGGGTATTCATAAAGAGGCTTTCAAAGTATGTATACCTTTTCTACTGATAACTGCAGTCACAACAGATCCTGGGCAGTAATGGTTTAAACTCTGTAGTTACCTTTAGCTGGCATGAAATAAAATGAGGAGGCCTTAAAGTTGGGAAAAGTCAGGATAAAAAATGCTGCTAAATTCAGCTCAATGCAAACTTCCACCTCAGCTGTTTGAGATCTTGTGTTGTCAAAAGTATTTAAAAACGTAAAAATATTTAAATGTCACTCATGAATTGCTGTTGCATTTTACAGGATATGACTGGCCTGCTGTACCTGTACCTAACAGACAACAACATTGATTATATCCCAGTGCCTCTACCAGACAGCCTGCGATCTCTACACCTACAGGTACATCTACTGTAGGCTCATATCTCACCACTCAGTGCACCTGATCAGGACTGGAAATATGAGGATCCTTTGGGGGCTTGAGATTCAAACAAATGTATCTTGTGATGCAACCAGCCAGCAGACTTCTTTCCTTAATAATATATTGATGCTATTATACTGAAATACCCAATAAATTGTTCTCTAATTAGAAGAAACTCATCTTTGGTTTATTAGAGCTAGCCAGCTACTGTAACTTGCAATCAGAAGATAACAAGCTTTGCCTTCTAGAAATAACAAAATGATCAAGATGAAGGAGAAAATGGGCAGTTTGTATGTTAGCACTAAGCGGCAACCTCCGGTGGTGAAATGTGAGGCCTTTGCGGAAGTGCAAAAAATTGCAGTTCACCCCTCATCCACTAGGGGCTGACTCCCCTAACAGTGTGCCTTAGCTTTAGGCCGCCTACCTCTGTTAGCTGGTTAGCTACCGTTAGCTCGGTTAGCTCTTAGCTACAGACAGCTCTAAATTTGATGGGTGTCAATCATCCATCCACTGATGAAATTAAAAAACTACACCTTTGATTTTTCCTTTAACCAGCTCTTGTCTAAACTGCATCAACGCTCTTCTCTTGCAGCGTAACAATATTCAAATGATGCACGAGGACACATTTTGCAACCTGAACGATTTCAACTACATCAGGAACGCACTGGAGGACATCCGTCTGGACGGCAACCCCATCAACCTCAGCAGGACCCCGCAGGCTTACGTCTGCCTGCCACGTATACCAATCGGGGATCTCATTTAACCACACTTGGGCCGACACTCTTGCACACAAGTACAACCACATGCACACATATTTGTACATACTGACACAGACTTATAGTATATTCACCACTCAAACCAAACCATCAGTTTCAGCGGCGCGTTACCATCGAGCCGTCACACACGCCGCTGATAGAAATGCAAAACTGTGTGTAAAATGTACATTTCATATCACACACAACCACATACGACTGAGATTCTGAAGCACATACACACTCTTACATACATACTCTTCTTCCTGTTCAGATTTTCACACCAGGAGCACAGCAACCCATAAACATAAAAACAGTCATTCAAATGCACACGCACACTCTCACATGCAATTTTATACACACACACACACAAAGTTTCTCAAAAGCCAAACTGATCCGCAACTCGACTAAGAGAAAGAAGTTGATTAAATATCCTCAAATGGCATGTATGTTTCTGTTACGTGTCTTCCCAACCAATATATTGTTTAAATATTTTGTTTTGTTTTGTAAAAATAAAATATTAATATTAAGATTAATGACTAATCTTACACACTTTTGGTGATGTATGCTAGCATAAACTTATTGAAGCTGGAGCTTAAAAGGAAAATTGAGTATCTAATGCAATAAAAGACGCATTTAAACGCAATCATTGGTTGTAAAGTCTGTACTGTAATATAAAAATATATATACTGAGATTTTTTATATGAACTGCAATAATTGGTATATCACACTTCAAAAAAGTGATGTTTTAACCGTGCACAACGGCCTACACCAAGGACTCTGATGTGTAGTCGATCAACTAAAGACTATTGTTAGATTTGGGAGGAGGGAGGGGTTGTTTGTGATTGTGGACGGGGTTAAGAACAATGCTAAACAGCTTGCTATTGTCTGCTCTGTATGGAATAACCACAAATGAATAAAGTCGTTTTGAAGACCTCTCCGAACTAGGAGTGGCTCAACGTTTTTATTGACAGCTCGAGGGGGCCGACAATGTGGATTTTGTTTTCTGTGACAATGTAATCAAGGTGGAAACTGCTCAGAGTTCTTTTTCCAGTCTGTCTGCAAAACAATGTAAACTAGAACTAAAATAGAGGATGAAATGATCAAAATGGTGCACCGTGGGGATAGTTTCTGAGTCAAAAAGATCATGCAGAGGCAGCAAATGTAATTCTGAGTTGTGGGATTCTGCAGGTGAAAATAAAAGATGTATTAGAAAGAAATGTTCCCCCAAAAGGTGAAGCTTTTGTCCATTTTCTGAAAAATTACCAATAAAGAAACCTCTCAGTCCGGTCTGTAGCACCTGAGTCCTTCACCTTGATACCATCTTGTCGTCTTCTCAGTCTCTTCTTTCTCTAGAAACATTCTCTCCAGCTTTGCTCTCTCTTTCTTCAGAGTCAGTCGCTCATTACACAAAGCATCAGTCTCCACCATCAGCTTCTCCCTCTCCAGCAAAGCCCAGTCTCAATCCAGAGCAGCGGCTTCCTGAACCAGCACTGTCCTCTCCCTCTGTATTAGCAGCCACTGCCTTTCCATCAGCCGTGGTTCAGTGTCTTCTTGGCTTCCTCACGTCCCTGCAGCTTCGCCACATCGTCATGTCATCTTAAGATGACCTCAGGCCCATCAGCCAAATCCGTCTTTATGATGGGTACTTTCCTCCTTTTGGACAAAGGGATGGCTGAGAAATCTCTGCTGTGGCTGTTAATGGGGAAGGCTTTGAGGACGGGAGCTTGGCCTTGCAGCCAGCCCTACATTGCATCATCCATAAGGAAGAAATAAGGAGTTCTGGAAACACTTTGACCACCTGTGGAGGATTCTTTAGCTCCTGACAAGAAACAGAGTAAGCAATGAATAAAGAGAGATTTTTTTAACATTTTTAACTAATATAAGAGAAAAAAAAAAGTACCATATATTTTTTCTTCATGTTTTTTCGCGGCCTGAGAGTTGGTCATCTTATGCTGCAAGCCCATGTGGTCCAAGATGGCCCTGCAAACGTCAGAATTTCTGTGGTTTAGATGAATGACACCATAATGGTTGAATTTTAAGTCGGCTCTCAGAGCTATTTGGCTCTTTCTTTAGTTAGCTTGATCACCATGGTAACTAATGTGTTTGGAGCCTAAAATCAGCTATAAAAAACTGCTGCCTTCCACAAATAATTGTCTCAGAATTTTCCCAGAGGGGTGTGGCGATTCTCAGCTGAAGACGTATGCAGATCTGGGCTGGGAAGCTACATTTCCATCATTAGTTAAATAGCTGCCACCAGCAAATGTAAATCTGTCTGTCCCGGCCAAATGGTCTTTTATTTGTTAGGAAGACTTGTAACTGGGGGAAATGACCCTGAAGTATCTACGCAACACACAAGATGAGAGCTGTTTGATCCCACTACTTAAGCTGATACTTGAGTATTTTGTTCTAGTTATACTGATTGCATAGAGTAAGAAGTTGTATTAAACAAAAACGAAGGAAGCAGTTTGTGCCTCATTTACCCACAATGCTTCCTTGAAGGTCCCTACCATATATACCAATATACTTACATATATATATACATCTGTCCAGCTGCAGTGAAGTGCTATGCGCTGCTCTTTATCACCATCTAGCGTTGTGGATGTTCAGCACATCACAAACTTACAGACTCGTTTTATTCTAACGTGGTCTCGCTCCATACTTTTCACATATTTCGGAGGAAGTTTTAAAGGTTTAATGTATTTTTTAACTTTATCTTTTTCTTTGTTTTTGTTGTTCCTGTCAACTCGGACTGCTTTTGTCATACATTTTTAAAACAGTCTCTGCTCTGCACTATTCTCAAATTGTTTTTTATCATTTATTATTTAATCTATTTATTCATTTATATATATATAAAAGAAAGAAAGAAAAACCAAAGAAAGAAAAAGAAGAAAACATGTCAAATATAAAACAGTTTGATATCCAGTGTAAATGTACATTCTGTTTTAGCTCTTTCTTTTCTTTTTCATAATTAATTAAATAAACATAAAAACCTACATAGAATTGCTGAACCTGTAGCAGCCATGAACCACTACATTTATAACATAAATTAGTTTAAAAATTAGAAATGAGATTATTGCTCAACAGTTTGGCAGTTTTTTGCCCTTAAACATTTAAACAAACTGTCAATCTAAACATTTCTAAGCTGTTATATGAGCATAATTAATACTTAGCCTTAATAAATTCCACTTGAGTGCCAGCACATTGGTTGATTCGATAAACGAGGAGCAGTCTGACACCTTTTGCTCTTCTGCTGGATGATCTTTGCATGGAGGCGTTTCCTCTCTGTGGGAAGTCTGGCTGCAGGCTGTTAGTAAGGAAAACGAAAGTGCTTTATTTGCACTAAACACAATGGCGTCTGCATCTCGTAAGTAGCTTTAAAATTTAATGTTAACATATATATATATATAAATATATATATATATATATCTATATATAGTGTATATCTAAGGGTAATAGTCTATTAGTTTTTCTAGCCTTACTACCACTTTATCTCATTCTTTCTTTCTTTTTTAAACTTTATGTCTGTTTTGTGATTATTTTAGATTTTAAAAAAAGACAAAAACGACTCGGTTGTTTCTATGTCATGTCAGACATTTATCGCGCAGGTTTCAGATTTATCATTAGTAGAGATACTTTACATTTGACGAGACAGATTTAGTTTCGTTTCTTATATAGCTTTACATACGTGCATGTAGCTTAATTATGAATAATGAAGTCACTATTAACTTTTATTTTCTCATTTATATGGATAAATTCACCATACTGATTATATAACTCACGTGTCATTAATCAGTTTCTGTCCTGATTCGAGGATCTCGAACAATATGAGACCAGCTTGATCAGCTGGAGGCAGCGGAGAAATATTTAGTTCTTTTTGGTTAACTAAGACTTTCTGAGATTTTGATTCACTGGATGTTATTTTAGGGAAATCTGTCTTTAACACATCCTTATAGCATGGTACTGAAAAAGAATATAAAATCCGAAAGTATTTCTAAAGTGGCACATTCACGTCCAGCCAACAGGAGCGAATCTAGGAGCTGTTTAAAGGGGGCCCAGGACAGGGTTACAGATGGGAAAGGGTGCCACATGTAAATTATTTTTTTAAAAGATTGTTCCAGATATTATGAAATAATGAACTGGGGCCTTATTTATAAAGCTGATGTACGTACAAAAACCGGTGTACAGTTATCGAGAACTTTTATAAAAACCAAAGTTGACTGGGGAGTTTTTCTATCTCCACAGCAGATTTAACCTTGCCTTACACACAAAATCTGGGGAGAGAAACTGCAATGAATAAAACCAAAGAAATTATGTGAAATGTGCAAAATCAAATCTCACCTTTCACATTTCACACTTCCCAAAATTAATAAAGAGGCATATTTGATTTATTTACATTTTATTTATTATGGATTTACAAGAGAAATGGAGATGTACGTTATTAATAAGGCCCTCATCCAGTAAAACACATTCTGTCATTGTGAAACAAAACTTACATGTTATAACGTGCAAACGTGCCAGCTAGTTAGAATACAATCAGGGTATTTCCCTCAACCGTAGCTATTCAGAAAACTGACTGATGGATGGATTTGAAAAGGCCCCCCCATGCATGAAGACAAATGGCTGACCTGCCACTGCTGGACAATATGACGCAAGACTCCGGAGTGAGCGGCTTTTCGGAGACCAGCAATACGTACTTCATGGCTCATGAGCTGTTTCTGACTGCGGTGTGCGCTGCTGTTGGACCTGTGTGATGCTTTGGGCCCAGCGTTCCAGAGACGCACCATGAGGAACCGTGCCGTGCCAGTCCCTCTGTACACTGGGTTTTCTGGCAACCAGCACCTTACGGAGGGAACTGGCAGACAGGTCGAGAATTTCACAGCCCAACCTTTGGGCTCTTGGGGCTCGGGGCCCTTCACTCTGGCTTCCCTGGATGGGCGGTGCCTGGCTGGGTCAGCGGCTGCTGATCTTGGCCCGCTGGGGCCTGTGTACCGTGAACGCGGGGGATCTGGTCGGGGCCTTCCTCTGCTGTCTTTGGGGTGTGTCTGAAGTGGTCTTCATGGTGTGGTGGTTTGGGTTTGCGATCGCCCAGGTCTCTGAGCCGCCCTAGTCTGCCTCTAGCTTAGGCATGATCACAATGGCAGATCACATGTTCCTCATTCCTCATACTCTGCGTGCTGACACAGTCACTGAGTTGTCCAGCGGGTTTATACTCAAGCTTATTTTGTTTAGTTTGTATTAGTTTTTGTTTTTTTGTTTGTTTGTTTTGTGTATGTGTGTGTGTTTTTGATACTTTGGTTGCTGTGATACATGTTGTTGTTGCTGTCTTGTTTTTTTCTTTTTTTTTTTTACAAACTCCTGATGATTGTCAGCTTAGTTGACTTGTGAAAGCTATAGGAAATTCTCTGTTGTGTTTTTGTACAGGTGTAGCAGCTGGTTGTGTGGTGTTAGGTTGGCTTGAAGGGTGGTTGCTTCTGTCTACTGTGTCTTTCTCCTCTTCCTTTTTTCTACTTTCCTTTTTACTTCCTCCTCTTTTCATGAATAATCACCGTTTGGGAAATGCCCATTTTTACTGCAAGCTAAATATTTACTCTTAACCGATCTTCCCTTAGGTAAACATCAGATGTCCAAGGGTCAGTAAATGCAACATGTAAAGTACTTCTATAGGTTGTTCTGCATCATCTCTACCATCTTCTAGATCAGTAGTTCCCAACCTGGGGTCCAGGGGGTCCTCGAAAGAGCACGGGGGTCCCTGAGGCTTTGAACATTAGAGCCATTGTGATTAATGTCCACAAATTGTCCCTATTTTAATGAATAAAAGTCAGGCTGTATGTTGTTCATTTAACTTTGGCTTTATCGAATGACAGGACTTAACCAGAATACATTGTTTAGTGTGATACTCTCACCTTTAAAAGCCTAAAAACCAGCATGGTTCCAGCACAGGGTGGAGCAGGGGGTCCATGGCATCTTAGTATGCATGAAGGGGGTCCTCGTGGAAAAAAGGTTGGGAACCACTTTTCTAGATCATAATGCAGAATTCATCCAACATCATCTCAGCCACCATCCACACATGATCACATGGTGAGAATATCTGTCATAAAACCAGCAGATGCTGACAAATGATGTTAAACAGCTGAATTTAAATAAGTAACTCTGATTAAACTGGTGGTCTGAATAAAAACACAAAGGTCTCATTTGTGCTCCCCTTTTTCTGGCCCATGGCCCTACCCAGGGGTTGGGGAGGGGTCACTCAGATTTATAAGGTATGGTGTATGGCCCCCCAGGTTGCTTCTTTGGTCCCACCATTGCAGCTAAATGGCAACATAGCAAGAGGATGGTACCAGCGCCTTTCTGCTCATTTGTTGAGTTTGAAACAAGATGTATATACATTTACTTTATAGTTAACTATAATTTCATTCCTGTCTTGCCTTTGTCACACAACACATACTTCTGGTTAAATTAATTATGTGGACTCCTATTCTTATATGTGATCCCAAGACCCAAAATAACTTACTACTGTATGACAACCAAAATATTTGTGTTGCATTCTGGTATGTATTCTGTACTTATTCCATAAATGGTTGTGACACTTTTGGCTAAATCTCACATTTGGCATTGACACTTATCAAAAATCATGTGAAAATATATTTTGTCTTCTTTTTTTGTTATTTTCTTTCAGAGTCTGATTCTGAGGACATTTCAGCGAATGAATCTGATGTTACTGAGTCGGACAGTGACCAACTCTCAGATTTAGAGGCTGACCATCAGGTCTGCTTCCTAACACACATACAGCCATGAAAAAAACACTTGCATGCCTTTTACACACACCACATTACCTCTCATTATTCATTTTTATGTGATGCAGCTATATTTAAAGCCTCTAATGACAAAAAAAACATATTTATTTCCATTTTAAGGTTTATGGGAACGGGCCCTGCAAGTATTATAACCGTGGTGGGTGTAAGAATGGGGGGAGATGCACTTACCTGCACATCTGCAAGTATTTTCTGAAAGGAAGCTGCCGCTATGGGTCCACATGTAAGCTAAACCACTCTTTAGGCACAGGGCCATCTTCTAGGATGGGCAGCTGGAATCTGGACCAATCAAGCAGTAAGGACTTTTTTTTTCTTCCACATTTGGGGAATTTTTTCAAAGTGTTTTTCTGTACCGTGAACAGATTTTCCATATGATACAAAATAAAACAAAATTAAAAATAATGTAACTTCACTATCATGCGAAGACACAATAATTTTGCAGATCTCTATTTAACAACTGAGTTTTGTCTTTTTTTAAATCAGACCCAACGCTTACTGATGGCAGATGCTACCAGTGGCAGTTAAATGATAAAAAAGGCTGGAAAGATATTGAAAATGATTACATCCTCGAGGCCCAGTACTCGCTGCCTCACGTCAAAAGCATCAAAATCTACAACACCGCATACGGGTAAGAGCTCCACTACAAAAGTGAAAGGATTTACTTATGTTGCAGGTTATACTAAACAAGATGATAAAAAATAAATAAACTGTGGTCAAATACTCACACACAGCCAGGAGATAATGATGTCTCTGTTCCTGTCTCTGCAGGGCAGTAAGCATAGATTTTACCAGGATGAGAGAGTATGGAAAAAACCTGGAAGTGAGGCGTTTGGATGATGGACAAACTGAGTGGGTCTGGTACTGCACCCTGAAGCGTAAATGGATCAAGTATGGAGACAAGGTACTTGCACACCTTTGTTTTTGTGTGCACAAATGCACCAAGTAAGATCCGATACCAACATGAACTGAAATGAATTTATCACTTCATTAACAGGATTCTAAGGGCAACCCCAGTCCAACGACGAGCTCTGACATAGAGAAGGAGTTCCAGAGTGACCCAAAAAGCTCTTTTACTTTCAGCATTGGTGGTGAAACCTTTGAGATTAAATTCAAAGGTGAAGCACGATCACACAAATACAATAAGTTCTTATCTTATCATCTCAACTGCTTTTTTAACTTTGCTCCCTTTTCGTCTTCTGATAGAAATGAAGCAGGTTGGTACAAAGAAAAGGAGGAAAGTCACTCGACGGCCAGTTTTTAGACCACCAGCAGGGTTAGGGTGAGTTTCAACGTCTTTCTGCAGCTTTCACTACTACAGCAAAGTCCAGCATAAAGAGTAACAGCAATCAGCAAAGCAGCAGTCATTTAGTCTCTGCATCACTGCCATTGGTGAGAAGTTTTTTAGGTTTAAGTTTTGTATTTAAACTGACTATAAATGTCCTGCATCAGTCTGAGACACTGATTGCTCCATTATTAATGAGAAATAATTACTGTGTACAGCCTACAATAATAGAGAAATAAGGAATAAATAATACAAAACTTTGACAAAACACATTTATGGCCTCAGAGTTAAAATCCCCAACTTGTTGAATTATTTTTACATGCTTTGCTACCGAATATTAAATTTCCCAGTGTGATACAGAGCCAGTTCTTTGAATATGTTTGGTTAAGCTAGCCTTTTTTGTTATATTTGAGCATCTTATGCTAGCTTGAGGGGCCAATATATTTTTTTTTTTTCAGACATAGACATCATACTTATATCTGCAAATAACTAGAGTGTGCACATCTGTTTTATTTCTGTAAATATTTTATACCTTAGATCTTTTATTTATTATTTATTTCTACACTGCTCTCTTTGCACTGACACTGGGGATGGCTTAATCTCGTTGTACATGTGTATAATGACAATAAAAGGCATTCTATTCTATTCTATTCTATTCTTACCACTTTCATCCTACTCTCCATAATTTGGCACATATATGTTTATTTAATCATTCAAATGTTGAATGAAAATGTGGATGTTGTTCCAGAGTTGTTCAAGCAGCCTCGGCTTTACAGCGAGTTTCTTTGGGCTCTAAACCACAGTGGGAGTTTGAAGGAGACAGAGGCAAATGGCACAAGTTCAAATCCAGGGTAGGTCATCTGTGGTACAGATGATTTGTTGCTATAATTATCTCAAAAGCTTCATTTTGCAACTTATAGTGCTGAGATAAACTCATAAATCTAATGGTGTGGTTTCAACAGGATGGCACTTCGACTGAGTGTTCAGTAACCAGTGATGACATTGAGAGGAAGTACCAACTAAACAACCGTGACATCATGACGTTCAAAGTGAACAGAGACTCCTACAAGCTCGACTTTGGAGGTTGAGTTTCTTTTCTTTAATAAGAGAAGCACTGATCAGACATATCTGTTGTAGCTGTTGTTGAAGGTGAATGAGCTTTTATTTATTTGTTACAGCAATGATCCAGACCAACCTCCAAACCAAACACACACGCAGGATCAGGCGTGTTCTGGTGTGACCATTAAATATAATTCCACAAAATCAAGAAGGCAAGAGACGTGTGATCCTGTGCTTTTTCCATTGTTAAAGGATGTTTTCATTGTTGGTTTATATTAGAGTAGTTTCTACATGGGAAATTTAATGTTTAATGTGTTTACATTCTGAAAGATTCAGCAAGCTTTAAGGTTAACAAGCACAAACATAAATGCTGCTGATAATCCTGCTTTGCAGGGATGTACTGTGCCTGCTTGCCAGAGTGACTGTTTCTATCCTATCAGATTTGTTTGATGACACATATCATTTATTTCACACTGCCAGACCAAGAGGATGCACATTATTTTTATTGGCTAAAACTAATAAAGAAGCTGTCATGCTTACGTAACAGAGAAAAATAAGAATTTTTTTAATTCAGTGTCATTTTGCGTGTTATTTTAAGTTGTTACTCTTCATGTTTCAGTCACATGTGAACACCTTACGAATTTTAAAATTTAAATTTTAAATTTTGTGCAAATTTGAACTCCTCACGCTTCTTTACATTGTGCCACATTCTGTTCTCATGTCATTTTTTCATAGGAAATTAAAGAAATTAAAATTCTATGTTCACAGTTTTTAAGGCAAAGAAATACTATATACTATATATTCCGATAAATCTATAAATCAAATTATTTTTAGTTTGATTTTTTTCTTCTAATTCTTTGATTTAACTTAAGAATTTTAAGAACATTTGTCAGCAGTTGGGGGGATTATGATTGTAATGTATGTAAGGAATAACGTGCATTTATTATGCACAGAAATAAAGGTGGAAGATTTGAAAAGGCTGCTGTTGTGATTCTCTATCTGTTTAATTGTGAAATCCAGGCTCTGTGAGCATCACATGTATGTTAGAGGAGTCCGGACTGGAGGGGTGACAGAGGTCACCATTTCTGATAACCCTCAGTGTGACTTCATCATACCTGCATTATAATAAACTCAGACTTCAATACAAGTGTTTTCAAGACTTTGCTCGTCTTCTGAACCACACATTAAAAGAAGATCTTTGTTTTTCAACTGAGAAAGATTTGAAATATGAGAACTGAATCTTTTCTTGATCTGGCAACTTTCTCTGTGCAGTCTCCACATCTATTAACAAAAAGACAGATGCCTTCCAGGATATAAGCAGTAAGATTATTTAAAATGAAATATACAAGCTAATTTTAGCCACATAAGAAGCAGTGCAACAATCTGGCATCAGCTTGAGGAAAACCCCAGCTTTAAATAAAGAAACACTGCCTCTGAAACACACCCATTCTGATAAAAGCTAGAGAGAGTAAAAGCAAGCAAAGTACAGCAAAGAGGCTGGTTAGACCAGAAGGACCATGACACGTAGCTGCCATTATAGCTGCGCAATCGCTGTTTTACAGAGCAGTAAAGGGTAGTTTATCCAGATTTACAATTATGAACGGCAGCTATAACATAGCCTTCTTCCTTTTTCCAGCTGCACTCCGCCTCCTCTGCTTTCTCTCATGTCTCTCATTACATCCTGGTTTCAGACGTGTGCAAAGCTCCAGCCCTGAAACGAAACCAAAACTGTTTTTTTAAATGGAAAGCTGATACTGGTATCACAGAACAAGTAAGCAAGATAAATAATACAATATCTGTGAAAACATAAAAATCTGATTTGGTCTGATTCTTCCTCCTCATCATCTTCACGGTGTACAACCCTCAGATGATGGTAAGTCTGTCGAGATACAGAAAGTTTATTTGCTGTATAGCTGCTAAAGTTGTAACCTGACAGCATTTTGTATTTGCTGCTATCAGGAAAATGAAGAGGGGGTGAGTTATTCTCAAACCAATGCAGGTCTGTTCATAAAATTTACAACTTCCTAAAGAATTATATGTTAATATACTGTATTTTAGCATTTAAGCTGATTCCTCTTGAAAATAAAATTAAGATTAACAAAAGAAAGCTCTTTGGTTAGGACATACACCACAAGAGAGCTTTTCTTTTTTCATAATCAGATATGTTCAGAGAAACTTATATTAAATTAAATATGTTCTTCTACTGTTACAGGCAGTGGGAAGTATTATGAGTGGCAGCTGTTGGTTGGGAACATGTGGCTTCGAATTGACAACGATCATGTGATCGAGACTCATTACTGCCAGCCTGGAGCTAAAGGAATCACCATAAACACAAGTCAAGGGTCAGTGTGCTTTAATTTTATCCAATGTAACCTGTAATCCCAGTTAATCCTGTCCAATTCTATTTGTAGAGGACGTTAAACAGCAATGTCGACCACAAGGTACAACTAAATGTACAAACAATACACTGTAGTACAATCAAAATATACAAACAGCTTCAATAGAAACAATCAAATAGCCCGTAAAATGATATAAAATTCTAAAAGACATCATTTCAATTAATTTTAAAAGCCAAAGAAAATAAGTTGATTTTAGGATGGGATGTAAAACAGACAAAGAGGAGGCTTGTTTTATGTTTGAAGGCAGCAGGTCCCACAGCTTTGGTGCAGCCACAGCAAAAGTCCTGTCGCCTCTTAGCTTCGGCCTCATCTTTGGAACAACTAGGAGCTGCTGGTCAGCATACCTCATAGGTACAGTGAGTAAAAATGGCACTGAGTGTTAAAGATGCGCGTAGAAAATACTTCAAATACCAAGGACAGTTGTAAATGGACAGTACCTGTCAGGGGCCAAAATTCTTGCAGCCATAATATGTTGTCATCTGTGAGTGGATCCAGTGGCCTGAGCTGCATCTGTCACTGCAATACAGGTAACTTATCAGCATTGTGTATATGTGTACTGTCTTCTTCTATGGTCCTTTTAAGGTGCTACCCTAAAAATGAACTCTACAACGCCAGAGCAGCTGAGATGTGGTCTGGCTGTTTTTCTAGTTTTCTCAGCTATAAGATAGTGGACTTTACTACGTTTTGTTATTCCAGTTTCAACTTGGAGTCAACCTTTACACATGGGCAATATAGACATACAATCCCCAAGACTCAGAGAAGCTTCTCTCTGTCAAGTAGAACCTGAACCAGCTCAGGGCAGAACCTTGAATATTGGCCAAAGTTTAATAAAACGAATGTTTTTCTTAGAGGTTTTTTCATTTAGCATTGATGCATCGTTTCACTTTCCCTTCAAGTAGCTTATTTTAGTTTAGTTTTGCTTATGTGTAATATGTGCGTATGTGTCCACAGACAGGTTTTCATAGACTTCAATAAGTTGCAGACTCTCACTGCAGCACTGAAGGTGCAGAGACTAAGCTTCCTGCCTCAAGGCCAGACAGAAGAGATGGGCTGGTATTTCAGAGATGACCAACTGTGGTGTGAATATGGATCCCAGGTGAGGAAAACTAAAGCTATAAATGAATTCAATCTTCAGTTTTCACACTCTCTCTTCCTCTTCCTCAGAGTTCCAGCTTGGTGGCCTCATCGGTCAGCAGTAAAGACATTGAGCAGCACTTCAGTATGAACCCTCACGGATCCCTCAGATTCACAGTTGGACTCACAAGCTATTTACTTGATTTTTCCAGTATGTGGTGTTAATTTATTTATTGTAAGTCACAATAAAGATTTTTCTGTTTAACTTATTGTGTTTAACTTTACAGCCATGACCCAAACAAACGTCATCACAGGGTTGTGCAGGAACATACGCAGACGTCCAAAACTCAGCTCCATCGGTAAAGGGTAATACTTTTCTTTCTATAGCTCCCACCGTCAGACAGGGAGATGTTTGCATGTTATGCAAAGAGATCAACTTTAGTCTAGTGAACCCTCCAGAGCCTCTCTAAGAAAAAATATTATCTCACCTGAGAAGCCTCCATATGAAGGCTTCAACATGCATAATTTCATGTCCCTGCAGCTTTCACCCCACCCCAGTCCTGCCTACAGTTTCCCCCTTCCAGCTCCCCAAAGAATGCTACAAGTGGGAGTTTATGGGAGATGAAGGGCAGTGGATAGAGTACCAAGCACATGTAAGTTCATTTCCTTCCCAATCAAATGATCAGGAAAGAGTCAGCACTGGCACCCGGTGGCCAAACCTGAAAAATGATTCATTGGTGTTTGAATGGTTGCAGATATGCTCATTTGACAGTGCTGCCATTGAGAAACAGTATCAGCAAAACCATCAAGGCCAGCTTCACTTCTGGATCAACACATTCTCCTACATCCTGGATTTCTCAAGTAATGCACGTGCATATAACCACAAAACTGCTCAACAGCTCATGTTTTAATAAACCAAAAGTTTAAACTGTCTCAACACTGTTTTGTCTCAGAAATGTGTCAAACCAATATGAAGATTGGGACCACCAGGTCAGTGAGGAGGATAAAGCAAAGCAGCAGGTAAGGAGGAGCCTCACATCACCTCATTTATATTAGTGAAAAAAAAATAATCCTTTAAAGCAATTATTATTGTTTTGTGTTTTTGCTCTAATCCACACAATAATTGACATATTTGACAGTTTTCCTGTCTGTTATGTTCAGGCTGGATTTCAGTTCCTGTAATTTGCAAATCTTTATATTTTTCTCTGATCTTCTGTAACATCTTTAAATCTTCTCTTCAGCTCAGCTGCAAGTCCACGGTGGCAGTTCCTGGATGTGGATGGGATGTGGAAAGATTATTCCAAAGTAAGACGTGACTTCCTGTTGATAATATGTACATCTGTAAATATGTGTCGAACTTGTTGAATAATTCTATTTAATTTGTTTTATTACCTTATTTCTATTTTTCAATATTAACCTAGATTTTTTATTCATTATTTCTTATCTTATATTATTCATTATTCTACCTCATTTTTTAGTCTTTTGACATATTTATTAAAGTTTTGTTATCTTTTACTTTTATTTATTTACTATTTATCTTACCTTATTATTTTACCTTATCTTTCTTTGGTCATTTTAATTTATATTATTTATATGATCTTATTTTATGTATTTATCTTGTTTTATTTTATTTTGATCTTACTATAACATTTTATCTTAGTTTTACAAATTTTATTTAATTTCGATTCTTTTTTGTTCATTTTATTAATCCTAGCATACTTAGCATTAATGAATTTTTAATTTGGACATAGTTTATCTTACTTTATTATTTTTATTAATTTTATTCATCTTTTTTATTTCTTCTTCCTTCATTGTGTGCCATCTATGTCATGCAGGGACGTCATCAGTGCAGCATTTCCAGTCAGGACATTGAACACCAGTTCCAACTGAACCCATCAGGTGTTATGAAATTTAACACCATGAAATTTTGCTATGAACTTAACTTCTCAGGTGAGCTGCAAACATTACGTTATTTTTCTTTGTACGAGGCAAATAATGGAGACTTTCCTCCAACACCTGCACAGCTGCTAATGTCTGAGTGAAATCATCCTAAATGTGGTCGTGTGCTTGTAGCCATGACTCAGAGGAACCTGTCCACAAACACCACCAGGTCAGTGAGGCGACGTCAGCAGTGACTGAGGCGACAGCAGACGGGGAGGATGGAGGTCCGACACATAACAGCACTTCCCGTGCTTTTTCTTCATAAGCCGCCTCTTTTCTTTGTTGTTTGTTGGGATTGTGGGACAATAATAACAAATCAAACTGCCACATTTTTCTTTCTATGTTTAATCTGTGCAAAGACACCATATCCCTCATATGCTGATTATTTTACCATATTTCCTCACTGAAATATGAAAGGCCTCCAACCATGAAGAAACATACCTTTTGCTTGTAAATTCAGCCATTGCAAAGATGTGAACAATGCCATCTTCTATCATTCTCCACAATTTCAAACTAGAAACTGTGTTGATTACAAATACTTCCAAAGACGGTGTCTAAAAACAATAATGTGAATGAAACCAACCAGCTGCAAAGATTAGAGAATAAAGATGATTCAACAAAAACACCCAAAACACCAAACACCAAAAAAAAACCAGGTGGATTTAAACTGGTGCAGAGGGACTAAAATGTCACATAGGAGCAAACCCACGTCGTTTGTTGCTTCATGGTTTTCCATTTTATGTCAGTGTGGAGGTTTTTTACAAGTCTGTTACCTTTTATTCATCCAAGAGTTATTTGCACAGATCTGTGGTTAGGTTTAAAGTTTTAAGCTAAATAAGGGGGAGAAATAAAACATTTGTCTTTTTAAACTAATGGAATAATTTATTTTGTGCTTTAAGCTTTTAAATGTGAATTCTGTCATGTTGTCTAAGAACTTTAAGTTTACTTTTACATTTTGATAAAGACACCTCAGCTGTTTGTTAAGGCAAAATAAAGTGATGTTTTCTTTTACTTCTCGATCTAAACCTGTTTAATTCTGCTGTTTCTTGAACTTTGGCTTGTTTTCCAAGTCGCTAATACAAGCACACAAATAACGAGCACCACTGAGAATATTAGATTGTGTTTCTTTTATATATGTACAGATCTTCACCTCCACACAAAAAACAAAGTTCACCCTTCATATAGAGGACAGCAGTAGTTCACAAATGATTCTGTAGAAGAATAAGCTTTAGTTTTCTGCTTTGGGGTTCTGCGAAAATATGCGACACGCATGTCGATCCACAGGTGAAAAACATCCACTTACAGACACATTTCTAGTCTTGTTTGCTTATAAAACAAAGAAAAAGAGGGAAATGAAAGAACCTGTTGAATTAAATGAGTAACACTGCCATGTGGCATGAAAAGAAAAAGATGTAATAGAAGACGTTACAATTCAGCGTGTTAACAATCAGCAGAAACACAATGTGAGCAGGTGCTTCTTAAAAAAATCTCTTCTAAAATGTAAGATTTATTATGAATAAACAACAATATTTAGCTGTTAAGAAAACCTGACAGACGTCTTAGAGAAACTGTAGGTCAGACGTGCTTTTTCAGCCAATCAATACGCACCCAGAACAACCAATAAGGATTATTGCACTCCACTCATCTAAGGCCTCTTCCACTTTAAAATAACTTTTGTGTTTACCCTTCATGTCACCTGCACGGGTCCTCAGACAGCTTAAAAGTGCTGGAACCAAAATATATAGTGATATCTAAATTATATATATAGTGATAAATCTTCATTTCATAAATTGATCATGTGGAAATAAATGCAATTGATCATTAAAACCAACAAAAACAAAAAGCTGAATGTCTCTGTTGTGGTTGAGGTCAGTAAGAAAGCAAGGCATTCGACAGGAAAATTACAGAAAGCTGAGTGTGACGGGAAAATGTTCATACTTCAGTAACAAATGAGCATTTTTTTAAACACACGTACCCCTGAAAGGCACATTTGCATAAGCAGCGCACATGCTCCACATGTCCTGCCTTCAGCCGCTCCACATGTCACACTCCATCATAACTCTTTAATTCTGCTTTTACCCAGTCATTTGTAAGCAAAGGAAGTGAAACATTTGATTTCACTTGTTTATAATAACTTAATAACTTGAATGGAGGAGATTAGCTTTGCCACATGAGTAAAAAAAAATGACTAAATGGGGAAAATGAAAAAACCAGAATGGGTCCAATTTGTGTTGATAAAAACGGAGGTTAGTGATGCTGCAAAGGAAGAATCACCATGGAGATGAAGCATGGTTTGCTTCATCTACACAACTTTTCTACAGTGGTCCCCACAGGGGGGGCCTCCTGGATGCAGATCAGTCCAGCACTTGAAGTTACCCACCCCTGTTTCTGTTTCTAAGCCAAGTTTCTGATGACTTCTGGCATGCTGAAAATCCTAAAAGTCAATAAAGCAGTGAAGGGACAGAAGCCTGAAGGTAAGCCGCTGTGAAGCATTGAAGCAGCCTTTCCTATTTATTCTTTTTAAGGGATGACTCCGAAGTATCTTCATAAAGTAAAATACATCCACTCAAAAATACATTCACTCAACCATTCATCACGTGATCCCAAACCTTTATAAGAAAAGAAAAAACTGAGCTGGAATTCATCTCAACCCATCACATTTGGACTCCGAGAATGTCAAGTACAAAACAGTAGGAAACCCCCAGCATTTAAAGACCACAGCATAGAAGAAGAAGTTCCCACCCGAAATGTTCATCCGCCCGGTCAAGTAGAAATGGAAATCAGGTGCAGGTTAATTTTCCAGCAGAATGTGAGCACAAGTCAGACTCTAAACCCAAGTGAGATCAAAAATATGAATAAGTACGCCATGATGGGTCTGCGTCCTGTTCTGTAAGAATTCAAACTCCTTCGTTCCGCAGTCAGTAAAACAACACAAGTAACCCGGTCATGTTTAACCAAACAAGTCTTTCAGATCATTGTTCATGGATGCGCTCTGTTTGACTCCAGTTGGGTTCATGCTGGGGACAGCAGCTGGCTGAGAAAAGTTCTGTGGGCTAAAAAAGGGGTTTGCTTGCATCCCAAACCCAGCGGGCACCCCTCCCATTCCTACTGGCACACCCTGCATCTGGGTCTGAGCGTTCTGGGCTGAACCAAACTGACTTAGCCAGGGGGTGTTGCTTCCAGGTGTGGATTGAGGACCCATTTGGTTGAGAGGGACTTTGGGCTTGCTGGGTGTAAAAAGACTGTCCAAGGCTGACATGTCAGGAGCTTTACTGCTCTGCCCAGTTGGTCCTTGACTCTGCGTGAGGACTCCAAAGTTTGGGGTGCTGGTGGTGGTGGCCATCCCCCCATACAGACCTGGACCTGTGGGCCGCACGCCCATTCCCAAACCTCCTGTCTGAAAGCCCATACTTGGGTTGAAACCGTTTGACATCGGGGCACCCTTGGAGCCCACCATAGGACTGGTGGAGGGGAAGGCAGGCATGGTGGCGCCCTGAACTGGGGCGGGTCGAGCTGTGTTGGCCAAAGACAGGTTGTTCAGAGACGTCATGTTGTTGAGTAGGCTGCTGGTCAGATCCTTAGTCTGAAACAAAAAGAGCCGATTCATCACAACACGCTGGTGTTAGAGCTTCAGTGTGTGTAGAAGGTATGTTCAGGCTTTACCTGTGCGCTGGCAGTGGTGGCTGCTTTGATTGTTTGTGGTGCCAACGGCTGCTGGCTCCTCAGTTTGGCCGCCTGCTCCTGCTCCTTAGCCAATCGCTGTTTCTCCTCAAGAGTCAGAGACATCTAAAAGCCATGCAAAGGCAGAGAGTAAACCAACCGGGCTGCACACGAAACAAACATGTCACCTAAATGAACTGGGATGAAATGCACGTACTCTGTTTGGCTGCGAGCTTGTTGAAGTAGATCCATTTTCTTTCCCATTAACACCAGCACTGCCAAAGATGTCATCAATCTGACGACAAGAACAGTCCACACATTTAGTGACCTCAGTCCACACACTGAGATCATTTTGATGCATTCAGTGAATGTCTGCTGCACATCAAATATACACAGATAAGACTGCCTCCCACCTGGTTGCCAGAGCTAGGTGGGCTCTTGGTCTCCTCTGATTGGCTCCCTGGATTTGAGATGTTTAGACTCCTGATCAAAGAAAAAATAACATCAGAAAAACATTTCATGTGAAATGATTTAACTGTTCATTTCCTGTTAAATTACTTCTAAATATCCACATTAATTTGTATTATTTTGTATTAAAAGTAAAGAGTGGATTAAACGTAGAAACCTCTGTTGCTCTTGCATGATGTGCAGCTGCTCCAGCTTGGTCTTGTGTTCTGCCTCCATGCGGCTCAGCATGTCGCGGATAACCATCATAAAAGAATTAAACTGAAATATGGACCAGATCATTACATCTTTTCTATCGTGTAGTGTACAGAGTGTCCAAATAGTCTAATTAAAAGGAAGAAACCTAATATATCCTTTCTACTTGCAAATAAAAAAGACATTTTAAGACCAGGAGGAGTCTGGCTCTGCAGTACCTGATTTAGATTGAGGTTGTTGTCTATACTAAGAGAGACGAGGTGGGGCAAGCTCTTGGTGGCAAGGTGCTCTTTTGGGATGCCAAGCTTCTTGTGACTAAAGGTGCACTTATAGATACCTAAAGTAAGGAAGAAATTACTCAAATATCAGATCATAAATTAAACCAAAATGTTTTCTGATTGGATCTTAAAGTTAAGAAGATAAAGTTCATTGAAGGAGTGTTAAAGGTCTGGTTTGTTTACCTAAAATGCCCATGAGGACAGCTGGTTCTCTAGAGGGAATCTGTTGTAGGAAGGGCAGGATCTCATCGATGACGAACCATTTGTCTAGATATTCCAAAATCTTTCCCAGACACACCAGAGAGTTCACTCGCACCTACACAGTCATAAAAGCAGATTTCATTTGGTAGTTGTTAGAGATGGAAACAAAAAAAGAATTATCTAAATATTTTCATTTTTTATTTATTCATTTATTCAAATAAAATAAATGCATATTTTTTATTTGAACAATTTTATTTTAATTTTTAAAAAAGTATATAAAAGTATTTTTTTTTCTAAATATATATTTAAAAAAAAAAAAAACTTTTATAAATAAAATCTTTTTTTTTTTTATATACATTTCTTTACACCTTAAAGAGTAGAGAGAAACATAAATGTCTCTGAAAATGACTCACAGCAAGTGAGGAGGTCTGCAGGCAGGCTGATTTGATCCGGGGGATGAGGGAATTCTTCATAGACGGGTATTCAATTAGGTTGGCGAACGTTGGGATGATGTTCAGGCACAGCTCCTGCTCAGTCACAGATAAGATGATGTGGGTTATGACAGCTGTATGATGCAGAGAACAGCATCTATTCTCTCTGCTCTCAGGATACCACTAAAAAGCTAGAACGAAGAGCAGCTGCAGGCAAAATAAATAAACATGCCCAGGTTTCCATGTACTAAATATATACATCCCTTAATTAAAATTGGCAGCTAGTCTGGAATTTTCTGCACAACTCAGGACCTAGTTTGTGAAAATATTAGCTCCATACACAACAGATCTTCCCTTACCTGGATCTGTACTGAGGGAGCCTCCAGAGCTCGGTAGACCATTGGTAGCACACTGTTCTTGATGTCCTCTGGTGGCGTCTTTGTCAGAAGCAGGTCCATCTTTTGCAGGAATATCAGCAGGATCTGCACAGCACACAGAGCCAGTTCGGAAAAGCACACCGGAAAATAAAACTGGCTTATGTTTTACAAAGGAGTACGGGGGTAAGTGGAAGTGAGTCAAAACTGTGATTTTAGTGCAACTTTTAGTGCTACTGACAGGACAACACGTACAATAGCTGATGGGACAGGAACATATTCACAGCAGAGACCACTCACCATATTACTAGCCTGAAGAGGCATGGAAAGAAAAATACAGAGAAAGGATTTGATAAATCGGCACATAAAGCCTAAAAACAGCATGCACTTTCATCAGGTTATATCCAGCTGATTAACACTAGCATCAAAACTTAAATCACAAAGGCAACAGCTCTCTATCTTGTTGCTATCATGGAAAAACTAGCTCAGTCTACAACCAGCTGTCTCAGTAACGTGCACAAGCACAGCCTCCAGTATATGTCGAATTAAGCCGATGTGCATTCTACCTGAACAGGCTCCTGCTGCTTAAAAACAGGTGTTAGATCAGGCAAGACGAGGCGAGTGTATTCCTCCTTGGTGCACTCCTCTGCAATCAGCAGCACGTTGGGCAGGACGAAGGGAACCATGTCTGGGTTGACAAACTCTGATGTCAATGCTGGTAGGATGCGATACACCACCACTCTCTGTGAGGAACAAGGACAAAAGAATTGGCCATCTTTAGACTAAAGTCTCATTAAATAGTTAAATATGTGCAAACCGTCCAATGAGAGTCTTGAGGTCTGTGAAAAGATTATGGACCTTGGTCATTATATTACTGATGATATGCGTGATGAGGGTGATGATGATATATGTTGTAAGTTTTATGCACAGACAAACACACTGCATACAAAACAAAAGGTGTCTAAGTTTAAAGCTTCCTGCACACTAGAGCCCAACCGACTGATCAACCGGCTGAATGTAGCCCATTTTAAAATAATCATAATCGGACGGATTTTTTCTGATTAAAGGCCGATATATTCTTGATTGCTTATAAAACAGCAAATGCTGTCAAGTATCGGACTCATGTAGAACGGTGCTGTTCCACCGTTTGTCCACTAGATGGCACTCTGACTCCATTCAGTCCTCAATCCTCACTGCTGCCAGTAACTACAGCCAGGCAACACTACAGGGGTCAGCATAGCGAAGCTTCATGACAAGCATGTTTATAACAACGTTGTGAAATTAGGGATGACTCAACATGTCTCCAGCTTCTGTTTAACTCTGTTTGCCACATGTCACGACCCGTGCTTCGCTGCATCGGTCATGCTTTTCATTTACATCGCATTGCTAAAGCTGTGCTAAACTAACTTAACTTATTATACATTTTTTTCATTAATTTCATATGGGTTTCAGAGGTCCAACATTATTATTTTTAAACTGTATTACCCCTTAATTTCAGCCATTCACGGTGGTTCTAGTGAGCTCTATTGAGAATGGGCTGTTACTGTGTCTGAACCTTTAAACGTTCATGAGTGTTGCCTGTCCACAACTACTTCACACCTCTCTCTAGGAGAGGATCCCATTTTCGCTTGTGCCCACTCTTTGATTTTAGAGGGCAGGTTCAGCTCGCCGTGGGGCGAGTCGATGACAGTATCCACTACTCAGGGGAGTGGTTTTTCCCTTCGTGAGGTCACAAAGGGAAAGATCTCAAACTCACTCTCAAACAAACTCACTTGTGATGTGAAGCATAGAGGAGGGGAAATTTTAAAATGATGAACTTTACTCTCTGTCTTCAGCAAATAACATGTGTGCCAGACTATTTATGACCATTATATGTTTAAAATGAAACTCTATTAAAGATGACGTGCTTTAACGTCTGAGAAAAGCATCTCTGGTTTTATTTTGGTTCATATGAGTCATGACTTTATGGTCAAGAACATAATAGGAGTAGTGAAAATGTAATTTAATGTTGAATCGTGTCAGAGGGCTGCATAAATAATGTTTTGCCAGTAACTTCACTCATTATATAAATAGCATTCACTTATGACCTAAATATATAGATAAATTCATCAACTGGTAGCTATATTAATGCATGCTTCATAGAAAGAAACAATCAGTGTCCAAAATCAACTTTTTGACTCACTGGCCAAGTTGGCCGGTAGATGAAAAAATCCACCGGCCAAACAAATTTTTTACTGGCCAAATTATTAAATTATTGTACGCACACATACCTCTACGCGCATGTTATTTCTATAACACCATGTTGGGTTATATCCAAACTAAAGGTGGAAGTCACAGCAACAATAAACAAAGGCAACAAGAAAATGGTTTTATTTGATAAAGTGTTAATGTCTGAATTCATGAACTAAAACCTGATCAGACTCGTCCCTTTCTACTCTTGGTGCTTTCACACAGTCCCAGAAGTCTGGCCTCCTGCTCCAACAGTCCTTGTGCCACAGCATTACAGCCTTGGTGGGATCATACTCCCTGATTTCTGTTTTTTATTTTATTGTTTAAAAAACAAACTTAACAAAAATTGATAATAAATTAATTTAAAGCTTATTGATCTGATTCAGATTAAATCAGTAATACTGAATATGAAGAGCCTATCAATAATCATAAATGCTGATTTATAATAATAATGAAATTAATAACTGATCAATACAATAACGATATATATCATTATTATAATATTGATAAGTTAGTCGGTTGACAGCTGTTCGTAGTCTCGTGGAGTCACATCAAGCCTGTTATGCAGCTGACGTCACCCTTCAGGTTGAAAACAGCTAAGCTAAGCTAACAGGCTAACATCACGTCCAACAGAGTTCTGCTGTGCTGTGTTACCGCCTACAGTCAGTGTGTGAGAAGCACACACACGGAACGGGGCCGTGAAGCAGACAGAAGGCGCCGCTATATCCAAACCATCACTTTTCACTGAACTTTCTGGTTGGGGCTGTAAGCCCTGCTGATTTATCCTCCAGTTCTACGTGCTTTCTTTTGGAAAGCTGGCCAGCTCCTGCTAAAAATCTCCACATATTTACCTACTTAATTATCCTGAGCTAAACGGTAAACAGAACTGAAACAGTGCAGCGAATTCTCGTGTCAAGTGTGAGTGTTTGCGTCAGCGCATGTTTGTGTGCATGTGCGTCGTTCATACATGCAGACAGCAGAGGAACATACTGAAAAACATGACTGATTTGGTACAAACATTTACTCGCCATTTGGCGGATAGCCCTCTGAGATTTACTCGGCAAACAAAAAATTTACTCGCATTTGGCGCCTGGAGAGTGTTAATTTCGAATCCTGTTCACAATGCAAATTAAAAAAATGTATTCACATATATATATTTTTTTTTTAAATTAATCGGCCAATTAATCTGTTATTTTTTTCTGCCAAATATTGGAATCGGCCTAAAAAAATCCACACTGGTCGGGCTCTACTGCACGCCACTATAACCTGCCCATCTGTGGTCATCTTACAAAACATTTAGCATGCAGAGGTAACAAGCTGCATGCAGTGATACAGTGAGAATAACACTAAAGATTCCCAGAAGACAGAGCCAAGTCAAATGTTTGTCACAGCAGGGGTGACCACATTCAAAGCACGTCTGAAAAACTTGATGTTTAAGTTTATGCAACATCTGGATGAATCTACAAACAGCATACCCTACCAACTTTATTTATAAAGCACTTTTAAACAGCCACAACTGAAACAAAGTGATGCTCATAACTAAATACTAAAAACTATAAGAAACTTTTAGCATAATAAGCATCACTGTAGTGCTTTCAAATCCTATAGCAAGTTGCTCCTGTTGGCTGAAATGTCTGTATGTTATTTCATCATAACGTTGATATCCAGTTGCTAGTGTCCTGGAAGCAAAAGTTGTGAAAAGCAGTATCTAAGCCTTGCAACGCTCCTGGGAAATGATGGCTCCAGGAAAGTACATAACAACAGTGTGCCATCAAAACAAGTCAAGAACGTATATGTTTTAAGATTTTAGAAAGTTAAACAGTGCAAAGTTTCATGAGGAAGAAAACTGCAGTACCAGCAAAGCAAATAAATAATTTCCACCAGTTTCACATTCTATTTCCTAACCAGAAATTTACCTTTGGTAGTTTGGGCAGCACTTTGGGAAGGCCTTTGAAGAACTGGGACTTCTGTAGGTTGTCCCTCTGGAAGAGGGAGTCGAAGTACTGCAGAGTGACTGCACCAACGTCATCAAAAAAAGGGATCTACAGTTCACACAAAAACACATCAAATTCAGCTGTGGCACATTAAAATATCACAAACACAGAAAGAGAAAACAACTTTAAAGAAGGCTGATTGTTTTTCATTGTCACTGACAAACCTTAGTCATCTGGTCGGCATCGGGCCGGACGTTTGGAGTGACGCTGAGCAGCATTTTGACATGTTCCCGAACTTCTTCAGGGATCTTGTTTAGCAGTGCTGGACTCATGCTGCTCAACTACAAGAGAACAGAATTGAAAGAAAATAACTGTTTTAGTTCCTGGAGGTATCCAGGAGGTCCTGGAGGTAAGAATATTATAATCATGAAATCAAATCTGACTAACAAAGATATCTACTAAATTCTATCTAAATTACTCAAATGACCTTTTTTGTTATTCACAACATTGAATAAATCAACTCGACATGAACAGAAGATTCCACCCTAGATAATATTGAAAAGAATTTATAAAAATATGGATGTTAAGACAGGTTTAGGATCTTTTGTTTCTGTTGTCACGAACATGCTTTTACAGGAGCCACTCCTCTACTCACCTGGTCCAGCTGCCTGCTGAAACTCTTAAAAATGTCATGCTTGTTCACTTGAAATACAGGCTTCCCCTCATTGAATACGGCATGCATAACCACGCCAAGAGAGTACATGTCAGAAGCGGCGTCACAGCTGACAGAGAGTATGTACTCAGGAGCCAGGTACTCTGGGTTAGGGAGGCAGAGAGGAGGAAGGTTGGGCTCCCACTCTTTACATGTGTACTTTGGCTAAAGGTAATGAGAGAAGACAGGGATATAAAGGTTTATGATAAAAGTGAAAACACCTAGAAAGCAGGTTAAAGGCATGCATGATAAAAACCGTATGCATACCTCAGCCTCTGAGGGGTTGTTGGAGGAGATGCTGAAGTCAAAGCCCATGATCTTCCAGGCTCCACTCTTATTGAGGATGATATTCTCAAGACACAGGTTGCCATGGACCATTTTAACCCCACCGTGGAGAAAAGACAACCCCTCTGAGATCTGATGAGAGAGACGTGAAAATGTCAATCTGAATGAAAATAAAGACAAAAAATATATTTTCTGTATTATTTCCTGAACTCAGTCATATCTTTTTAACAGACACATCTGTTCATTCATGCCAAATCAACAACCATAGATACACTTGTATTTAGGTTTACTGGGTTTAATGTGTCTCTCTTTAAAATATCTTGGAATTAGCGTGAATCATTTTGGTATAAATTTGTGAAAATGACTCCTACTATATAAGGAGTATACCCATAATTCTACAGGCCTATGAAAAAATGTTGATGAAACATTGAAGAAAATAAAAAAATTAAGATTTATGTGGGTGGGAGAGCAAAATAAGATGGGGAATGGAGAAAAAATTAGCATTAGAGTCTTTCAGAGAACCTCTAAATACTGACAGGTGAAAGGTGAGGCTTGGAGTTCATCTGGTTTCACGGACTTGAAGAGAAAAAAATAAATATGAATTCAAATTTAACCTGCAGAAGGAGACTATAAGGTACTTAAAACATTGTAACATAATGCATGTCTAAATAAACATTCATTAAAAGCTTGAAATTATAGTATAAGAGTTTAAACGTTTTGCATTTTTAATAATTAACTTAAAACTAATGTATGATCTATGCTGGTAGACTCTTTGGGAAAAAAAGCAATGCAATGTAAATGTTAACCTTTGCACAGATAAACTGAAGAGTTTCTTCTGACAACCTGACATTTTATAGACCAAACAATTGATTATGACAGTAACTGTTTGATCCATCAATCATGAAAACAACCTTTAGCTGCAGTTCAACCCCTATCAGTCTCATCTGCATGCACTCTCACCTGTAGCAGGCCATATTTGGTCTCCACATCATAGAGTTTATATTCTTTGATGTCGTTGGGCACAGGGCTGGGCAGGTTGTCCCACTGGCCCAGCACATTGGACAGACTGGCAAACACCGGCTCTGTGCAGAATGCTAAGCAGTCTCTGAGGGCCAGAAAAAAAAATGACATCAGTGTAATTTCAAATGACTAATTTTTGAGATGAGCAAAGACAAAAACATGTGCAAAGGCTAAAAATTAAAATGAATGCTGTAATCTTAGGACAAAAAATTAAACAGGCACAAAATAAAATGAACAAATCACAGCATCCACCTCAATGTATTCCTCTTTGGATAATAACATGCTTTTGTTTACATACACACACAAACACAACAGACAGATTTGTTATGCAATCACCGTGACTCTTCTAGAGGATGCTGAACCGTTAACAGACGGGGATGGCGCAGCCTGGTCAGCTGTTGCACGCCTCGTTTCAGTGAGTCAATGATTTGATCCTTGTCAAATTTCTGATACTTGTCAATCATCTTCTTATCAAACACAAATACTGCCACTTCCTGAAGAGTCACAAACAAAAAACAAAGCACTCAGATTAGCTATATCCGGTCCCAGTCTTATCCAGAGATGACTTCGTCAACAGCACAAGCACTGTAAATCATTTATCCGTTAAAGGCTCGTCTAGCATGCTTTACAATGATAGTGTGGTTAGTGTGAGGCTATAAATACACACACACCTGTTTGGTGGACTTCTTGGTGCCATTATAGATCCTCCAGCACAACCCCGGACCTCCACTTGCAATATGTCGCCCAACTTCAAACTCCCGCGTCACTGGGTTACCCATAACAGCGCTGGTGACGTCCGCCGTCACCTTAGTGACGGTGCTTTTTAGCTTGTTCAGCATGGACTCCATGTTCAAGTTTGACCTGTAAGCTGAGGTAAGACATTGATTTTCACAAAGAGGACAGAGGAGAAATTTAAAGACTGTACAGAGCTGAGCTGGAGTCAGCCAAATGTGAAAACACAACAGTTTTTACAATCATTGAAGGAGACAGTCTTGTTTTTCTGGCAAATCCATCAGACATGGACTCTTAAGCACCTGCATGAAAATTTGCACATCAAAGTGCCTGCCGTTGTCCTGCCTGGGGATAATAAAAATTCAAACAGCACATGCTGTGCCTAAAATATAAAATGACTCAAAGCACACTCAGCTGCACCACAATAAGGCTCTTTCCAAAAATAAAAAATAAAATAAAAAAAAATCCAGTGCCTTAAAAGCTTGTTGGGCAAAAATAAATCAGACAACACAACATAGCTGCAGGTAATGAAGCGCTTTATAATGGGATTTCTAGTCCTTTAATGAATAATCTCTAAACATGTAGCAGCTGAAGCTCGCAAATCCATTGTAATGCATTCTGTAGATTTTAAATGTGCAATTCTTTGAACAAGTATAGATATAAATCAAGATGTGCAGTTCTCCACCTAATAATACTGATGTAACTTTATACACAAAATGATGATAAACATCTGTGTCAGTCTTGTTCAGGCCATTTCTTTTGCACATGTTTTGAATTCTATATTAATTAAATGCCTCATGAAGGATGTACAAGTGTTTAAAAGAACACTATATTATTTATAATATGGCCTAAGGGGAATCAGATGGCACTGAACCATCAGAATCTCAGTGGTACATAACACTACAGTTCACTTTATGTCTGGAAAGAATGGCCTGGGCCAAAACCCAGTGAGTTGTCAAAATGTAAACTTGTGTTTCTCGTGAACAAAGTGAGGCAATGTTTCATGTCACTTCCTCTGGCTGTTACTGACTGCAGACTTAATGATTAATGTGCTTGTAATTAACCATGTAATATGCTTATATGTACGTGTAAAGTAATTTCCCATCTATTAATGCCAATAATACTCAATTAATAGGTTTAAGCATTAATTGTGGGTGGCAATATGAATTTCAAGATAATAGGCAGGCTAGAAGAATTACGGTTTCAGGTTTTAAGATCACCGAAACCACCTACACGTATCCTACATTCATATTTAGCTTAGCACAACTGTTAGCATGTCAGCATTCAGATCTCAGAGAGCTCGCTGCAAACAGATTGATCAATTTGAAATGGTAAGGCTAATTATTTAATGTAGAACTTCAAACCCTATACCCTCGTTAGGCTGGAACTTGCAGTGTTATTTTTCTCGATTAACTTGACTGGCATGTTTGATGGCGAAATATCTTACTGTTAGCCAAGTTAACCGTCTTGTTCAACCTTAACGCAGACATAAAAGCTAGCGGAGCTGTGACAGTAAAATAATCAGTTTATTTTCTTTTCAAATCTAATTTTAACCCATTGCCTATTCCTATTCATGTAGCTACTATCACTGTTAGAAAATTGTGACTACAGCGAAAAGGTATTTTATTGATATATTATGGAAGCTAACTAGCCAGCAACGCTTAAGTAAACAGCTTCGTTACACACAAAGAACGATGTATTTAATAAAAATAAATAATTAGTTGTCACAAAAAATCTATAAGATACTTACCTTAATGGGAAAATGCTCTCAGTTTTCACGCTTGTTATAAGTGGACTCTCGGTAACACCGCTGTCAGTACTGGCTGTGAAACACAGCCCCCATCTCTCCCAGTCGCATACGAAATGAGTTAGCTTAGCAAGCTAGTAAACCTCTAGCCCCACTTCCGGGTTTTGTCACGGAGTCAGGCGCAATGACGTCATCACTGGGCGTCTCTTTTTTATTCTTAAACAAACTGACAGAGTCCTTTGTTTATTTTATTTTTTATTTCATGAGTTGTAACATGTTTCAGGATTTTAAAGTGAACCCCCAAATTGTATGCCTTTTCAAACAAAAGATTACATAAATGAGTGAATTATTTTTGTACAAGCTTGCTTCATAAAGAATAAAACTACATAAGTCTAAATAAGGCAATACATTGACCAAAGATTAAATTAGTAGCCTAAAATTCATAAAATTTATATCAATTCATAAAACTTAAAACATTTTCATTCAAGTCACAAAGCCCACAATTCAAGTAAAAAAAGTTAGAATTCAAAATATTTCAGTTACCGGTAGTCATGATAAATCCATAAAATAAAGCTAACATTACCCTGAGCTATCTTCAGCCTAACATACTAATGTATCCTCTAATTTCATATTAAATCTAACAAGAAAGTCATAATAGAAAATCTGATTCATGCAACAAAGTACAGTGACATTACCACTTCATTTTTACTACTTTTCCTTCAACACGACATGCTACCAAACATGATTATTATTCAGTGTATATGAAGTGTCACTGCTCCAGCACCCAAGAGCACTGTGAGAAGCCAAAAGTAACCTTAACAAAATTGGTTGGTACACATGCTTCTCATTAATTACAGCTGCTGAACAGCTGGCTAACTGCCCAATTTTTTTAAATTCTCACCACTGATTTCTTACAGTTAGCACCTCACATTTGGCACAGAAATGTATGATTTAACTGTTGATCTATACACAACAAACTCTTTGTTAACATAAAGTACTAAATAAATTCTTAGACCATCATTAAAAACATTTGATCATATAAAGAAAAATTACTGTTTTCAAAGTAGTGCAAAAAATCTTATACAAGCTTGGCTGAAATTATGCCTTGTTAAAAAAAAAGCTCCAAATTCTTCAGTGTGTCAGTATAAATAGCATTTATAGGTGCGTCACTAAAACCTTTGAAGTGCCTCTGTGAAATCAGACCAGTACCAGTTTGGTTTCAGAAAGTGCTGGAGAAGTGCTGAAGGAAGACCACAGGATGATGCTTCTCGAACTCTTTGAGGAGCTTCCTCTTCTCTTTAACTGGCATGTTCTTGTTGGATGAAATGTCACAAAGAAGTTGTTTGAGGCTCTCCAGGGTGGTAGCCTCGCGCTGATCCTCATACTCCTGTGGAGTCATCTGCTGGCAGAAAGTGAAGGCTGCAACACACAAGGAAGGAGATTTCAGATATTTTGGTGTGCAGCGGTGATGCCGCAGTTTGAAATATAATATAGATGCATTTATTTAATGTGGGTTGTCTGCAAAGGAAAGTCGTTTAACCAGGATCTTGTTAAACAGACTGGAAATATTGTTTATAATCTGAAGGTATATTCACTCATAAAGTGATTGTGTGCTGTGTGCCATTAGCATGTGCGTGAATAATTCACTGAAGCTGCTTTTAACTTACTAGCAATTGAGTCGGGGTCTTTGCCCTGCTGCAAAGTCCTCAGTGTTCTCCTCACAGCTTCAATCAGGGTTGCAGGTGTCTATGAGGGAAGAAAAGCAAACACTTAAAGCAGGGACTCATATTCCAGATAGTCCAGTGTGGTCTCTCGACATCATCATAAGAAACATCACATAAAATGGACCTAATAAATTTACTAGGAGCTCATGACTGTTTTGAGTTACAGCTAATTAACACAACTGTGAAATCAAAACAACATTAACGAAAGTCTTGAGCGATCCCTCATTCCATTATATTTTACCAGGAAATAAGAAAATAGGTGCAGTTTGTTGAAACGTGCAAACAAACTAACAAAATAGCCTGAACCTTTCTAGACAATATTTTTTTTGTTGAGGTCTGGACTCTGGGGATGATTCATCTCTCCATCAGACCTGCTGCCACTCATTCCAGTCCAGTTCCTTTGACATTGGTCATACTTCAGCCTTTTCTCCCCATCTCCCTTCATTAAGAGGGTCTTCTTGGTCCTTCCATGGAGACCATTTCTGATGAGGCTTCAGTCAACAGTTGATGGATTAACTGAAGGTCCAGATCCACCTCTCAGGTCACATCTCAGATCCATGAAGGACATCACTTTCAGATACCATTTACACAACATAGTTCTTAAAGGCCGGACACCTCTACATAAGATGACCTTTTTTTTTTTTTTTTTTTTACTGTAAATCAAATCTACCTTTGGGTATCAATAAAGTAACTTTGACCTTCCTTTGTTTAGTTTCCTCCAATTGTTTAAGGACACACTACACACCATGCTGAGACATGGCAAGTTTTCAGCCAATACCTTTTTGGAAATCACTTTACTGGATCAAAAAGATTATTTTATGCCTGTTAAATTGTGTTATCTTTTATATTCAGAGATAATTCAAAGGATAGAAGAGTACCTTGAAGAGTTCAGTGTGATTGTCCATGAGAAAGAACACCAGCGTTTCGCTCTGTGATGGAGTCAGCTCATAGTTCTGAACAAGAGCTCTCTGAAAGGTGCGGCAGATCAAGTACCTGTTATCAGTCTGGGAAAGAAAAACAAACCTGTCAGTAAGAGATTGTTCAAACACATCAACTGCTGATCCAACCTTGGATGAAATTTAGCTAAATAAAGCTCTTGTAAAATCTCAAACCATAGAAGGATATGCGGTACCTGCTTCTGTAGCCGGCAGGCATCAGTCTGAGCTGCAGTGGCCATGAAGGTCAACAGTCTCCGCAGTTCATCTCTCAAGCTCGTCTCCAGCAGCCGCAAACACAGCTGAGATGCTCTGATGGCATCCTGTGACTTCCCTTCATCTGGAAAAAACAAGGGCAAGAGGTGGTTATCATTAAAAAGTCAGACAGTGCCACTTTAGGTTTCATTTGTTAACACATGGGTCAACTAATGTCAAATATCTAATACTGGGTTTTCAAATCTCACCCAGTAAATTCAGAATAGCAGCGTGTATATCCAGGTAGCGTCCTGAGAGTAGTGGAGCTTTTTCCTGTCCACTGTAGTACCTGGCAATAGTGTCAAAGAGCAGCCTTTTCTGGCTTGCCATGTGCTCTGCATTGCCATCAATTAAAGAGGTATAGCCATCTTGTTGGCTGAGCTGTTCCCCTGCAACCACGATCAGCTGATCAGGAAACAGCTCCAAGCAATCTGCTGCTGCTGACAGCCACGCATCCAACCTGAAAGAAAAATATTACTCTGTCACTAGCGGTAAGCAAACAAGGACAAACACGGAATCAGCTGGTTTTTTCCACACTGTCAGAAAAAGTTTGAAGTGTTTAACGTAGCACTGACTGGGGTAGGTTGAGGGAGTCAGGCAGCTCTCTTTCCAGGCATGTGTTGGAGAAAATCAGGTCCTGGTTGGCCAGAGGAACTCTGCAGGCTTGAAGGTGAATCCTTTCAGGAGAGGTCAGGATGCAGTCCAACATGGGCAACTCGATGGTCTGCAGCAACTGCAGCAGGGTCTGCTGTTTCCAAACCTCATCCACCACTAGCATACAAGGAAAAATCACCAGGAAGAAAAATATCAGAGATGATTTGTTTATTCTAAATGAACAAAGACTGTTACCTCACACAGAGCTCCAACATAATGACCAGTTCCGACAGATTTGCTTTTACCAGCTTTAGAGAGAAAGCCAGGAGTTGTGCTGGTTGTGTTCAGATTTTGGGAGAAGGACGGTTGTAGGTCGATGGTTTTCAGGAGCCTTTCAACCCTCCTGTCTGATGGTCCAACAGCAAGAGGATTTGAGATCGTCCTCAGCTCATTCAACCTGTGACGACAGAGTGCATTTTGAAGATTAATAAGCATTTTTGTCCATTCAGAGTTACTCCATAATCTCATAACGTCATTTTTTCTGGGACTAAATAAAATGACTCATTAACAAAATATAACTGAGTTTACAAAAAACTCATTTGATCAGACTGATTTAACTTTAATGCAGTTAAAAATACAACTCAAGTAAATTGTCAATTAAGCAGCAGTGTAACTAGGAATATCATGATTACTTGATTTCACAATAATCGCAGTATTAAATGATAATTTAATCATAAGATCCATCGACATGGTGCCTTTCTATTAAAGATTATGTCTAAACCATATCAGCAGATCAGCAGAACTTGTGAACGGAATGAAAACAAAGTCACACAACATCCTCCTGTCAGCGTTTGTGTTGCTTTGTTTACGTTGCAGAAGAGACATATTAAATGAGGAAGAGTATGGCAGAGGAAGAATTATTTCCTCAAAAAAACAGATTAAGTCATCTTTGTTGGATTTCTTTGGTTATAGAAAAAGACAAAGACACCATTCTGTTAATAATGCCATAAAAAGTTGTGGTGAAAGTAGGAAAAAAGTTTCACCACCTGCAGGTTAACCACCAGATAGGTTAATTTAAATTAATGTTTACCTAACGAAACTGACATTAAATGTTATCATGTCATTTGCAATTTTGTGATTGTGTACGACTCGGCTTGGGCTTAGAGTGCAACTTTTTGATGGATAAGTTTTGCTATCCATGTGCAAACAGATCTGGTTCGGTGTGAGGTTGATGTCTTTTACTCAGTATGCAATGAGCTGCAGAAGAACCATATTTCATCTCAAATATAAGGTCTCAGACTATGGGTTTTCTCTACTCAGGTTCAAAAGAAATAAACATTTTTGTGATGTAGATTACAGAAAGAAGAACCCCAGGTCCAGGTAGAGGTCCTGTAGCCTTTTCCATCTGTTTTCTCTGAGAGAAATCCAGAGCTAATATGTAGGATTTATTTATTGTTTATAGAGCACAGATGTTTTTGTTAGATTGGGAATTTTTGGTGCTTTACTTTGTTGTTATATTATGTTGTATTGACATGGAAAATGTAGTGATTATGCTATAATGTCCATACCATACCTACTTTATTTATAAAGCACTTTAAAACTACCACAGCTGAACAAAGTGCTGCACACAAGTAAAAGTCTGGCAGCTGTTTGCAGAATAACTCTTCCTCCACTCTTTCCACACGTCCTTCTGGGCATTAAAATAGAAATCAATACAACTCAAATACATAAAAGCAGCATTCATGCAATTTTACACATTTAGAGTTGTGAATAATTAACTTATGATAATAATGATAATTATTTGTAATATCATGATTATTTCTCTGACAATAACTTCACCAAGAAAATTTATCATCCTGACAGCCCTAAACGTCACAGATCACAGAAGGGATCATCTAACTAACCTTGAGCTCTTCTTCCTCTTTGTCTCCCGTTCCACTGGTGGCATGTTTTCTGCATCAACACTGTCATCCTTCATGGCAGAACTGCTCACTTTATATTCCAGAAAGCGATAAAGGCTGCAGCTGCTATCCTCAAAGGTCACCTCCTTTTCTCTGCGAAACAGCTTCGTGCCCACTGGCTCAAACACCTTGGCCTCCATCAGGGCCTGGCAGAGCCGAGCAGCTTTGAGGCGAGACACCTCACTCATGCAAAACGCTACATTCTGCATCAGATAACTGAGAACTGCATCCACGGCGTCTGAGCCTGTGAAACATTCAGCATGAACACGGAGGTGTCTCCTGCAGCGGCGCACCTCTACCTGAGTCTGCAGGGCATGGATGATGTTGTGCCACAGCTGGGTGGCTCCAAAGGGTCCTGAAAAGCCTATTTGGAGATATAAGATTAGAAGAAAATAACTAAGTCTGAGCTTGAATGATGTGATTGACTTAGTTCGGTTTAAGTGGGTTTTTAAACTCACATATCCAAATAAATTGTAAAACGCATATGTCTGATAGTATATATCATATATAAAATTTAGAGTGAATTTGAAGCATGGGAGTTTATCTAAGTTTTGTTTTGTTATTCCATAGTATGAACATATTTTTTTGTTTTTTGTCCAGGTTTAGAAACTATGCAAAAAAAAACCCTGACTGTTGAATAATACGTTTTGGCTCTTGAATGTTGGTGACTAATAAAGTAGTTGTTCTTTTACTGCCACTAGTCTTCCCTTAACCAAGTCTACACAGCATTTAAAATACTGTTCAAAGATGTGAATTTTCTTCATTATGTGTAAGTCTAATAATTTATTAAAGGCCTGCAAGTTTTTAACTTTACTGAAAGCAAAACACTATATTGTCCCAACTGTTTCAAATCATCAGTTATCAAATCACCATCACCTTTTTTTTTTTTTTTTTTTTGTAAGCTCTGATATTTTAGTATTAGTTAAATAAACCCATTTTATCTCTTTAACAGATAACCGATATTAAGATATTAATAGTAAAAACAGTTTATCGCGTTCAGATGAAACCTGTCTTATTGCTTTCTGTCATTTTAAAAAAATAAAGTTTAAATGGTCTGGAGTTGTATATATATATATATATATATATATAACTAAAAAAATATGATGACAACATGACGGTTGTACCCAACGTATCTGACAAGTATTTATTTACACAACTCTGGCGGTTTGTTTACTGGGTCACAAATACATAACAGACATAAAGTGACATAAAATTGTATTATTTCTACTCAAATCTTACCATGCTGAACGTTTTCACGGAAACTTCTCGTTTGGCTGTTCAACCTTCTGAACCGAGGAGTCAAATCAACCGCCATCATGAGAGCACAGTATGACGTAATCCATTCTCTTCTTCTACTCCTCCACCTGACAGCTTTCTACTCCCTGCTGCCCTCACGAGGTGATAAGAAGAACTCCTCCACCTATATATCCTCAAAGTCCCTATGCTGAGAGCACAGTAACAACTGATGTTTAAGCTTTTAAAATAAATAAATCAAAAGGAGTTAAGTGTAATGCCTATTAGTTTCACTTAATTTTTTTTATGCTGGCAAGGCTGCCTCGACACAAGGAGTGTTTCATTCTTCATATGATATTTTATGAGTGTTTTTCCACTGTTTTGAAGTCTTAAAACTACTACCCCTCATTTCCTTTATCATCATCTTCTCCCACTGTCCCTTAACAAATTTGACATATTATTTTGTGTTTAATTTTTTTTCTTTTTTCTGTAGTCTATGTAATTTTAAACTGATTATGTTCATATTTGGACTTGTTCAAAGAAAAAAAAACATGTTTGTGAAACTGTAACTTAATTTTATTATATGTATTCACACTCCACTGTGGTGTGTATTTTACATAGTACCTCAGGTTGTTAACATGTCTGAATGGGAGATTAAATTATGGATGAAAAATCAAACCCATATAGGCTACGGCTGAAATAAATGCCAAACATTTAAAGTTTGAATATTGATAACGTAACTAACGTACTAGCTAACTTAACCTTAAATTGTCTTGTACGTGAAATTTGTTATACAAATAAACTTGCCTTGCCCCAAAGGTTTCAATCTTTTTAAGCTGTCAATATGCATTATTGTGGGTCTATTGTATTGATCAAGGTACGTTAATCCCCACCGTTCTGATTTCTTTTAACTTGACAGAAATCACATCATGTGTTTGAGTGACCATTTTAATGAATGAATGGTATATTCTGAAGATATTAAAATGAAAGAAAAAATGCGTGTAAGACATAATAAACCAGTTAAATTTAAAATGCATATTGAAGGAGTGGGATGTTTTTTTCCAGAAGGCTGAGTAAACACTGTCACCTAATGGACAGAAGAAGCTATTGCAGATTGTTTAATGTAACAAGAGTGCATGGTACTGAATGTACCAGCTGTCAGAACCTTGAAAAAAATAAATAAATGTATGAAAAATTAAATGGCGTCCTATTTAATCTAGGTGATTTTTAAAAAGTATATTAGAAAACACAGCTGTTGAGCCAAACATAGAAGAAAAGTAGTGATAAACTCTATCGATTATCTTTTCAGTCAGTTACAGTAAATATTGTACATGTGAATATTTTCAAGAAATTTGCATAAAACGTGTTCTGTTCGGAGCAATACAACCGTGTGAACTGAATTCTGAACCACTTAATGACACATCCGTAAACAAATACGTCCCACGTGAAGGAAGAGCGGAACGTACCACCAAACAAAAATAATAACGTGCAAATTATATATTAACATAAACGTTTTAGGGGTTTATTTTATATTTATTTTGGATCTACATAACCATATGTACCATATACATTTTTTAACGTAAAGCATTTAATCCTATATCTCGTATTCGCTTTGTTTAGCAGTTGAACACCCCCGTCGGGGAGATGGTTCAGCCTGTTTGTCCTCGCAGAGCTGCACGAGAGAAGGACCTTTAAACAGCAGAACACAGTAGAACCCGACGACGACCTTCGACTAAGCCGAACTGGATTGGTGCCAGTCTCCCGTTCTGGAGACTTGAAATAGGTAAATTTTGTTTATGTTGACATCCGTGACTGATTAAATTCGCTGTCTTGGTAACTTCAACATTGAGTCTCGCTTTGTTGTGGAGCGGAAATTCAGTAGATGGAGAAACAGTTCAAGAATGTTCTGACACCATGCGCGTATACTTAAGTCAAAGTCAAACTACTGTATGAAAGAGACCATATTTATGTTTATGTTCAGCTGTATAAAATATGTAGAAAGAGTATTCAGAAGACAAGAAAGTCAGGTAAAAAGTAGTATTTAGTTTGACAGGTCGGCATATGTTTCGAAGCGAACTCTTTTCTGACACGATGAAATTTAATGTACACAAGCCTATTGTTTTGGTCATTATCTCAGATCACGTGTACCCACATCTTACGCGTGTGTGAATATATATATATATATATATATGTGTGTGTGTGTGTGTGTGTGTGTGCGCGCGCGCGCGCGCAAAGCAGTGCAACCAAAGAGTTTCCATGGAAAGTTAAGTGACGGCTACAGCAGCCAATAAGGAGAGAGTCCATGTGTTTAGCCCCGCCTTCTCGATGAACTGCTTTGTTGACATACTGCAGTTAAATATCCTTCGGGGTTGTCTCTATTGTCTTTTTCTTTGCGGAAGTTATTCTAACAGCATGAAATCTAAAAAAAAAAAAAAAAAATGGTGATGAAAATTACATTTCATTTTCAAAATATGTTTAATCTGGGGAATTTTAGAGTTGTGTTCTTTGTTTTGCCTTAAAATCATAATGCCTTTTATTCTGTCTAATATTCAGAGTGCTTACATAGGCATTTCATAATGAAGCAGCGCACAACAGAGGATAACTAATCCATAATCAGTTTTCTGGACACCGTTGCTTCAATCCCTCCAGATTATCTCTGAAAATTGGCCTGCTGCGTTGCTTTGACCTAGCTGTCAAGTGTAGCAGATGATGCAGTTGTGGACACAGTGGAGTCCCGAACTCCCCCACCCATCTTTCTCACCCCCTTGAGCTATCTTTAAACTGCAAGAGTGGAGTGTGTATTCATTTTTGGCAGCTGATAACTGAGACCAGGCACAGAAACACCCAGGGGTCATCTTTCCAGCACTGTATAGATAATATTAGAAAGGCACAGGCCTTTCATTGCAGGTGTTACAGTATTAAAGTTTTTATCTTGCTAAGTTTGGCATTTAGAGTTTACAATGAAAATGTGCTAATGTGCACAACCCCTGTTCTTTTTATGCTAGTATGCTTTTTTTGGAAGACACTCAACACATGGTTGGATGTAACAGGATAGCTTTTATTGTTGGGAAGTCTTCTGTTGTTCCATGTTGCCCTGGAGACCAAATTCATTGTTTTGTTTCTTCTCAATGGCTGAGTGACAAAGCATTAGAAAAAAGATCCTTATGTTTAATTTCCTGTCAAACTTCTCAGGGTTGTTCGCAACTTGTCTTGTGCGGCTGTGATCCAAGATGCCTCTAAATGATGAGCGACCCACCTCCACATCCAGCGGCGAGGACCAAAGCAGCGATGTGGAGTCATCGTCTGAATGCTGTGACAACATGGCGTTGTCCAGTGACCAGGACTCTTCACGTCACAGCTTCAATAGTGACGGCTCCAGCAAGCATTGCACACCCTCCTGTGAGTTTGCCCAGTCATATTTTTTAACTAGTCTTATCATTAACTTACAGATCTTCCTCTCACTCAGTGTATCCTCTAATACACTATCTTCGATTGTTTTCCTTTCTCTGGAAAAGTTTCCGTGTGCTTGATATTTCCACTGAGCTGTCACTTTGAAAATTGGATTTACAGTAATTTGTTTGTGTATTTTTTGCAACTGTAATTTCATTAGTGAGTAGCTCCTTACCCCTGTTGTCATGCAGCGTTAACAATCTGCACTTACAGTTTGTTTAATGATTGTTACCCACAGCAAGTCCACCCAAAGTCTTAACTCTTGATGAAGTCATGGATGCTGGAAGAGACCTGTTCAATCTCAGAATTTCACATGAGATTGTCATGAACCCAGATTTCCACATGGAGCTGAATAGCCAACAACAACACAGGTATTCACTAATACACTGGCTACACTCCACGGGCTCCGTGAGAAAATGGAAATATAACAACAATAGTGTTCATGTAAAATGTATTAAAAGTGTGATAAATATTTCAATTAAATATCAATCTAAGGTTTTAAACTACAATTTATATTCAGTAATCAGCTTAATTTATTCTAACAAACCAAGGTCACCACATACCAGGATTTTTGACTCATTCTTGCACAAACCAAAGAACATCACCTGTCAATGACATGACAGCGTTGCAGCCGTGCTGCTAAAAACACAAATTCAAATATCAAAGAAGGTGAAAAATAGATGTTTAATTGGGATTTACTGCAACCCACCCAAGGCATTAAGTTTTATATGTGGCGAGAACGTAGCTAACAGCAGCATGAAGCCAGTGACTTTTTACCTGAAAGCACACCTGTTGTGTTTATAAGCCACCTGAGCTTTTTAGGAAGCAGATGGTTGAATTCAGGTCAACACAAGACTCGAGGCCAAAGAAAAACATTCACCATCATGGACGTCCTACTTCTAAAGACGTCCTATTCTGCAAAAATTTTATGGGAACAACAACATGAGGGGACATCTTCCATGTTGTTAACAGACTTTTCCATGAAAATGCTCTAAGCTTTTTATGATGAGAAATGTTTGCCACCATTTTAGTCATGAATTATTGACCTTCAACATGTTTGAAATGAGTTCTTTTAAAGTATCTGGAGCTTAAGTGTTTTTTTAGTTATGAATTTTAATTATAAACCAACTGATGGTACAGTGGTGCTTACCTCTGTTTCCAAAACAAAAACACTTCGCATTGGTAGAGGGATACTTGGCTGAAAAATTATTCCACTGGGCTATAATACTGTAAAAAGTTTCCATCCATCCATGAAACTCTGTGTGTTTATGTAAGGTTTTCCATTTTCTTTGCAGCCATTTATACAATCCTATTTCAACTCAGTAAATGTGTAACAGGGATTCCAGAGAAATGAAGTCATTTAATGGGCACCTCTCATATTTCTGTCAAACGCTCAGTGTTTACAGAGCAGTAACGAAACTAATAAACCTTTTGTAAGAGTTTTACTAAAGTGTAAAAATAACTGCACAAGCCTTATCATGCTGCATATGATATGCAGAGAGATGGTTGTGGTTAGAGCTGCTGCAAGCACAACATTTTAATTCACAACGAATTAGTATGCAAATAATTCCAACCATGAGTTCTGTTACCTTTTTTACTTAATATTAGAAGTACTATAAGCTATGAGAAAAACTTTTTTACTTTCAATAACAAAGCTGTTGTAAGTTAGGTTTGACATTAATAACCTAAAATGAAAATGTACAAAGAATGTAATGAGAATGAGAGGTGATAACTAAGTTCTACAGGCCAAATCAACTTATATCCTCCTTATCAAAAATCATAACTAATGAAAACATTGTTCTGCAGTATGCCGCTGAAAAAAAGAGCCAGATCAAAATTATAGAAATTAAAAATGGTGTGAAATAATAACAGAAATGTTGTTTGGCAGTTCTGTCAGTTTCATTCAGATGGTATAAAAAGTGATGAATGGACTTGTGGTGTCTTTGTTTTGAACAAATGCTTCCTGTATTAGACAAAAATGTACATCTCGTGGGAGAAAACTTTTACCACGAAGAATACACGTGATTCTGTTAAATCAGATTAAGAAAAAAACTATTAAAGGCACATCAGAAAGGGGAGGAAAAGAAAAAGAGACGCTGTTATTAGTTCACAAACTGCCAGCAAATCTAAAATAACATTTTCATTAGAGTATTTTCATGTAATGAACCAAAAGTTTACACAAGTTTAAAATAAACATGATGTGTCTGTATGTGTTCATAAGACGTCGATTTGTCCGTTGGTCCTTTTTTTAATGGTTTGCAATCAAAAAATGTCAAATTTCAATTTAGATTTTAGACAATATATTGACCTCTGTTAATCTTAAACAAAACCTGAACTGAACAAATGAGCACAAAGAGTGTTGTGGGAAGGAAAATGATTCACAGCAGCATAGTGCACCGTTATCACCACACGTTAATTATGGGAGCAAATTAAATTTATTTTAGTGTGAAATTTGGTCCCTTTTAATGCACCATCTGCTCTCGGATAACAGCAGTGAGTTTCCTCTGCCAGTCGAGTACAAAGCACCAAAGAAGATTCCCAGAGATATTTCTTCTGCTTAACTAAAATTGCCTTTTCTTTCTTTTTAAGTTTATGGAATCAGGTAAAACAGAACCTCGACAAGGCTTATTGGGACGTCCTGGAGACTGAGCTGAACGATGACCCACCCGTGTATGAACATGCCATAAAATTACTGGAGGAGATTCGAGAGGTTAGCATGTAAAATCTGATGTTTACAGCATCGCTGCATCAGTTTAAATGGCACCACTGCTCTGAATCTAGTAGATAAAATATTTTAGAATTTTTTAAAAATTTTATATTAGCTCATTTTGCAATTCTTCATAAGAATTTTTAAACTGGTTTTTATAACTACTTACACTAAATCAAACTCTTTATTCCACACACAGATCTTACTATCATTCCTTAACCCGGGTGCCAATCGGATGCGAACCCAGATTATGGAGGTTCTGGACATTGACCTGATACGTCAGCAGGCTGACAACAATGCAGTAGACATCCAGGGACTTGCCGCATACATCATCAGCATCATGGGCAAGTTGTGTGCTCCATCGAGGGACGAGGACATCAAGAGGCTACGGCAAAACACAGATAACATAGTGACACTCCTGAGGTAACCATAAGCTTTGAGTTTACTGCACATAAAAATGACTTGTCTGAGAGAACACATTAGCTGTTTATCTACAAATAAGATGCAGCTTAATAATATCGGCTTTTGGGTTGTTTTGTTGTAGGGAGATATTCCGTGTCCTGGAGCTGATGAGGGTAGACATCGTCAACGTAACAATTGCAAGCTTAAAGCCTTTGCTGCAGCGGAGCTGTGTTGAATATGAGAGGGAAACATTTCAGAACATCCTGGAAAAAACACCCAGTGAGTAAAAATGACTGGGCTGTGAGAACATACAGTACAACTCACAGTATTACAGTTACATCATATAACACTCCTTATAGGTCTTTTTACTTTTATTTAAGATCAAATTATGTTGTTAAATGTGAAATCAAGTAATTGTGACATCCCTAATTAGAATACAATACAAATGACTACAATAGTGCTGCTATACTAAGCTGCTGTGAAACTCCCTCAGGTGCTTTAAACCACACCACCTCCTGGATCCAGTCTGTGCTGGAGGAGCTGCTGTCCAGCAGCGTCCCTGCTGAACAAACTAAGGATAATGGTAAAGGACAGCGAGCCCTACCTGGGCCCTTCCAGCTCATCAACACCGCCTTTCTCCGCCTTCTTACATGGGACTATTCAAAGAACCCAATACCCGAGGTGATGTGTGGTATTTCTGTGTGTAAATAAGCAAAAGAGATTCTTGTTACATGGCAGTTTCTCTGCTCTTTATATGTGGAGTAGTGAAGGGTTTGGGGAAGCATTTTAGAAGATATTACCGTGTGTTTTATTTTTCTGTGTTGTCCAGTGATTTTTGGAATTTTAGAAATAACTTATAAAATGTCTTGGTTCTGTTTTAGACTTGGGTGACCGATGAGACCCGTCTGCAAGAGATTCAGTGGCAGCTGAAGCAGTGTCAGGCAGTGAATGAGGTGCTGCTCATTGTTTACAGCACCATAGGAGGGCCTGTCCAGGGTCTCCCCACTCTGTCTGACCGTCTGAAGAGAATGACCAGTGTGCTGTTGGATGGGATGCACAGACCGTCAGTTCCCTTTTATTCTATCTCCTCTATACATCATATCCATCATATGAAACATGAGCTTAAATCTTAACCTTTTTTCCCTTTATCTAGGGACTTCAACCTAGAAGAGTCACTAGAGGGTGTCAGCAGTCAGATCTGCTGTGAGCTCAACAAGTCTTTAACTGAGAGGGACTACCCTGCACTGACCCCAGAGCTGCAGGCCACGCTCACGGGCCAGATCTGCAACATCACCCAGAAGGACAATGTCATTCGCACTCTAGTTGGTAAGAGACAGTAAACTGGACTGTTTTATACATATTTGTTTTATCTGCTTGAATGTGTTAAGTGAAAAACAGGAGCGATAAAGAACCCATAAATCTGCCAGACTGGGAATTTTCTTACCTTGTCTTTACTATCTTCTATAGAGGATCGCGTGCAGCAGTACTTCATGGCGCTCATCTCTGACTCCAAATCCCAAGTTAAACTTGAAGAAGTACCAGCCGGCTTGAGTGCAATCAAGCCTGAACTGACACTGATTGGAAAAAAGTTCATCTCGCTGGTCAACTACAACAAGGCTGTCTATGGACCTTTCTATGCTGACATCATCAGGAAGCTGATATCCAGCATCAGTCTACCAGAAGCAAGTCTTCCTAAGGACACAGCTCAGGATTCTGTAACCAGTGAATAAGAGAGCACTGTGGCTTGCGACTGAGTTATTCTGTTAGACATTGTTTATTGTGTGGAGGTGGGGCTCATCTGTGTAGAACAACTATATTTGAGCATGTTGACACTTGATATAAGACAAAATAAAAGCATTAAGGACAAAAAGAACAGAGTCAAAAGAAAAATAATGAAAAAAGATATGATCAGTGCATTATGGGAGGTCCTTATTGTGGTTTTTAGAACCACACTTTGCAGGAAATGCAGGGTATTGCAGGTGCGCCCTTTATGATAAATGCTCAAAGTTCTGCTTACATATAAACGTAAACAACTACACACTAGAAAAGCAGTGTTACAGTGAACCTTTTCCAACTTAATAGTGTCATCCCAGTGAATTTCTTCCCAGTCTCCCTTTAACTTTTGTGGCAGCAGATAACAGACAAGGGCAAAACTAGAATATTATAATACATACAGTCAGCTTTATAAAGCAAAACATATATTTTGTAACAGCTTAGATTCTTTACATATGCAAGATATTTATTGTATACTGATTTTAAGGTAATTAAACAATACAAAATATAATGCATATTGTGCACAGCAAGTGCCATAGTTGAAGAAATTAATACAAAAACTGAGTTATCGATCTATCCAGAGAGTTCATACATTGATTATTGTCCCTTACCCTCTGTTTATTTTATTTTACTGTCTTTATTTCATTTTATTTTTTGTAAATCAGCCAGAGAACTAAACGCTCTGTCTTGTTTTGGATCCTGACTTTGTAGGCCAAGTAACACCATGACTGCATGAGAAGCTTCGTGTTGGAGTTTTAAGTTTAGTAATCAGTTGTGCATTTGGTATATTTGTTACATGTTCAAACTTTGTTGTGTACTATTTCTTATTTACTAGTGGAGTACTTGTTATACTGATCTTGTTGTTATGCTTGTTTCATTGTTAGGTACTGTTCTTTTGACAGTGTTGCCATGTTTGCTGTTAAACATGTCAAAAAACAGAGGTGCTAAACTCAAAAGTAATCTGTGTTTCCAGAGGACCTTAATATGCACAGAGAAGAGCATTTGTGTAGTTCTACAAAAGTTTACATGAAAATGGGGGAAGTTGAGGTTCTTTTTTTCTCTACCACGGATACTATAATAAAACTGAAAAAAAATTGTGTTATTATTTTGACTTTAAATAAAAAGCTGCACTAGAACTAATTTCCACTAGGATAAAAAAAAAACAGAGTATGCATCATGTCATTTAAAAAAATTAATCATTTAAAAAATTCACTCATTTATTCATTATATTTCATTTATTAATTTAAATCAGAATTTAGACAGTTCCCAGTTCTGATGAAAAGCACACATGTCCAGCATATATAATAATTCTATTTATGGTTACTTATAATAGCCTTATCAGTGTGTTGTCGGATAAACAATATGCTCTTATGCTGTCACTAGGCAATATTGTTGCATTTACGTGTAGCCTGAAAACAGAAGAATTATGCAAAAACAAATTGACGCTTTTTGTTCGATATTCGATCATTTCACGGAATTTACGTAACAAAATGCAAAACTGTAGATGATTTCTCATTTTTGAAAAATTGGAAACGATAATCCGCACAAAAGATCAGCGAAAATGATTAAGTGAAAGGTCTTAAAAGAAGAACGGGTGTACGTATATTTCCTACTTATTTGTCACAACAACGCTTTATAGCTACACCCCGCTCTATTTTTTATTATTTTAAATGTAGTCACCGGGACATATCATGTAACAATGGTCTTTTTAAAAAAGTTATCTAGTTAAAAAAATCATTGCTAAGTCTAAAAGTTATATTTACCTAAATACAGTAGTCTTTGAATGCAGCATCAGTTTGCCCGGTTACAAATTCGTCAACTGCGTTAGCTCATGAATCACGTGATTTAAATCTCCCCTGGTGATTGGCTGTTTGACACCCGAGTAGTTGTTTTTGTTGTGAAGCAGGAAGTTCTTCTCTTACAATAGGGCGTGTGGTATCACGTCAACAGAGAAATAAATGGTGTTTCTATTCATTAAAGTCTATAAAACGTGACTTTACCTGACAGACATAGGATTCAGCTAATATCTTCCTCGTTTAACAAAAGGAATTAATCGTAAGTACCTGCTTTATATTACTTTCTTTGTTAGTCTTTCTTTAAAGTCAGTGGGTGAACTTGTCCAGACGGGTTTTTATTACAGAAGTGTGTCAGAAAATATCTTGCAACACACTGAAATGATAAGTTTATTTCTGACATGGAGCAATTATATTTATTTTTTCAGTTACTGACAGGTTTTTCAGACCTGTCAGGAGTAAATGTACTTTTACCACTTTGTCGATACGTAGTATAAATGCACCTTTGCCCCTGTAAATAGCTGATAACATACTTCTTGTTTCGTTTTTACATCTTCCCCTTCCTCTTTCATCCCTTCATCCCCTTTAATGACACGTGTTTACAGATGCTTTGCATAAACTGCCCCCCACATCCGTTTGTGTTCTTTAAGGCTATGTGCCTTTAAGGGATGCAATTATCAGTTATTTGCCATAAATGATCGCTGTTGTCACGATCATCATGTTGGTTAATTGGACCATTTTTTTTCTGTGTATTTCTCAATGGGTGAATCATCATCACAAATTCTCCTTGTAGTTTCCAGCAACCCAGACAGCCAAACATGTTTTTGTTCCTCCTGATATTTAATAATGAGATTAATGTATGGTTTGAATGACACCTCAGAATTTGCTCATGCATACAGGTTCAAATCTCATATACACAACCAAAATCTGACCAAATCTAATAGGCAGTACCTATATAAGATAGTTTTTTTTCCACACCAAAACAGGGCAAATGCCAGAATACATACAATATGGTGACATATAGCCTTAATTGGCCCCATTCAGCTGGCTACCTGTTTTACAAGTGATGGTAGAGATTACAGGGATAGTCAGTAAGTTTCTACACATCTTCTCCATTATCTTTCAGCTGCTGCATGGTTTCTGTCTTGTGTGGAGATGGCACTGGAGGAAGGGGCTCGGAGCTGTCTACTGCGCTTTTGGTCCAAACTAGAGCAAGACATCAAGCCCACTTACCTGATGGACCACATGATCAGCGATGGTGTCATGACTGTGGAGGAGGAGGAGAAGATCAGGACTCAGGTGAGCCTGAATTAAGAGGGAATGATTAGACATTTTGAACTCATTGTATTAAACACTTTTATAGTCTTTGTCACTCCTTAAAAGTTTAGCCCTGATATTATCCCTTTTTTATTTGTTCTTCTTAACATCCTTCATTTGAATTTAGCTCTAAGAATTGCAGGGATGTCATCTGCTGCTTTGATAAGGTGTTTCTGATCTTTGCACTCCTCCCTCTTAACCGTAACTGCAAAGTTAATTGCCTGTTTTATCTGCATGTTGCGTAGATAAGCCGATCTTAAACAGTCTCTACCACAATCATTGATTTTGATGACTTATAGAAAATGAAAGCTCACTGCCTCCTTTAAGTAATTCATTATACAACAGCTGTAAGTAAATCCTTATCACTAGCAATAAAACCTTTGTGAAATTATTAGAAATTGTAGTAGTGTAGTATGTATTGCAGTTAATGGACAATAGGTTATTTGCTTTAATATCAAATTCAAAGCCAATAGTTTAGTTTTACGTGGCAAAAAGTCAACATCTATATACTATACGGTGATCAAGTATGTACATATATTGACAGTAGTAATCAAACAAGGTGCATGAGTGAAAAAGTGCAGGATGTGCAAAAACTGCTAAAACAGTGTTTACAGAATGAGATAAAAACAAATGTTCTTACAAATGAGAAAAAGGCACATGTCCATTAAAAATAATTAAGACTATGGTTGTGGTTGTGACCCCTGCGCCCTCAGCGAGATGATGTACAGCCGGAAGGCCCGTGGTACGAAAGAGTTTCTGAGTCTGTTGGTGGAGCAGGTCAGGGACAGTAGTCTGGGGCTGAACACACTCCTCTGCCTGCTCAGAGTTCTGTACAGAGGGTGAGAGAAGGAGTCCAGGATGGTCAGGATCTTGTCCAAGGTCCTCTTTTCTGCCACTGAGACCAGAGAGTCCAGCTCTGTGCCCACCACAGATCCTGCCCTTCGGATCACTCTGTCCAGCCGTACTGCATCCCTTTTCTTTATGCTGCCTCCCCGACACACCACAGCATAGAAAAGGACACTGGCCACCACAGTCTGGTAGAACATCAGCAGCAGTTTCTTGCAGATGTTGAAGGACCTCAGCCTCCTTAGAAAGTACAGACGGCTCTGTCCTTTCTTGTGGATGGCGTTGATGGTCTCTGACCAGTCCAGTCTGTCATCCAGCTGCAGTCTCAGATACTTATATGAACTGACCGACTCCACCTCCACACCCTCTATGGAGACGGGCCTCAGGACTGATCTGTTCCTCCTGAAGTCCACCACCATCTCCTTGGTTTTGGAAGTGTTCAGCTTCAGGTGGTTCGCCCTGCACCAGCCAACAAATTCTTCCACCAAACTCCTGTACTCCTCTTCCTGTCCATCCTTAATACATCTAACTATGGCAGTGTCATCCGAGTACTTCTGCATGTGGCAGAGCTCAGACTCATACTGGAAGTCTGATGTGTAGATTGTGAACAGGACAGGGGAGAGCACAGTGCCCTGTGGTGCTCCGGTGCTGCTGACCACAGTGTCAGACGTGCAGCCACCCAGCCTACTGTGGTCTCTCTGAGAGGTAGTCCACAGTCCAGGAGACCAGATGTGAGTCCGCTCCCATGTTATGCAGCTTGTCTCTCAGAAGAGTGGGCTGGATGGTGTTGAAGGCGCTGGAGAAGTCGAAGAACATGACCCTCACAGCGCGGCTGCCACTGTCCAAGTGAGTGTGTGCCCGGTGAAGGAGGCACAGGATGGCGTCATCCACCCCCACCTTTGCCTGGTAGGCAAACTGCAGGGGGTCCTGGGCGTGTTGAACCTGGGGTCTGAGGTGGTGGAGCATCAGCCGTTCCAGGGTCTTCATCACATGTGATGTTAGAGCCACCGGCCAGAAGTCTTCTGGTTGACTCGCGTGTGGCTTCTTGGGGACTGGGACGAGACAGGATGTCTTCCACAGGGTTGGAACTTTCCCCAGACTGATGCTCATGTTGAAGACCCGCTGGAGGGGGTCCCCCAGCTCAGCAGCACAGGCCTTGAGTAATCTTGGGCACACCTTGTCCGGACCTGCTGCCTTACCAGGGCGAAGCCGCTTCATCTCTCTGCTGACTTGCTGACCCGTGATGGTGATGGGTGCTGTGGCGCTGTTTGTGTCCTCCTGCTGGCTGATGATGATGGGTGGTGGGCGGGTTGGGAGAGAAGGGGAGCTGTTGAAGAACTGGTTGAACTGGTTTGCTCTCTCTATGTCCCCTTCTGCTGTGCTGCGGCTCTTCTTGCAGCCTGTGATGGTCTTCATCCCTTCCCAGACCTCCCTCATGTTGTTCTGCTGCAACTTCTGCTCCACCTTCCTGCTGTAGGAATCCTTGGCCTCCCGCAGGCGAATCTTGAGCTCCCTCTGTACCTGCTTCATCTCCTCCCTGTTTCCATCTTTGAACGCCCTCTTCTTTCTGTTGAGGACCTCCTTGACGTCGCTGGTAATCCAGGGCTAGTTGTTGGGGAAACAGCGCACAGTCTTAATAGGGAGAACAGTATCCCTGCAGAAGTTCACATAGTCTGTGAAACAGTGAGTAACCCCGTCAGTGTCCTCACTGTGTGGCTCAATGAGTACGTTCCAATCTGTGGAGTTGAAACAGTCCCTCAGGGCCTCCTCTGCCTCAGGGGTCCATTTCCTGAAGGAGCGGGTGGTTGTAGGCTGCCTCTGTACAAAGTTCTGTACTGTACAAAGTAATAGGTATACAATGAGGTACTCTTTATTTGTTACACATACTATTAAACGGAACTGGAGTTCTAGGATCTACTTTCCTGGTCTTAGTGAGGACTCGAGCAGCAGCGTTCTGGACTAACTGCATCTGTCTGATGGACTTTTTAGGGAAACCTGTGAGGACAGCTTTACTGTAGTCCAGTCTACTAAAGATAAATGCATGGACGTGTTTGAGGGACGAGTCTCGGTTTTTGTTTTTCAGTAGGGGCTTGATGACGGCTGTTTTTATGGTCTGAGGGAAGACGCCTGAAAGCAGAGACATGTTTACAACCTGTAAGGCCATGCCTCCTGAAACATTCTTTAAAAACTCGGTTGGCTGGGCGTCAAGACAGCAAGTGGTGGTTTTCAGATGGACAAGGATCTCATACAGGTTTTTAGGACTGATTGGAGAAAAGTGTGTCATGGAGTTCATGTCTATGAGTGGACATAGGGACATATGTCCTGCCCCTGGCATGGAAGCACTGACTGCCTGAGTTTCTGAATTTTGTCAGTAAAGAAAGAAGCAAATTCATTTCTCGGTTGGATAGAAGTTTCAGGGATACTGACACAGAAGGATTAGTTATCCTGTCCACAGTAACGAACAAGACTCGAGCATCATGGCTGTTCTACCTGTAGCTTTTTATTTTCTCTTCATAGGTAATTTCATTGTATGTGGTGCCATGATGCAGATATGCATTGGTCCATAATTGAGAAAGTTCAGGTGTTCATACATCCTTTTATGTTCATGCTGTTTGACTAGTGTAGAAAAACAGTAGCACACTCTTTGCTTTCAGTGTTCACAGGTTTTCTCAGTGTGTTGGTGAATTTAGCTGTTTTAACGTTTGTCCTGTTAAACATCTCCTTTGGGGTCTGTATTTTCTGTAAAATATTTTGAAAGTATTTCAATTCAGTTGTTAATGAGAGGAAGCAATCTACTTGTTAATGAAAACAGAATGCATCTCATGTAATTAGTTTAGTTTAAGTTTATGTTTTTAACATAATAAAAGAAAACAAAGTCATTTTTTGTCATTGAAATTTCATGACATTTCCCTCAGATTGTTGTGGTCCAAACAAAGGAGTAGGTAAGTCAGAACTTCTTGAGGCTTACCCCGTTACTATTTTTATAATAGAAATTGATTTGATGTTTCACCTTCTTTCACCCGGCTGCACTCACGTTTAGAGAGCTGAGATCAGATCATTTTCTGTCATAGTTCTTATTACTCTTGGGATGTTTTCACCAGCTCGTGTGACAGTTTTTAAGCAGCTGTGTGTTAAAACTCCACATTTCTTCTCTGTTTCTCTCTCCAGGCCACCAGGAAGGATCAGGCTGTAGCTCTGCTTGAACTGCTGCTGAGGAAGGACAATCGTTCCTACATCTCTTTCTACAATGCTCTGGTTAAAGAGTCATACGATGATTTGGCCAGTCTGCTTCATGATGATCTACCACGCCACTCATTTGATGGTTATAAGGCGTCTTCTGACTCCTCTACATCGTATGGTGAGAAGTGGAAAATTATACTTTCAGTGCGAAGGAGTTCATTTGCCATTTTCTTTACCTGTTCAGTCACCTAGTTAACTCTGTTTTCTTATCATTGTCTTTTTTTCTATATATTGTTTTACATGTTAACAGTTAAGATCTTTCTCTGGTTTGTCCAACAGTCCAGACTGTGCTTAGTGAAGGAGGAGTACCACAAAGACCACTAGTGTTTGTCAGCAGACCAGAGTTAGTGAATCGGGTGAGGGAGAAACTTTATCGCCTTCAGAAAGACCCTGGCTGGGTTACAGTGTTTGGCATGGCTGGCTCGGGAAAGTCCGTCCTTGCCTCTGAGGCTGTCAGACACTATGAACTCATTGAAGGTGAATAACGTTTAAATGACTCTGCCTTAAAAGAAAACAAGTTCTTTATTTTAGCATAGATCCCTATAGTCTCACCTTTCTGTAAGTCATTAATTAACCATGAATGAGTGAAGACAAGTGTTTGAGAATAGTTGAAAAATGCTTGACTTCTCTCTGCTTCATACCCTTCCTCTATCCCCTTTCCCGCAGAGTGTTTTCCTGGAGGGATTCACTGGCTGTCCATCGGCCAGCTGGACAAACCAGACCTGCTGGTGAAGATTCAGTCATTGTGTTTTCGTCTGGAGCAGAGCCTGGACTCACAGTCACTCCACCGGCCCCCCAGCTCTCTGGATGAAGCCAAAGAACGTCTGCGCTTCCTCATGCTGCGCAGATATCCGAGGTTAGCTAACTGCTGTCAGTTCAGGATGCAAAACGGTCACACGACAGAATAGGAAGAGTTGACTTTAGCATGAAATGAGAAAGTTCAGGAACATAGTTATATTTACAGAAACTGGTGATGCGCAGTGATAAGCGTTGGTAACTCTGGATTCTCCTACAGTTTGCATGAATCTCAGTCACTGCTAAACATGCAGTTGCCATGGTTACAAGCCTTTGAAGCGAGGAGGATGAACCCTCTGCTAATTATCTGCTGTTTTTATATGTTGAAATGCACTTTTGTAATATTTCCAAACTCATAATAGACCAGTGTTTTTGCAAATGAATAAGGGTGCAAAACAAATATCATCATAATAAAATTCACCAACTTTGAACTACCAACAACAGGTTTAAACCAGTTTAGTTGTTGCTTTAAAGCTCTAGCGGGACATTTGCAAGTATACCGGGCAGGGTGCTTATTCCTTCGCACCCCATCTGTTAGAACAAGTCTTCCCCTCCGAGCAATGCAAGCAATTCTTTTCTCAATAGTACAGTTAGGGGATTAGATTTATTGTTGACATCTATAAAGGTGAAAATCTTATCTCTTCTACACAAATACAGAAGAAATAAAAAATATAACATAATATTTTTTTACTTCCTCCAAATAAGACTCATTACTACATCTAAACTCAAGTTTCCTGCAGGCCAGCTATTACTTAGCCCTTCTCTTATTTTAGATTAGTTGTTATTTGTGGCTGGTTCAGTTATTTACAGCGCTAAGGAGACATGGTAAAACGAAAGTGATAAAGAATCCGCATCAGATGCTTTTGAATCTTCCGGAAAGTTGTTTTTCATGTTATGGACTTGGAGAAATCCAGTTATGCTGCTGGCTTTCTGCTCCAGTGGATAAAAGATTAACATCCTTCAGTTATGCAGAGGTACAGGTTACTGACGCAGTGCTACTCTAAAGAAAAATGATGTACTTGGCAAATGTTTCTTAGTGATCTTCCTAATAATTCGGCAAATGTTTAATTTTAACTGTCGGTCTATAAAATCCTCACAATGTGCTGACTGTCATTCTATTAATGTTTCTTAAACTAAGTGTGATCGGTGCTGTCTGGTAAAATATGTGATTAAAAAAGAATATGTTTACTAGCAACTCAAAAACAGACTTCATGTTTTTTTAATGAAGGTAAGAGAATATTTGAATTAAGGTAGGAATCCTACACTCTCAGATTACAGAAAATGACACAAACATTGAATAATGAACATTTAAATAAAGATATTCTTTTCACTGAAGGGTGGATCTGTATCTTTGCTCTGGTGTTAGCCCACAGCAGAGGTTGGAATTGGTGTTTTATTTAAGTGTAGAAAAAATATATATCAGCCAGATTATTATTTTTGTTTCTTTTTCTGTTGATGTCATTTCCTAGTTGCTGAGTAAAATTTTTTTGCTTCTTTTTTAGATCTCTTCTGATCCTTGATGATGTCTGGGATAGCACAGTACTGAAGGTGTTTGATATCCACTGTCGCATTCTTCTGACCACCAGAAACAGAAGCCTAGCAGATTCTGTTAGCGGTACGTGCCGATCTCTGATTGTTTTTTATTACAAAGAAAAAGGCAGGTGTGCCTGTAAAATTTGTGCACTTCACTTGTGTTTTTATGTTGTAGGTGCTAAGTATGAGGTGGAAGTAGAGAGTGGTCTGGATGAGAACAAAGCACTGGAGATTCTGGCTCTTTATACCGATAAGAAGCCCCAGGGACTACCCGGGGAGGCTCGCAGTATAGTCAGAGAGTGTAAAGGTCAGTATTTAAGTTAATTTATAACATTAAAAAAATATTTATAACTTTGATGTTGTTGTTTTGTTGTGATTATCTAGAGCTGACAATCAAGTCTAACATTTCTGGGATCACACTTCTCTTCACAAATTGTACTTTTATCCAGCAAATCTTTAGTTTCTTTGTGCTTCCTGTCAGGTTCCCCTCTGGTGGTGTCCCTGATCGGCGCTCTGCTCAAAGACAAACCTGACCGTTGGCTTTACTACCTCCGCCAGCTGCAGCAGAAGCAGTTCAAGCGCATAAGGAAGTCTTCCTCCTACGATTATGATGCCTTGGACCAGGCCATGGCTGCCAGCATTGAAGTCCTTCCCGTCGAGCATCAAGAGCTCTACAAGGACTTTACTGTGATCGAAAAGGACATCAAGATCCCTGCTACGGTTCGACTACATAATACAGGATACTTTTGTTATGTTTTCCCTGTTCCCAGAATAGGCAAGGTAAAGAACTCGTGATTTGATGCCCTTTCCCAGGTGCTTTCTGTGTTGTGGGATCTGGAGCCAGAGGAGGTGGAGGACATCCTCCAGGAGTTTGTCAACAAGTCTCTGCTTTTTGTGGACAGTAACAACAAACCCTACCTGTACTACCTCCATGACCTCCAGCTGGACTTCCTGGTGGAGCAGAATCGAAATCACCTCGAGGTCTGCCTGCTTTGTATTTAAGATTTAGAAGTTACGCTAGCTGATTTGCTGCCACGGCTCCAGGAAAACATATAACTTAAGCTTTTAACATAATTAGCAAATGTATAAAATAAATGTATTAGTTACCAGGTTTGACCACCTTTTATCTTCAGAACTGTTTTAATTCTTCATGGCATAGATTCAGCAAGGTGTTTGAACTCTGACATCAACAAGACATTACGGTCCAGACAACTGCTGTTAACAAGTAATTAATTATTCTCTTCATGTTCTTCTCAGAGTCTGCACGGTAAGGTGGTGCGTCAGTACCAGCATCATTACAGAGATGGTCCTCCCATCTCAGGAGACGAGGAGTGCCTGTACTGGATCAGATTTCTGACCTACCATATGGCCAAAGCTAACCTCTCTCAGGTAAAACAAAAAACACACACACATATATGATAAGATAAAACTTTATTGTTCCTTCATTAGGGAAATTTAAATGACACAGCAGCAAGAATGTACAGGACAGTTCCAGATAAAAAGAAGAAAGGAAACCCACGAAAAAGGGGCAATGACAATAGCATCAATAGTTATATTGAGAATTATAAAAATAACTGACATATAATTACAGAAAGAAGTAGTGGGGTTGAGATGGCGGATAGACCTGGAAGTGGAAAATCTTTCTTTTTCTAAATTTGATAAAAGAAAACACACACACACACCTTGTCCTGGCCTACTGAATTCTAACCAGTAAGTCAGGTTTTGACTTGCAGCATTCTTTAAAGTTTCTATGGTCTACCACAAAGCTGTAATTCCACCGCGAGTTTCCAGCTTCAGGATCCCACACGAATGTCCAACACTCTGTATAACACACATTCAAATCTATAGAGCCACTTCAGCATGAAAGAGGGATTATATCGCTGTTTTTTTTTTTTCTCTCCAGCAGAAATTTATATTTTTCTCTTCTGTCTAGGAGCTTTACTCCCTCATGTTCTCATTGGATTGGGTCAGCATCAAGGCCCAGATCATGGGTCCAGCCCACCTTATCAATGACTATGTGGAGTATGGATCCATTCTGGACAAAGAGGTCAGCAGATGTAAACTTGTTTCCGAAATTAAAAAGATATTTGGCTGCCGTTTGCATTACTTTTTGTTTTTTAAACAGTCATGAGAAAGACTGCGTGGAAGGTGGGAGTGCTGCTCTTTCTCCATTATTAAAATGTGAACTGTGCTCATGAACGATTCCCTCCTGAGGGAAATTTCAGGCTGACAAGTTCAGTTCTTCCTTTCATTTGAACTGTCAGTAAAACTTTGCAAATTAAATTTAAGGTACAGCCTGTCTGTTATCTTACCCCCAAGTCATTTCTGATTATCTCATTCATAAAGATAATAGTTGTCCTAGTTGTCCCTCATTCCCTTTCCAATTTTCATCATCACAAGAACGCAGATTTTATAATTGTCAAATGGTTTATTAGACAAAATCAGGGAAGCATGGGGCTAGCATGTGTAACTCCCACATCTGTGTTACCAGGACATGCATGTTAAGAAGGGACTGCCAGTACAGAAGTACATCATTTGTAAGCAAAAGTGACACTTTGATAATGCAACTAACTTCCAATAAAAGTTTTCTAACTTACCCGAAAGGGCATTTAAATGATGTATGAGAGATTAAATTTTTGTAATTTGAGTTTATAGATAGTATTCAGTTCAGCCTGCGGCAGACTAAAATGTGGATTTACTTTCTGTCCTCAGAACTGTGAAGTCCGCAGTCAGTTCCAGGAGTTTCTGTCTCTGAATGGCCACTATCTGGAGCAGCGTCCATTCCCCGATGTTGTGCAGCTTGCTCTGTCTCAGCCGCATGCCTCTGAGGTGTACAAGAAAGCTCGCCTGCAGGCGCTGCACCGGGCCAAAAGCGGGAAACTCTACTTTGAGTTGATGTAAGAAAATTAGCATTTCGATATGGTGTTCTGCAAAAATTCATTCAAGATTGTTTTGAATCTAAGGATCAGTTACATATATCTTTTGTAGTGTGTGGAAAACAATTTGTTTTTTTTACCATGGGTATTATTCATTAGGAGTCACTTATTTAGGGGAACAGAGTATAAATATATTATCCTTATTGTAAGCTATTGCCAGATTACTACTAGCAGTCGTTCTGTTTTGACCGTTATTTGTGTGATTTTTGTACAGAAACGAGAGCAGTGTTGAGAGTTTGTCCCGTTTGGTGATCCACCCTCATCAGGGCTCCGTCTACTCGGCATGCTTCTCCCATGATGGGACTAAAATTGCCTCTTGTGGAGGCAGCAAGACACTCAAGGTATCCATATTCATCTGGTATCCAGTGCATACTTTTGCATGATACTATAAATGGAAAATAGTTTCCATGGAGACAAAATATAAGAAAAAAAAAGAAAAACAAACCACTTATACCTCTTCACTCTAGATGCATTCGTTTTTAATTAGCAGCTGCAGCTTTATTAATCAACCATCAGCACTTTAAGGGTGCATTTTCAGCCCTCTGGAATCTATAAATGTGTCTGTAGGAGTAGCTGTTATTAAGTTTAAACACAGCTGTGTTTCTAGGATACTAATATAATATTTCTGCAGTGTCATTTACCTGCTGCTCTTGTACTTGTGTGCTCAGGTGTTTAAAACCACCTCAGGTGAGAAACTCACAGAAATCCAGGCCCATGATGATGAAGTGCTGTGCTGTGCCTTCTCTTCTGATGATAGTCTCCTAGCAACCTGCTCCAGTGACAGGAAAGTCAAGGTGTGGAGGCTGCTGGTCCTTTATGAGCAACTTTATCATGTAAAATAACAAGTTTTTAAAAAAAAAAAGAAAATTGGCCTTACTACGATGGAAGTTTGGATGTGTGTTTCAGGTCTGGAACGCAGAGCGAGGCAGGCTGCTGAGGGTGTTTGAAGAGGAGCACGAGGAGCAGGTCAACCACTGTGTGTTCACCAACACAACACGACGCCGCCTGCTAGCCACCTGCTCCAACGACAGGGGCCTAAATGTCAAGGTGCGTGTATTTTTATTTTCCTAATGACCCTTTTGTTTTATTCATATTCATTGTGTGTCAACTTTAAATAGAATTTATCTTACTTTCCATAGCTTTGGAATCTCAACAAGCCATCCTCCCAGAACACCATGTTTGGCCACTTTGAGCCAGTCAACCACTGCTGTTTCTCCCCTGATGATACATACATGTCCACTTCCTCCAACGATGGCACAGTGAAGGTAATTTAACTCGCTACCGCAAAGCTGTTGCTTCTTTTTGTGCTGCTTATTAAACTGTACATGATTCATATGGACTGGTATTATTTTAACGTTCAGCTAAACATGTTTTCATATTTAATTGATGTATTTTGTCATTTTTATACTTGCATATTTATAAAAAAAGTAGATTTCAAATATTAAATTGTATTACTTTGGCTCTTTTATAATAATATATAATAATATAATAGGGCTGGGGGATATGAACCAAATCTTATATCTCAATGTTTTTTACCTGAATCATGGCATACGATATATATCTCGATATATATATATATATATATATATATATATATATATATCTCGATATATATATATATATATATATATATATATATATATATATATATATATATATATATATATATATATATATGCACATGTGCATTAAAACAGCAGAAATTAAAGTATCTTTATATTAAATTAAATGCTCCTAAAACAAAATAAATTGAAAAGTACTTTTCAATGACTATAACAAAAATACAGCTAAGCAAAATGCAAAAGAAAAGATGCTGTTAACTCAAAACAAGCTATCTCGATATAAACAATATTCCCTCCTTCTATATTTTGTCTGATAAAGTCTCGATATATTTGAAAATTTCGGTATATTGCCCAGCCCTATAATATAAAAACAGAATGCTTTATAAATCTCAGAAAGCCATTTTTATTCCCAGTAGAACAAAAACATGATGTCAAACGTTGAAACTGAGACATTTTACCATTTTATGAAAAATATTAGCTCATTTTGAATTTAATGGTGGCAGCACGTCTGCATAAAGATGGAACATTTGACAACTAATTAGGTTGCTTGGCAACAGACCAGTAACATTACTGGGTATAAAAGGAGCACTTCAGAAGCAGAGCCTCTCAGATGTAAAGACCAATCTGCAACAAACTTCATTTAAAATTTTGGAATAATTTCAGAAAGATTTTCCTTTATGTAAAATTGGGAAGACTTTGGAGGTCACATCATCTTCAGGGTCAAAAGATTCAGGGATTGAGGAGGAATCTCTGTGCACATGGGACAAAGATGAACATCAAAACTGGATGCTCATGATATTTGGGTCCTCAGGCATCACTGCATAATTCTGTCCTGGAAATCCCTGCATGGTCATTGCAGTTCACCCCGAAGCCTACAAACAGGTTAAAGCTCTATCATGCAAAGAAGAAGCTGTATGTGAACAGGATCCAGACACGATGCTCTATCCGTTTTCTTTGGATCACGATTTTCAAAGTGGAAAACTGTTCTGCTAAAACTCCAGCAGCTGGTCTCCTCACTTCCCAGATGTTTCCAGACAGCTGTTACACCATGCTGAACATCACCCTGGAACCACTTTTTTACAGATGTGTTGCTGCCATCAAAATAAAAATGAGCTCACATTTACCATGAAATGGTAAAAATGTCTCAGTGTCAAAATCTGACATGTTGTTTATGTTCTATTTGGGACACAACGTGGGTTTATAAGACTTATAAATCATGTTTTTATTTCCCTTTCAAACATCATCCCAACTGTTTGGGAACTAGGCTTGTAGTTTGCCTCCATTTTACTTATCATTTATCAACACCTCAAAATTAAAACAATTGTTTTTATGTGTTGTAATTCACACAATATTAACTTCTTTATTCTGTGTGGCCATCCTCTCCTCTGACTGGTGCAGCTGTTTCAGGTATCGAGTGCCAATGAGTGGAAGACAATCAACGTGAAGAGCTTGTTTACAGACAGCGATGATGAAGAGGTTTTCATCAAGTGCAGCACCTGGACCGCCGACGGCAAACGCATCATATGTGCAGCCAGAAATGCGGTTTTAGTGAGTGTTAAGCAGGAAGTGAAGTGTTAGAGTGTAAATTCACATTTTGTTGAGTGAGGGCAAATTCTGTTGTGTGTTGAATGAATCGACATAAACAGCACATTCCCTCTGTCCTCCATGTCCTTGTTTTAATTACGATGAAGTGTCCGTTTGTCTTCTAGACAGAGGGGAGAGTGTGTGTCCTGGTTATAAATACGTGCCCCTCCTCTGTTTGGGTTTCTAAAATCAGTCAGTCTCGTCCTGTAATCATCCGTCTGTGTCCCTTAACATCTTCTTTGCTTTAATTTTGTCCATAAGTTTTTAAAATGTCATCTGTAACACTCAACATATTATAACCAAGTATAAAGACAAACTAGGTGCTGATTTATTGTCCATCTTTGCTGTTTCTCAGGTTTTTGACGTGGACACATCAGACATGTTGTTGGAGATCAGGACCAACCGTCTGAGTACGGTGCAGTACTGTCACGCCTGTCCCACCAGCAACCTGCTGGCCATAGCGTTCTCCAACTATACAGTGGAGGTAAAACACATGCTCCCACACAATCCCGCTTTTTATTTTAAGTTCTTCCTTTGATTTTTGAATGGAAAAAAAACATTATAGATTTTAACTTGATGAGGTGATTTGATTTTTAATTTTACAGTTCTCACATTCCCTACTAAAAATCAGATTGTGAATTAGCATGAAAAGTCCAGGCTGTGTTTCTTCTAGCTGTGGGATCTGGAGGAGAATCAGAAGAAGGCTGACTGCAGTGGCCACCTGAGCTGGGTCTATCGTGTGCAGTTTTCTCCCGACGGCTCGCAGCTGCTGTCCTGCTCAGATGACCAGACTGTCAGGGTGAGGCATTAGTGTGTGTGTGTGGTGTGTACATTATGCTCTCAGAGATACTGTCAGGATTGTTCTAATTATCTCCTCCGATTGTAAAATCATGCTGTTATCGAACATCACAAGTTAACTAATTGCACTGTTTCTCCCAGCCAGCTGCTGCTTTTCATAGACTAATGGGGGATTCTCAGGGATGATTTAGAAGTCACCACATGTACCTCTCTACATTTTCTCAGTTTAAAGGTGGCAAAACATGTTTATTTGGATTGAAGTTGATCTGAATATATTAGCTTTAATGATCTTAGTGACAAACTAAAGCAGCAACTGTTCATTTTTTGCATTAAAACTTGTTATTCTAGCTTATATTAAGCCTACTGATTAGTCATTGTCACCAAGGTCATAATCCCCTCCCCAATGGGAACTTCCCAGTTTCATTGTTTGATAAGGCAAAATCAGGCTAACCAGCTTTTTGTGTGTTTGCCCACCGAAGTCCTTCCTTGTCTATCTCCTGCATGATGCGGAAATGCATTGTCTTGCTTTTATAAATACTTAGTTTGTTTCTTGTATTGTAGCTATGGGAGACCGAGAAGGTTCACACGTCCTCCGCCGTCTGCCTGAAGAGAGATTCTGACGTTCTCTTCCAGGATGAGAAAATCGTCGTGTCGGCTGCAGACAACTGCAACAGGCTTCAGGTGGGCTGAGGAGGTCTGCTTGTTTTGCTCAGTTGTAGACAGGCACTGCTGTGCTTTGGTATGACTGGATCAGCTTTTCATAAAATGTGTGGCAGGTCCGTGATGGTAAAACAGGGTCGGTGCTGTTCCAGTCGGAGGAGAAGTTGTCCAGGATCCGGTGTACTTGCATGTGCAGGGAGCCATCTGTTGTGGGTTTTGGCCAAGAGGACGGCACAGTGCAGGTAAAAGACACACACACACCGAGACACTTCCAACACTTGATTGATTAACTTCACAAACAGTTGACAGAACAGAAGATTTAAGCCTCATAGTTTTAGCATCTTTCTAGCTTCAATTAGTTTAAGTCATTAGTGGAATTATTGTTTTGAAGTCTGACTTTGTTTCATGAGTCAAAATGAGCCTTTTTTGTCGTTTTATGTCGGTCAGTGTGTGTGTGCGTGCTTTAATCTCCTGTAAGGTGTGTTTTTCCAGCCATGTTGAGTCATGAGATCTGACATCCGCTCTTTCACCTTTTATATGTCCTGCCAGTTAAACATCAGACCAGCTCCAGCCACCTCTTTCATCCCTTCTTCTTTTCACTTGCCTCAATTTTCTCTTTTTTTAAACCTGTGATTCATATTCCCAACGCCCTTCACTCCTGCTCCGACTTGATATACCCCATCAGCCTTACAGGCTTTTCTTTTATTCGTCTTTAGTTGTGTTTTATCTCCCCCTCTTCCTTTGTTCTGATCTCCTTGCTTCGTTGCTCCAAACTTGCTGATGAATTGGTTTTAGGCAGAGAACGAGATCTTGGGTGACTTTGTGACAGGTGTGTTTTTTGTGAATGTGTTTGTGTGTTACATGTTGAGACATCCTCCAAAGTTACCTTCTATAAATAAAACCCGAACTTAAACACTCCCCTGACGCACAAGTGCTGAGGTCAGGTCAGCGTCCGACAGCAGAGAGCAGCTCTAATAAATGAAGAGGTCCTACAGTCTTAATGAACACAGGAGTTAATTATTTTAATTCTGGCTCTTCTCTGGTCTCTCCTCTGGTTCTGACCTCAGGAATAAATGGATAATGCGTATAATGGAACCAGGGCACTGATGGTTTGAGCTGAGCTGTGAAGTTGGAGAGGTGGGAAAAGAGTTTTAGAGAAAAGGAATTACTGAACTTGATGCATGTAAGTTATAGAAATAGCAGTGAACTTACTGCTCACATAGCAGGAGTTTTACCAGCCAGTGCTAATGCATAATTAAAGACTAGTGGTCAGTATAGCACCAAGCTTCTGTTCTTTGTGCTGATTATTAGGGCTTTTGCTTAATTTTATGGCAACAGTCATATTTGTAAAGAATGCATGGATGGGTGGGTGGACATAAAATACATTTAAGAAAATCCTTGCAACTAGATTGAAGGGACCCTGGGCTCTACATCATCCAGATACGCGAAGTAAAATGTTAATAGTACAATAAAGACTTTAGTTTTAGGATTTAGCAGTTCTGCTTCAGACCCCCAGAATAGGAGACAACGGGTCCATCTCCATCTTAAACCCAAGTATTTTTGTCTTGGGTTATGGTTATGGATGTTTTTGTAGACATGACTAAAGAGTATTGATCTCTGTCACATTTAAAGGTCCACAGGCAAAAGAGTAGGGTTGATAAATGATCTATGGCTGTGAGAAATGTGTGTAATCTTAAAATGTTGTGCTTCAGAGGCCTCTTTGATTAAACTGAAAGAGATTTTGGTCAAAACGGTCACAATAGAGAAATCATGGGACTGTTCTCAGCAGATGAAGTTGATGAACTGAATTTGGTTTCAGTTTGTTAGTTTTCATGCAGAGCTTTGTGACATCAACAGATGTCTCTCATGACATTTTTAGAGTGTAAATTCATTTGCAAATCTCAATCCCAAAAATGCATAGGAATTCAGGTAAATAGACAAAACACAAGTTTAGCTATAAATACAACACAAATGTGGTTTTTAAAAGGAAAAAAGGTAAATGCACTCAAAATATTGTATTTATCTTAATAAAATGAATGGGAAATATTATTTTTTATTTTGAACTGAAACAATATTGTTATGTTGGCTTTGATATTGATGATCAGCCTTCTTTATGAGCTCTCAGAGCCACATTGATGTTTGTAGCTTCTGACATTTAAATAAGTTTATTGGCAGCAGGATCTTTTATGATTGGATGGTAATTATCTACTATTATCTATACACTTTTTTATATATATTTTAATAGTTATTATAAAATGAAATATTTGGAGAAATTTTGAGAACTTGCAAAGCTTTTAGCTGTTGCAGTTCCTCTAGTTACCACCAGGTGGAGCGCTGTGACAAATGGATGCTGATTACTGCAATGCATTTTTCACCTCCCTCATCTTGACTTATTATAACATTTTACTGGAGGAATCATCATGTGAGAGTCTCAGATGGCACATTTGTTATGTTAAATTAAAAACTGTAAGCTTTGTGGGGAAAATCGGTGCAACAGAAAGTGACTGTTTCTGAAAAAGAAGAATTGTATGTGTGTTTTGCATGATTGGTTTGCGTCCAAGAATCATTCTTTCCTGTTTCTATGCATGTGTGTGTTTATTTGCTTTAACAAATTGCTTTTTAAGGCTAATTATATAATCGACTGATTATAGTATTAGTGTGTGCCTCAATTATCTCATCTCATTATGCAGAATCTGCTTATTTACTGGCTATTTCATCCCTTTATTTGTTTTTCTTCTTTGTGTCTTTGGCTCAAAATGAGTTCTGCAATGATTCATCGGCTTGTTTAATCCCTTGGTAGAGGGATTAAATAAAAATGTTCCCTATCTTTCTTCTTTACATTAGCCTGAGTTAATATTTTTCCTTTCTGTTTTATGTTTTTTAATCTGTTTAGCAGATCCCGTCAGACATATTCCTGCCAGAAATCCTTGAGTTGAATGTGTGAAGCTGGCCAAGACATGTTCAGTCTTTGAAACTTAACAGGAAGCTTGACAAATTTGGTTGCCGTGCCTTTAGGCTTGTTCTGCTCAGACATTTCAACACTCTCATCTGGGACCTGAATATTTAAATGGATGGTAAAATCCCAAGTGTTGTTTGGCTTTCTTCAAAACGCTCAAAACTATCAGGTGCTGTGCTGAACTTGTTCTGTTGCATTTGTTTCTGTTGGCAAAGCTATTTTGTGCTCCCCAATTGTTTTTGGTGCTTTTTATGTGGCTTTTTTACATTAATAATGTGGGGAAAGAGGGCAGTGGAATGACATGTAGTGAAGGTCCAGCCAGCTGGGAGTTGAACCAGGGACTGAGGGGATTATTATCCATATGGTTTGCTTCAAGGACTTGGTCATCGGTCCACCTCAAATCTGGGTTTCTTTTTTTAACTTTTAAAAATAGATTAAGTGCAAGGGTCCACCCCTCTGCAGACTTGGTGTACATTCAAGATTTGTGTTGATGAGCAAATCAAGTGTGCTTGAGCTAAGAAAAGACATAAAAGTGGCTTCTGGACAATATGTGCTCTGGTTTATTTAATTAGAGGCCATGCAAGGAAATTTACTGTCACCCACATCCTTGTTAGTCATCTTCACAAGAGTACACTTACAAGGACACATAGATGACATTATCTCCTTCATTAAATAAATCTTAATGCTTTTATGACCCACTCCTCTTGCTGTCAGGAAGTCAGCCCTTCCATCATAATGATCGAGCATGAAAAATAAAAAGCATTCATGTTGCAGATGACATGCATGCTCATTTTGTATGCAACACTTGCATATGCAGTGTTGGATAAGGTGATTGCAGTGATAAAAGGGTCTACATGACGTTGTGTGTAGACTTTTAACTACTGTCATGGTTGTGAATTTACTTGGTACGATTATTGTCATAGAAATAATTACGATTTTATGATTATTTTCTATAATTTTACAAAACTATAGTTGTGTAAAATCACATGAAAACTCCTTATAAGTCTTTAAGTTTAATTTATTCCTATCGTAACAAAATAATACAGCAACAAAGTAAAGTAACTTAGAAGTCTCATTCCAAAAAAATGATGATATTGAAGACTCTTTTACATTAAATAGTTGTGGCGTTTAAACCAGAATTAATTGTGAAATTAAATAATTATGCTATATTCCTACTTTTTAACCCCCATATGTCTGTTTCTGCATATGCTGATCTTCTGTGTACGTATGAGGCGTTTCTTCCAGAACAACCAGGTGTCTTTGTTGCACTTGTAGTCAAGCTTTTAATGTAAAATAAAACCATGTTTGAATTCAGCATCAGTCAACAGCAGGATGTCAAAACACCTCCCTAAAATCTGCAAATGTTGCCTGTGTGGTGCTGCTACAAGAAAGTCTCCAAGTCATTAACAGTTCTTCTCTGGAGACTGGCTGTCTGTTAAAAACCATCATGTTGCCAAGTTGTTTCAGTCCTGACAACATTTTGAAACTTGTGCTGCCAGAGTGGCTAAAATATCCTCATTTAGATCCCCGTGGAGGTCTTCAGGTCATAGTTCCACATGCAGCTGCATCCATATTAAGATTCTCATCTTAATAAGTAATTACAATGTGTTACCATTCCCAGAAAAGCTGTTATGATGGCAGCTTCTTTTCCTTCAGGGTTATCTCTTGAGCGGTTTTGTTCTGTTCCTCCCTCTTTACTAACCTCTCCATGGCTGCCAGACCTCCAGCAGCCCTCTGTGGCCTTGACCAGACTGAGCTGTTGCACTCAAAACTCACTTTTATCCCCCAGCTATTCATCATCATCAAGCCAATAGCCTCATTCTGTTTGGCTCCTTCTGGAAAGTACTCCTACTAAATGGTGACATTTGTGTTAGCAAACGTGGAAAACAACTTTTCTTATAGAGTATGCAGTTCTTAAATTTGTGCCACTAATGTTTCTTCTTTCCATCCTTCCAGGTGTTGGAGGTGCCCTCTGGGAAGCTTCTGGCCACTCTGCTGGGACACACTAAGACTGTGCTTCACTGCCAGTTCAGCCAAAACGGCCACACACTCTTCACATCCTCAGAGGACTCCACCATTAGGGTAAGCCAAGTTCCTCTCCTCACTCTGTTGCTCCCTTTCTCTCTTGATGCTTCTCATGTCTCTATCTCTGTGTGGCATTTCATTCTCCTGCTCTTTATCACTTCATCCGTAATCCATCAATCACGTTCCTTTCCTTCCTAATCGATGGCATATTCTTTCACCTCCTCCACCAACCGGCTTCCCATTTTTCTTCCCTGCTATTGATTATTCTTCCCCCTCCATCCCCATTCTTCACCTTGAGTTAAAATACCTGCTGTTGTGAATCATTCATCCTCAGTGTCTCAGGTCTCTTTGGTGTTTTCACCTTCCCCTTCTTGTTGCACTCTATCAGCTTCCCTGTCGGCCTCTTCACCCCTCCATTCTTCATCCCTCTCTTCTGCCTCCTCTCTTTCCTTTTCCGTCTCTTTGCCTCTGGCTACGCTACTCTCGATAGCTCTTTATATCCCTCTTGCTCCTGTGCTGACCGCATGCAAGAGTCTATGTTTGTGTGTGCACATCAGGCTGTTACGCTCTGTCAACCCCACCATTCATGCTCTGTTGCTCATCCCCCCTTTATCTCTTTTTCTTCATCTCTTGTTTGCCCACAGACCTGTCCACTGCAGCACTTCCTTCCCTCTCTGACAGCGCAGCACCTTATTCTGTATTCATGCAGCTGCTGCCCACAGCATCACTATTCTCACACCATCCGCCGCTCATTCAGAAACTATTCAGATTCATGCTGTTTGACATGTGCTTGCTAGGAAATGGAAATGTGTATTTAGATGTTAATGTGAATGCAGAGTGAATGTAAATGACACTGATGTTAGTTGGTGGAGGATTTTAACTTTCAAGGCAATAACAGGGAGAAAAGATGCAGCGTTGCACATAAAGCTGTTGATTGATGGATCATCCTCTGTCTTGTGTGCTTCTCTGAGTTCAGATTGTTTCCTGTTCCTACTGATTTACCTGCCCCAAATGTATAATACAGCCACTTTAAATTCTGAAGTTCCAGCGTTTTAACTTCGGAGCCACAAATGCATAAAAGAGAGAAGAAAAACATAAAATACTGTCATCCACAGCATCATAACAGTGTTGTAAAGCTGCATTTCTGCTCTCAGGGCCTTACATATTTATTCCAGCTTATATATACAAGCGGCAGAGCTGGATGCAATGCTGCTGCTACACTAAACAAACAGAAAAAGGCCTGAACATCTTTGCAACTCTTTTTGTGTCTCAAGGAAGATCATTTTTAAAGCTGCTTTTCTGAGTTGTGTCAATTTTGACTTTTTAATCTGTTGTTTAGAGATTAAATAAATAACGTAACATGTATATATAATTAAATATATAATATCGTGGTTTGTGAGCTGCTGCTTTCTCACTGTGGCCAGCTAAATTCCAGCTAAGTTCCAACTAAATTCCAGTTAAATTCCAAATAAATTCCAGCCCTGAATGACGGCTGAGTTGTTACTGCCTTGAGGCACAAACCATTATGGTTCTGACTCTGTTGGACAGTCTCTGAACCTTGGTGCTTTGTGGTGAACCGTCCCCTGTCCACACCACTTTAACTGCAACCAAAGTGGGATGACTTTGGTTCATATACCAATAGAAACACAGTTTTTTTAATTATTTTTCAACGCACTGCTCCTTTAATATTTGGATGTATTGTGATGAGCAGGACCAAGTTGCCATGATGAGAACGTGCGACTTCTGAGAGAGAAGTTGTTGCTTTTAGACCTAAAAAACATACTCTTTTAAACTCAAATAAGGAAGCTACTGTATGTACTAAAAACTGTGTAGTGTTTTTAATTAGAGATGGCTGTCTCTGTTCCTCCCTGCAGGTGTGGAAGTGGAAGACTGGCGAGTGGAAAGTCCTTCAGGGTCACAAGGAACAAGTCAGATGCTTCTCTCTTCTCTCCGTCTCACCAAATGACACGAGACTGCTGTCCTGGTCCTTTGATGGTACCGTGAAGGTGAAACCCACGCTACACATTTAACAGCAGCGTGAAATCAGACATGAACTAACCTGAGTCTGCTCACCACCAGGTGTGGGACACAGAGAGCGGGGAGAAGCTACAGGACATCGAGGCTCATCGAGGAGCCATTCTGTCCTGCCACGTCTCACCAGACAGATGTCTCTTTGCCACCACTTCTGCTGACAGAACTGCTAAGGTTCAACACTCTTATACACACATATGCTCATGAGATGTATCTATTAGTACCTCCAGTAACAGCATGACTTATTACACATCAGCGTCTTCTCTCAAAGCGCCCTCTGAAATGATTGTCTTCTGGCATTTACACATGGATTTAATGCCATGTGTGATATCTGAGGCTAAAAGCTTCACCCACAGGGAGGCCAGGTCCTTAGAGGTTAGCATCCAGCAGATGGTTTCAGGCCGAGCGAGTTACCTACAGGTCAGTCTGTCCTCAACAAGCTCGGCACGCTGGCTGACCATGAATGAGCCACCTCCCTGTCTGGATGCAGCTTTTGCCAGGTTTCTGTTTATCAACACCCCTGCACTCGACTTTGGCCTGACTTTCACTGACTCAGTGGGCTGAATGAGATGCATGTAGCTTTTAATCTGCAGAGCAGTGAACTCCAGTGAAGCCACAAGCTCTTTGACACTGACCTCCTTTCAGCATCATTAAATATTTGTTGGTTTATATTTAGATATATATGCAAGTAATTCATTCATCGGTGAGAATTGATGTCCCAGCATCAGGAATGATTCAAAGCTAATCTATGTGGTATTTGTTAAGCTACTGCCACCAAGTTTCACACGGGAATTTGGATTTGCTTGCCAGCCAAGCTGGCTTCCATTGGTGAATGGCAGAGAGATGGATTGTGTGTTTTATGGATTTGGCAAAGATCATAATTGAGATGTGGGTGTATGTGTGTGTTGTGGAGCTGGTCAGCAGCCAATCACATAGTCCTCGCTCTCCAGACAGAGCTGCTAGCTCAAAATGGACACAAACACCAAAGTTTCTGGTTTCCATCTATCTAGAGGTCAAACCAGAAGTCTTGGCCATGAGTGTCTTTGTGGAGCACCACAAAAAGAAGAAGAGTGCTCTTCTCTGTTCCTTTCTTATCCTCTCTACCCTCTTCCCCCCTCTATTCTTTTCTCCTGACCTTCAGATGAATGGAGCTTTGTGTGCAGACATCGTTAGTCGTCTGCCAAAATGAGTGTCTAATTATGAGCTGTGTTATTTTCTCTGCAACACAGGATGCAAACAGGATGGTGAAAGAACAGAAGGGAATAAATAGTAAGAAATAAAAAGGGAACCTCATCCAATAGATTGGAGACCCACAAGGGGGAAAATGTAAAAGGCAATTTCAAAAACTGCAAAATATGAGAGGTCATCCATTAACAGAGAGCTCTGATGGTTATGTTATAATCAGCATACAGCAGTGTTTCTCTAGGGTGGTACATGAACCTCTTGAGGTAGTTTATCATCCTGTAATATGAATAAAATATCTGGAAGTTTCTAAACTAAAATGCATGTTGAGAGCTTGTGCTTAGACAGCACATACCAAATAACATCACCTGTCAATCACTTATCAAAAACTTTGGTTGAAGCGAAAATACAAAGAACTTAAAAAGGCCAAAGTAGAGCTTGGAAGATTCTGTCGGTATTTAAGTTAAAATGTTTCAATGGGATTTATGTCCACGAGCTCCAACCCGCCCAAGGCATTATTCTTATGTGGGGAGAAACTAGCTAACAGCAGCAGGAAGGCAGCGTATCTCCAGCAGCATCTTACCACAAAGCACGCCCGTCCTGTTGGTAAGCTACCTGAATTTTTTAGGATGAAAATTGCTGAATCAAGGTCAACACACACAAAAAAAGTGAAAAGTCTCCACATTAGTGAAAGCCATGGAGGCTTCTTATTTGGTGTCTTTGTTCATGGGCCAAAACAAATTCTTGACCATAGCTGAGGACGTCCTCCTGCTTGCTGCTGTTATACTGGCAGAGACGACAAGAACACTGTGGAAAAACTAAAATTGGAGTCTTTGTCTGATGTTTGCTGCAGGATAGATAAAAGTTTAGCAGGACAAGTTGTGGGAAAACTTTGACTCATTTTCACTCCAGCTGGATGAAATTGTTGCTTGAGTCTGATACGTTGGTAGGGATGATGTTTTTATTGCTGCTTGTATGGTACCATACTTGTATGGTTGGTATTGTGCCCTGCTAGGGGACTGCAGACGTAAGTTAGTCTAAGGCTGAAGCTGGATTTATACCCGTGTGGCGTCTGTGTGCGGTCAGTTAAATGTGAAAAGTCTGAATGAGTAAAAAAAAAAAAAAACTGAATAAACTGGTAAAATACAGCCACAGAATAGTAATAAAGCCAGATTTAACATAAGAGACTTCGAGAGAAATAAATGCAAGTAAAACACAAATCATGAACACTGAAATGATATTCAATCAACCGCTTTACTAAAAAGGTATATCTTTAATTTACTACTAGCTTTAAAAACTAATAAAAGTATTTTAAATTTAGTTTGGAAGCACACAGGAAGTCAATGCAAAGATTTTAAAATTAGGGTAACATGAGCTGTCTTTCTGGTCTCCGTCAGCAGACAAGCAGCTGAATTTTGTAAAAGCTGCAACAGAGTTATAATGTTTTTTGGAACACCAGAAAGAAGAGCATTACAATAATCTGTTCTACAAGGGACAAAAGCATGAGCCAGTGTCTCTGTATTGACCTGAGAAAGGAACTGACACTATTCTTGAGATGAATAAACCCCATCTTTGTTATATTTTTAACGTGAGATACAAAATTTAAATTAGAAAAAATAATAACTCTGAATTCTTCACCTCTTCAGATGGATTAAAAGAAAATAGTTTTAGTTTTATTAACAGTTTCTCTGTGTGTGCTTCAGGACCGACGACCAAAACCTCTGTTTTGTCCTGGTTGAGCTGAAGGAAGTTTTCTGCCATCCACGTCTTAATATCTAAAATACAGTTAAAAAGTTCATCTCTAGGACAAGTGTCACCAGGAGACACAGCCTTATAAAGCTGTGTGTCATCAGCATAACTATGGAAGTTTATGCCTTGTTTCCTGATGAGACACATCCTTATAAAGCTGTGTGTCATCAGCATAACTATGGAAGTTTATACCTTGTCTCCTGATGAGACACATCCTTATAAAGCTGTGTGTCATCAGCATAACTATGGAAGTTTAAGCCTTGTCTCCAGATGACGTCTCATGGGGCAGCATGTAAAGCTTGAAAAGAAATGGACCTAAAACTTAGCCTTGGGAAACGCCGTACATCATCATGTATCTACTGGAATTCAATTCATTGATGTTAATAAAACTTCTCTGTCTGAGATAAGACCTGAACCAGTTTAAAACATAGTTTATTTAGCAACAGACTGTGATTTATTACATGTAACTGTCATGTTAAGATTGTTACCGTGGTTACAGAATCAGTTCAGCTGAGATTAAAATATTCTATTACTGTAGTAGTGACATTTACATAGTGTCATTGAACCACAGCATTGAACCTGTTAATAAATCATCAACCACACTGGATCACACTTCGCCGTTCACAAGGCTGTAAAATTTGTAACTTTAGATGTGCTGTGGTTATGATTAAGAATAATCGGTGCCCCCTCCTGGAACTTGGTGCCCTATACAGTGTATGATGGGGGCAGCGACACTGCACTGATAACACAGTGTTGTTTACATTTGTTTGCAACCAAAACCCCTCTGCATTGTTAGGGGTGCGTTGCAGAGTTTGATCCACGGACAGAATGATCTTCATCTACTGCATCTACTGAGTTACAAAAAAACATCACCCAGTCTTAAAAAGGGTTTTTAATAAGTTAATAAAAGGTAAATGACTCATTTAAATTTAGCTAAATGTTCAAATTCATACAGATTTTGTTGTCAAAATTTTCTTTCCTAACTGATTCTTGAATTTCTCCTTCTCATACTCCTTAATAAATTATTTTCCTCCCTTTAGATCTGGGACTGTGAGTCCTGGCAATGTGTCCACACACTGAACGGTCACAAAGACTGCGTCCGGAGCTGCAGGTTCTCCTGGGACAGTCAAGGCCTCGCAACGGGAGATGACAACGGAGAGATCCGGGTGTGTAAACTTAGCCTTCTCTTTGCCTTTGCAAATTTGATTTTGGTAGCTGAAACTTGAAGTGAAATTGATGCAGTATAGGAAGATTTTAGGGGCTTATGAGCAGGGACAAGGTAAAGAGCTGATTTCAGGGATTTATGTTAAATGATAGAGGTAAGTTATGTGTATCAACACACCATTTAACTGTGTCTTACTCTCAGGAGAAGCAGAGACAATGTCGTCAACTCTAATTTGCCGTTCAACATACATAAAAAAATTACAGCAGACAACATTTATTTCCAGATATCACTTCTTAATTACATGTCATTACTCATTTAGATAAAGGGCTTACTAATACATCATGATTACTGCAGAGCACAGAGGAGGGGTGAGATAAAAGAGAGGAGGCAGGGCTCCTTCTCAGGAGGAGGTGGAGTGTAAGACGTTGAGAACGAAGAGAGCTGGAAAAGGAGGAGATGTCTGACAGTGGGAGGTGAAGGAGAGGTCTTAAGCTGCCAAATTGGATCTCCAAGGCCTTTCAGTCTGATCTTGTTGTGCAAAAACACACATGGTCCATGTCCAAGTGTTCCTCAGATTGCAGAATGATGCAGCATCGGTAAATAAAAGGTAAATGCCCTGTGGTGGCCTCTGAGCCAAGCGGCTCCATTATTCAGAAATGACTGAATCCATCAAGTCCAATTGTATAGTCTACGCTGAAATCTCACCCTTGTTTCTATGGAAACAAATATGAGTCAGGCATGCCGTGGAATAAATATAGCTGTACACGTGATTTGTCATTGTCAAATAAACATGGCAGTTGCACAGCAGCTTCAAGATGCAATGCACAGCACAATTGTACTATTTCTAAAGTCTAATTTCATTATGTGGTGTAAGTCACCCATTGCTTTGCATTATAAGCAATTTCAGTGTTTGGACGTCTCCTTTGTCGCCCTTGCTGTATTTTAAATTAAGAAAAGCCCATGCAATCAGGTCAAAGTGCTGCAAAATAGACAATTTTGCAGAATTCTTGCACACCATAAAGTGTTGGTGACATATGGGAAACTTGTGACTTGGAAAGAGAACAAAGGATGTAGGACATTTTTGAAAACTCACTTTTTTTTGCTGATGTTTCAGTCTGCACACCTTCGTCAGCTAAAGTTAATGCTGACAAAAACAGCATCACACAGGCAGGTTATAAGCACACACCTGGGAATGAGCCATCAGATGGAGGACGACAGGATCACTTCCCAGTACACGCGCAACTCGAGGTCGATGAGCTGTTTAAATTCCAATAAACACCAGCGTTTACTAATATAAACAATCTAAATAAGATGCCCACAGGTATCTGAAAATTAATACTGCCAAATCCCTTGTGTCAGCATGGACAACATACAAGAAAAAACATGAAAACCTGAACATATCAAGAAGAGATGAGCATCTTGGAGGTTATATACTTACACCTTCCTTTGGAGTTTGCATGCAAAAGTTCTGCAAAAAGCCAAACCAAAGACGAATTATTCTTTCCAACAGCCGCTCCTGGTCTGGAAGTGTGTTCCCTCATATATATTTGGATCTTAATTTCTGTGTTGTAGTTACACATCCCAAACAGGTAATCAACAGCTATGTCACAGAAAAGGCTAATTTATTTGTATAAGACAATTTAAAGTGCTTTACATAAACATTACAGCAGGTTGCAGAAAGCAGTACAAGTGCTGTAGCGACTATCTGGTCCCATCCTTTTTTAGTCGCTCTGGGTGCGGGGGATCCTGGTGATAACGCACCTCATAAACCAATGTCCAGACTGAAAGGTAAGTTTGGGTGTGTTCCCATTTATTGAATGAATGAATAACAACCTGAAGTCCAGGATGGTGGTCTACGGCAACAGGATGGATAGATGGCCCAGAGGTTATGAAAGGGATGGAGGTATAGCGAAAGGTGGTGGAAAAACAGTAAGAAACGTCAAGACATTAAAGCGTTTAGAAGCTGTTAAAAACATGCGACCTCCCGTTACCCAAGCACCCCGTGCACCGTCACCGCCATGCCTATATGCACTTCCCCTCAACACCACCACCAATGGTCGAGGGGAATATAGGTCACCTGTGCCATCGCAAACATAAACACCACCAGCACGATAAACCTGAACCAAATGATGAAGAGAAATAATGGCACTCCTGATTTTTTTTTCTTCAATGTAGAAAATGAAGGAAGTATCAAGTTTCTGTTTCCAAACTACTGTAGCATCATTTTAAATTAGCGTGCAGATGAGAATGAGTAGCTACAGATTTCTATAAGCAGGGACGATTAGCAGCATTTTCTTTTGGGAGTAATTTATACTTCGATTGACTCTTCATCACAGCTCTGGAGCATCCGTGATGGATCCTTACTGAAGATTTGCTCCCCGGATGGGAAGGATGGCATGGATTCCCTCCACGGAGGCTGGGTGACCGATCTTCACTTCTCCCCAGACGACTCTCTTCTGGTCTCAACTGGAGGCTATATTAAGGTATGCTAACCCATCGCTATCAGAGTTTGTCTTCATCACTTGCTGAAGACCAAATCACCTGGTTTCAGGGCCTCAGGAAATGAAATTTAGCTTCATAACTACCACATAAGTTTCCTTATGTGGTAGTTAGATGATAAATGTCAGCGTTTGCCTTCCTTTACCAGCTGTGCACATACGAACCAAACCAGAAACACTACCACGTTTGGCAGAGGAGGGCATAATGTACGCTTTGGGTCATTAATTTTTCCTTTTTTCCTCCAATGATTTGTATGGCTTAATTAAAAAGTTAATTTTAGAGATGACAGGTAATAAGAGAGATGAAGGATAATAAGCAACAAACATGTCCTGCTTGATATGAGCCAGAGATGCTTATGGGTACTTTATGAATTGGTTTGAAAGGAAATTAGCTTATTTGTGATCAGTCAAATAAAACCCTGTCCATATACCCCCAGGTTGAGATGAAATGACTGTTTAAAGGAAACAAAATTGATTAAGTTGGAAGATTGATTTATTCGTTTATATAAAAAACAGACGAGTGCACAAAATGGGTCATTTAGCCCCAACATTAAAAACCAGCTGCTTAATATTGTCCAGGTTCAATATGTGCTGTACATACATATAAAACATGTTTTAAAAGTAAAAACATATCTGCTGGATCATATTATTTTAGCTAATTCCATGACATTTACCCTTAACATGATTTAGAGCCTCTTATATTATTAGCAGACGTCACATAGACATGATGTCTATGTGACGTCGGCTGAGCTGATGGGGCTCAGGCCTCCTCCAGACGTTCAGCGGTGGCAAAGAGGCAGAAACACACAAACTGTCCAAAAAAAAGGCGAAGCTCTAGAAAAAACAGAAAACGAGATCTGCCGCCATCAAACTCAGCCCGTGTGTTTGAGCTGCACCTTGAAGCTGTTCTGCAGAAAATCATGAAAAATCAATTGCTGTCGAAACTACTGATGCAAGAAACATTTGTGTATAAATAAATAAAAACTGGATGTTTATGGCTGGTTGAGCAGCAGGTTTATACACAGTCAACCCAGGTTCAGTTCTCTTCCTGACGCCCTTTCCTTCAGGTTACTCCTTCTTTTCTCCATCTCCTTTCCTGTCAAGCAGCTGACCAATAAAGGCCCCTACAGCCAGATATTTAGGATATTTTCCTTCTGAACTGTGTAAATTTTATACACCAATGCATGACTCTTACAGCCTGTTATAACGCTTGCATTGATCTAACAATGTCTCAGCTTACAGTAGCGTAGCCACTTAAGTTTGTAGTGACTATGTGGAGATCAGGAATGTTAGCAGCACATCCTTAAAGTCAAATAAAAAGGAAAAATGAATGCCAAGTCCCTCACACTCGTGTTATGTTTCAGAAAAATGGAAGGAGTACTGAACATTATTCTAGCAATATATATTTGTGCATAATGTTCTCTGTTGTCAAAGATTCTGGATGTTCCCGTATGTAAGATTGAGACATTTGCTGTGTCCTAGTAAAGTCCTTCATCTAGTGCTGTTGCACAGCTGACAGTTCACATAAAAACACTGTAACTTAGAGAAAGCTCCCAATGCCACCTTGTGACGTGACTGGAATGGTGTTCGTCTGTTCGCTACCTCTACTTTTACAGCAGATGGGGTCACAGAGTGGGCAGTCTCAGCTGGACTCTGAGTGGCTATTTGTTGAGCAATGATCTAATTCTCTAGGGAGAGCGCTCCTGATCGATATGGCTTTATATCTCAGATTACTCCTGATACTGTGTGTGAGGTGCTGCAGTGTGTATGTGTGCATGTGCTCTTTGGTTTGTACCTGCTTGTGTGGGTTGATGGAGATGTTTCTGTTTAAAGTGGAACAGTGGATGCTGTTAGAGCTTTTTATAGACAGATGGCCAGTACACATCATCATGTCATCGACAGCAGATTTCAGCTGACAAGATCATAAACTCTGGAAATGAGCTGAAACATAAAAACAGTCTGGATTTCTCTTCTTTATGTGATATATATTTTTATTATGTATTTGGTGGCTCTGAGGATGTAAAGATCTTGAGGAAAAAGTCAGCTATAACATGCTGTTTAGTGACAGAGTAGAATACTTTATTAGAACGTTAAAGAGAATAACGAGGTGATTGAAAAACATGAAATGTAGCAGCATGAAGACTATAAGCCGAGGCTGAATTTAGTGCCTTTTTAGCATTAAATACCATGCAACTGTTTCCGAATGAACAAGCAAGCAATTTGTAGGAGCTAAAGATAAGATTTTACTGTTTCTAATGTTTCCTGTAATTCAGAAAAATAACTAATAGGCAAGGCAAGGTAAATTTATTTGTATAGCACAAGAAATTTCAAAGTGCTTTACATAAAACATTAAAAGCATCACAGTGGGGTGAGGAAGCAATAACAAGTGCATTAAAAACAAACTTTAAAAGAAATTAAATAAAAACAATAAGAAAAATGATAAAATGTAAGAAATAAAGTTCTAGTGTGTGGAATTTAACAGTTTTGATAAAAGGCAGCAAATAAAAACGTTTTTAACCCTGATGTAAAACTGCTGAGTCAGCAGACCTGCAGTTTTCTGGCAGTTTGTTCCACATGTGAGGAGCATAAAAGCTGAACGCTGCCTCTCCACGTTTAGTTCTGACTCTGGGAACAGAAATAGGAGATGGAAATGTTACACTCACAAGCCACTTCCACCACCTTGCTAGTGGTGGGCTGGACTCCTTCTTACCTTCAGAACTGCCTTATTCTCAGTGGCATTCAACCGGGTGGTGGAAACCTTCCTCAGAGGTTTTTTCCATATTGACATGACAGCATCAAACAGTTGCTGCAGGTTTGTCGGTGCATCCAATGATGAGAATCTCCCGTTCCACCACATCCTAAAGCTGCTCTATTGAATCAAATTCTGGTGACTGTGGAGGCCGTTGGAGGCCAGTGAGACATGGTTGTGTGTGAAAATCCCAGGAAACACTCAGACCAACAACAATGCCACGTTCAATGTTCCATGTGATTGGCTGGTTTGTGTTAGCAAGTGATTAAACAGATAAAGTGGCTGGTGAGTTTGCTCCTGCTCACATTTGCATAAGTTAAAAGAAAAAGTGCAACACTTGTTAAATAAGCTTACTTTGTTCCTTGGCTTTAGCCCAACAGCCATTTTCCAACTACCAGCCTTCTGCTTAGCATCACCAGACAGATGTGCAAACTTAAAGGTTGCAACTTTGCTCCATTTGCATAGTTGTTATCCTAACAGAGTGGAGGATTAAGAAAATTCAATCAATGTAAAGGCTCTGTAGAAGGCTCTCGGTAAAGATTATGTCCACAATGAAGACAGTTTTTTCCTCATTAGAGCAAAGCTCGAGGATCAATAACAGTTCAAATAAAGACAGCTTACATAGAAAAACAGAGATGCCTCTGAGCAGTCTTCTGTATCACAGCAGCTGTTGTCTGAGAAAGTCGGACAAGATTCCCTCAGATTCCCTGACAAACAAACACCTCTAGTTTTCTCTTTTTATGATTCTCATCTTTTCCATCCATCCAGCTACATTCATTTAACAGATCAATGCAGATTTGTTTCTCTAACTTTTATTCATTTATACAACATGGATTAGTATAAATGTTCCAGAATTATCCAAAATGTAAAATCAGGATGTAGAATTATTAGTTATTCAAATCATTACTAAACAAATAAAATAAAAAGTCCTACATACGTAGCATAATTACAATAACAGGAAAAATCTCATCTAACCAGCAACAAGTTTATTAGCTTATTTTCCAAAATAGTTAAATAAACTAAATAATAATCTCATCAAACACATAAAAGATAAATAAATGGTAAATTATTGACAGACAGTAACTGCTTTGGTTAATACAGAGATATTGACATTTTTCTATTAGATCCCAGAGAAGGATCATTAAAAAAAAAAAAAAAAAAAAGAATTAGAAAAATAGTGTCAACTTTTTAATTTTGTCCTTTAAAATTCAGTTAATAAATATTTCTGCGACTGGCCACTGTGATCTGGTCATACAAGTCACAAATACCATAAATAATAGGCAACTTTGCTCAGTAGCTGAGCTGCTTTTTACATTATCACCTCTTTTTTGTCCTTTTCGTAACTTTTTCAGCTTACGGCAAAACTGTTCATCAAATCAAATCCACAAAATGACCCCTCTGCATGTTTGTGTGTAAACTCTGAGGAAGGGCTGCTTTAACACAGAGCTCATCATCTTTATCTCGCGACACTTTATGATGACACTCATAATTACTGTGGATATTAGGTTACTTTTATTGCTCCATTTCATAGACCCTCTCTCTCTGCTGCAGCAAAGCATGTCGGCTTGATGGATCAGCTTGTAGACATGAGGAGATGTGATGGATTATTCTCCCGGACAGCTACGGGAGTCCTTCCTGTCTGTCATAGTAATTACCATGACAGAGTGTGTGCCTCTTATGACAGATAATATAGCTCGCAGAGCAAGAGAGCTCAACGGTAATCTAACTGTCTGTCTGTTTTAATGATTTTCGCCAGCGTGTCTTCATGCTCGCCTCTTTTACATCGAGAAATGTCCTCGGATGTCCTCGGTCTCTTGTGGACTTGTTGTCGAGTTCATGTTTAAAACCGTCTCTCAGACTTCGGCTCCTCCACATCTTTGAGTTGTAAAAAGGACAATTGAATTACAATTTACATATAAATCTATAACAAAAAGAATTCATGGAACAATGATTATTATTTCCTGTTGTAATAGTTTTTCTGTCAGTCCCGGGTTTGGCAGCCGTCTGAGCTTCTCCATCAGGGTATTTGGTTTGCATTTATGCTCAGCTGGTGTAAGGGAGAGATTTTCATTATGGAGGATCAGAGGGATTGAGTAAGATATGCATTTGGATCATAGATGATGACTGATTGATATTGAAGTTTGGCCTGAATACGATAAAAGCTCTTAAGATCTAAGCGAGGGAGGATGTAAATTATGGGCTACTTGTGTTCAGGAAGTGGAATTTAAGAATAAGTTTTAATCACAAAAATACAGATGTCAGATATATCTTATTAAACATATAAATGAAATGTCAAAATGATGTATAAAATTTCTATACAATGATCTTTTTCCTTAGCAAACATCAGAATATGTTCATATGATGGCCCTAAAATGTAGAGAATGCAGAATACAACACATCGAGATGATGTGTGTGTTTCAAAGTGAAACACACAGAGAGGCTAGCAACATCAGCTGCACTTCCATGATGAGAATCTCTAGTTCCACCACAAGCAGGTGGAGATGATCTGAGCTTTGTGACATGGTGCATCAGAAGATGCTGCAGCGTGGTCATAAAGGGATGGACATGGTCAGCAGCAACACTTCCCCGTAGCGATCCTGAATCAGGGATGGACAACTCTGAACCTTGAGGGCCAAAGTCCTGCAGGTTTTCAATGTTTCCCTCCTCAACGGCTTTCGTCAAGTTCTGGCCAAGCATTCATTTCTTTCAGGTGTGCTGCAGCAGGAAACATCCAAAACCTGCAGGACAGCCCTCGAGGGCCAGGTTTGCCCATCCCTGCTCTAAATTGATCCTAGGATTTGTTTGCGTTAGTGTTGGCTGTTATGAACGGGCAGTTTATCCAGATGTTTTCCAACTCATGTCTGATGGCAGCTGGGATAAACTTCAGCCTCTTTCTGGTCCTGAACTGGACTAAGCAAGAATAGATAGATGGGCTTCTCTTCTTGCCCTTTAAAATCTAAAAATAGTTAGAGAAGCATTTTTAACAGTTTTCAGTATTGAGCTGTACTGTAAACTTAGAAAATCTAGTTTATGTTGACAGTAAACCAAAAATCCACAGGTTTCATGGTACAGTATCCTCCAGTATAATACACCAACATAATAAACATTGTGCTTCTATATGGTGTATTGACCACAGCTTTTTATTGCTGTCCTTCACCAATAAATTTAAACATTGTGAATCTATTATTTATAAACCAAAGATGGCACCATATCTGCTGATTCCCATCAAGCCTGACGAACAGACATTGTACTCTTTAGAATCTGAAGATAGGGAAGGTCTGCGTCGTTGGAGAAGCTCTAAAGTTTAGTTTCCCCACACATTGTATTTAGAAGTCTGCATTTTCTCTAATGGCCAGCAGGGGAAGTCTCTAACAGTCACAAAAGGAATTGCAATTATTATTGAGCTAGTTTGAGAAATTAATTCTTCTCCTTGGTAAAAATTTTCCTAATGACCTTACTGAGTGGCGTGTTTGTTCATATAATCTTTAATGCAGCCTTTTCGTACACTTTGGTCTTTTTTAGAGCTGAACAGATGATAATTAGAGCTCTGTGATCTAGCTGCACGCTTCAGTGCATGGGTTCTCAGTCAGACTTGTGTTCGGTTTTTAGGAAAGAACAAGATGGTGTAATACCAAACTTTGGGACTTTAATTTTTTATTTATTCTAATAATATTTATTCTAATATGCAGTGTAAAAATGTTTCCTGCCATGAGAAGCTAGCGTGACCAAACTCGAGGTCAGCAATGAGATGTTTCCTGTCAAAATGCATCTCAGAAATCAGTTATTGACCCAAGCCACTGAAGTGCACCAGCTGCCAGTCAGTTAATATCTCGTGGGAGAAATAAACTACTTTTTTTTTTTTTTTTTTTTCGGTCAAGGTCACACAGAATAACTCCACCCACGTATTGCCTCAAGTGTGATTTGGGCTGAGATGTACATGACATTTCTAACTAAGCCTCGCTTACTTCAAGCATACAAAAAAAGAAAAAACATTTCTAAAATGTGTTCATGCAGGAATCCAAGGTTAAAGGATAAATGCACGATTTTAAATGCTTTCTGATGCAAGATTCAGGCCTGACTTTAACAAACACTGTATTGCTTTTAGCTCCTATGAATGTAATTGTTGGTAGGAAAGAAATGATGAGAATTTTAAGACTGTGGCAAATCCATCTTTGCATCACCAAGACTAATTAAATTATAATTATAGTTTTTAAATGTTTTGCATGTACACAAACCCTCCTTAACCTTTTTTAATTGGCCGTAATCTAAGCCCATGCAAATCGCCTGCCTCTGCTGTGTTCCACTAGCTCAGACGAGGTAATAAGTACACACAAACCCTCGCTGTTGTGTCGGTGTTCTTGGAAGACAGTCGCTGTTTTAACTCAGACAAGGCATGACACTGTTTTTCTTATCAGATTCAGTGGAGAGTTTCCAGCTATCAGATCCGTCTGATCACAGCTCGCAGCATCAGAAAAACCCTCCACAGTGCAACTGCCTCGCTGCTGAGCAGAATGATGTTGTTATTGGTCTGATAAGAGCCAGAATAGTGACAGCGGGTGATGTCTACCCTGGCTGTCTGATGATGGCTTGATATGATGCAACGTGAGGACTCTACCATGAGGAGTTGTTATTGTTTGCCTCTTTCCATTAGTCTCTATTGCTCACTGTGTGGAAAAAAAGCTTTTCTTGTTTGTCTCAGATTTTTCTTTGACTCGTCTGTCAATGCTTTTGCATTAATAATCTCTCAAGCTGCTGTCATTTTTATATATGTATATGTTTGTTTTATCCTTTCTTGTTCTCACTGTGTGTTTTATGACTCCCTCCTTTTCTGGCTGAATTGTGTTAGTGTAATTAAAAGCAGCAGGGCAGTACATGGGGGTGTATGCTTGTCTAATTTCCTGTTGAGAGAAGGTGCTGGTGTAGTGTTTAATTAAAACATTTCTTACCCCCCTTTTTTTTTTAAATCGCTGGTACCTCTTTTTTTATTACAAGAAATATAATAATTTGGGTGTGATTGCAAAACATAACTGCCTGGAAGAGAAAATGTGTGTCTGTTTTGGTGTGTGTGCTTCAGATTGTGATGTAGCAGCGTGGTCCACTCCTCCGAGAGAGGCTGTTAAACCCTACACTGACTCCCATCATTCCTCCAGCCTTCCTCCGCTCTGGGTCCTGCTGCACCTGTCTCACACCTGGCCTTGACACACACCAAACGCAAGAACACACAAACTCCAAACGACACAATCCATCACTGTGCTTTCTGTCCAAGATGGAGGCTGCAGGTGTGAAAAGGCTCATCCTGACTGCACCGACACAAACCCGCCCAGCAGCCCCAAATAATTCACACCATCATGTTCCAGCAACACAAAAGGCCTGAAGTGTCTCTCTGTAGGTACTGACGCAGATTATTGTAGCTTTGTCTGATTTTGTTGTACAAGCAGTTCGAGTCAAAGGAAAATCCAGTTTGCAGCCCCGTTGTGTTCACGGCTGAACATACTTACGGTTCTATTTAATTTATCTGAAGTAATGCTTAAATCTTTCACACATATACGGCAATAAGATCTACTGCAGAGTTATTTAGATGATGATGGTGGGATGCCATGAAGAAGAAAATCCACCTGCTGCTGTGAAAATGTCGGACAGCAATTGTAAAAAGTACAAATAGTTTGATGCTTGTTTATTTTATTTTTATTCTAATCTAAGATCGTCAAGCCCCAGTAATCTCATCAACCTTTAACAAGAGGTGACATGCACTCTCTGGACACTTTATTAGATACACCTTGCTTGCACCGGGTTGAACCCCCGTTTACCTTAATTCACTGTGGCATAGATTGAAGAAGGTGTTGAAAACTTTCTGTAGAGATTTTGGCTGCACATCCATGACGAGAAGCTCCTGTTCCACCACATCCCAAAGGTCATAAAGGGTTGAACATGCTCAGCATCAGTACTTAGGTAGGCTTTGGTGAAAGAAAATATCCCCTTAAATATCACTTAAATCCCCTTTCTTCTTCATTCTGATGCCAGTTTGAACTTCAGCAGGTCATCGTGACCATGTCTTCATGGCTAATCACTAGCTGCCATGTGATTGGCTGATTAAATATGTGTTAACAAGCAGTTGAACAGATACTTTATGAAGAATGTGGTGAGTCTTCAGATGCAGAGGAAACCTATGTGATGATCTTCACTTACAGTATTTTTATTGTGTGGCTTTGTTGATGAGATCAGAGGTCCATTATGACCAGTAAACGTAGTTTATATCATTATTGCTGGATTTTATTGCAGAAGCAAAGCTAATCAGTAAAAGTTGTCTGAAAGGTTTTGAACTGGCCCTTCTGGTTCGGCTCTGAGGATCTGAAGCTGAAGTTTGGCTCAAAGTTCAGCTGTTTTAGACATTAAATAAAGAATAAAATAAAATAAAGTAAAATAAAATAAATAACTAAATAAAGAATAAAGATATTCAAAACCTTGGCAGGTTTTTTAAAGCCAACAGTCTCAAACTTGGGTTTTAAGATGGATGATTTTAAACTGGAAAGTCAAATCAGCTCTGTAGTGAAGTCCAGCTTTTTCCACATCAGGCGGCTCGCTAAGGTCAAACCTTTTCTTCAACATCAACACTTTGAAACAGTAATCCATGCCTTCATTACATCTCAGCTGGATTACTCTAATGCTCTTTATTTTGGGGTTAGCCAGTCCTCCCGTGCACGCCTCGTAGCTGGAGTACATAAAAGGGAGCACATAACCCCCATCCTGGCCTCACTTCACTGGCTGCCAGTACACTACAGAGTTCATTTTAAGATTCTTTTATTTGTTTTTAAATCTTTAAATGGTCTGGCCCCTCCTTACCTCTCTGAACTACTCCACCTCTACGCTCCTGCTCGGTGCCTCAGGTCAGCTGACCTGCTGCTCCTGGACGTACCGAGGTCCAAACGGAAGCTCAGAGGGGACCGAGCTTTTTCAGTCGCTCCCTCTCCACATTAGACAAGCTTCCTCATTGTCTATTTTTAAAACTCATCTTAAAACCCATTTTTATTCTTTGGCTTTCAGCCCAGTATGAGACTTGTTTTAAAAACAATGAACAATTATTTTATTATATTTTATCATATTATTTATTTCCCTGCTGATTCTTGTATTTTTATGTGTTGCTTTGTCCATTTATGTCCAGAACTTTGTTTCAGCTGTGGTTTGTTTTAAAGGGCTTTACAAATAAAGTTGAGTTGAGTTGCTTAGCCAGTTTAAAACAATTTTATCTAATAATTCCCTCAGGTTTGTGTGTAACCAGCCAGCTTTGCATTAGACATACAAAAGTCTTTTGCTGGTTTCATTGTCCTAATTCTCGTAATTGGCCACATCTGTAAAGGTGTGAATAAAAGGCCGTCTGAGGCTTGCAGGATGTTCACATTTCAGTTGCACCCACTTGATTACTATTGCTAAAAATAGCAATGACAGTTTTTTCCTTTTGATCTTCGGTCTGTTTTGCCCACAGTGATGCACTTACTCTGACACACACACACATTCACACACAGTGTATGCCCAGATGGATGGGAGTGTTTAAGATGATTGTTCTCCCCTGCCATCTCTGTTGTCAGACATCAGCTATCAGATGAGGCAGCGATGGAAGAGAAAGAGAGCACCTTCTCACCTCATCTCATCTTCTTACACTCTCCCCACTTTCTTCTCTACTTTTCTGATTCTGACAGGAAGATCAGGCCTTTTGCTCCCATAGGACCTGTTCTTCCTGCTTCCTTCCAATGAAATCTCTCTGCTTCACACATTTATTTAATTTTTCTTCCTGCTGTCATTTTCACTCTTTGTCTGCTGTGGTAACCTCTAAGTATAAAGCTTGTTTCCTGTGCTGTCAGGTTTAATCAAAATAATACATATATATGTCATGTATTTTACCACTTGTGTGTTAAGGTTCCTTGCAGGGTGGTGTTTTTGTTATAGGCAAGAATAAAGCAATTATAGAATGCAGAGGCTTTAAACCCATCCGTCTTTTAGCTGTTTTCTCAGCCATCATTAAGTGCAGCCTTATGAGACCTCTCTGGCCAATGCACCATTACAGCCTATCATCCTTCTAGGCCAGTCTCATGACAATGCATGGTCGCAGGGAGGCCAGATGAAATGAGTGGGAAAGGTTGCATTGACCTTCTCTCAAGAGACAGATGATGGATGGAAAACCTGACAAAGATTAGGAGCAGCATGTTGCGTGAGTACAGAATAAGTCCAGTCACCTCTCTGAAGGATGGATGGAGCATCAAAGAGTAAAGAGTCTTGTATGAGACTGACTGAGCCGTGAGTAAATGTGTTTTTCTCTAAATCCATTCTCTGAAGGCCAAATTCTGTATGATCTGTTGCATTTGCGGCAAGTATTTATTATGTGTCCTCATTCAGTTTTCAGGATATATTCAGGAAATGTTAATGAAAAGACTATTTTTGATCATGAGCACACCTTACGTTGGACCTACCAGCTGCTGTCAGATGACCCTTTGATTAAAATGCTAATTTACCAAACAACACTATTATTTGCCCATTATTAGAGCAGCTGGAAGTCTTGCCAGGTACTGAAGGAACTGAACATCACTATTTTCCCCACTGAGAACAACCTTACATTGACGAGCTGTTTTATAATTTCTTGCTAGTTGTTATGTGGTTAAACATGAGACAGGACATGCTTTGGGTATATGTAGCAGGTAGGTAGCAAAATGTAAATGTTGGTGCCAAGTAAAAGCTGAAGGCAGCGTTAAACAACCATAACAGACATTTATGGGCTTTTGAGTTCAGGGAAAAGACAGAATGCAAGATGGCTGCTGAATTAGCCGTTGTTAATGGGCGCCTCAAACATCTACAACAATGGTGGATTCCTGCTGTACGTTCATTATGCGGAGGCTACGTGACCCGAAGCAGTTCTACAGTACCTCAACAACCACACAAATGTCTCGTTTTTAGTTCAGTTCTCCGCTTTGTTCTTTCCATGTCTTATTCTTTGTTTTTGGTTTATTTCTTAAGATGATTCCGGCTTTACGGAAAAAACTAAACTGGTTTAGTCTGCATTTGGATGTAAACAGGCATGTTTATAAGAACACATTTATTCAGATTAAAAGCCTGGTCAACATAAAAATCCTTTATATAAAGAAGAAGATTTCTATCCGATGACATTCATTCAGATCAATTAAGATCTGGTTGATCTTGATTGATCAAACTATTGATAATGCAATCTATTACTATACAATAATATGCACTTAATTCAGTTAAAGTACATGAAACACGTGTTCAGGTAGAAATCATCCTTACAAATAATCAGCTGCACTTCAATGTGAGGCATTGTAAATAATAATAACAGTAAAGGTCTGAAAACAAACACGCAAACATGGCTGTTGATAAAGTTGTCAGTTGAAAGAACAGTAAAGATATTTTGGCATTTTTAACCACATGACACCAAAACTGATAATTAAGTGGTTGAGTTTTGGGGATGGGTTTTATTTACCAGCACATTTATTAAAAACTAGCTCTTTTTATTCTAACATTGCTTCTGTTTTCTTTGTTGTTACATTATGTCCCCCCAAAAAGCAAAAAGCACTCAAACAACAGTCTATTAATACAGTGAAGATTTAATAATAGCAACTTTTTCCTGTTTGTGTTATTCAGTTAAAGTGTTTTGAAGTCTTTACAACAACAGTGAATGAGTTTCTGTTTGAGGCGGATTTTATCTTTGTGTAGGACTCGACTACAGTGAGTCTTTTGAGTAGCAACAAAAATAAAAAGCCATCTCGGATATTAAAGCTTCTGCATGCTGGTTGCACCCTGTGGCTTTCTATTTATTTATTTATTTTACTTTGATCCATCCCCTCTCCTCCTTCAAAATTTGTCCAGAAATGGAAATAAGCCGTTTTGACAACTGCCTGACAGGACAGGTGTGTAAATAAGTCTGTGTTTCACAGGCCACCGTGTTGGTTCAGGCAGCATTCAGAGTTTTGCTTTGGTTCAGCTCTCCTCTCCTCGTCATGCTGTTCCAGAAATGAGCTTCCTGCTGTGCTGCTCCAGCCTAGAGACTGAACTGCCTCTAAAAATACCTTCACACACTCATAAGATGCAAAGCAGCCTCTAAAAGTGCATCTTTTTTTCTTCTCACTATTCCAGGGATTCCAAGTGTGCACATTGTTCCTCGTGTTGCTGCGATACATCCAGATGTTTGCTGCACGCCCTTCACTCTCCTTTGCTGTTTGTTTCTGAGTGAGAAAATGCAAAAGTGGAGAAGTTTGAAAGAGTCTTGCTTGGAAGGAAAGCGCCCTGGATTCTGTTCTCTCGGTGTCAAGCTTTGGGAACAAGCACAAGCTGGTGAAATATTTATTTGGCAGTTGTTTTCCCCCGTGTCGCTCATTAAGCCAGGGTTAATTGTCTCTCTGGCTGGAGAAGAAGGGGCTCTGTAAGTGTGCAAATCACAGTGAGATAAAATGAGGCAGAGTGGAGATGGTGAGCAGAAAATGGAGCGAGATGGTGCATGTTTTAAATAATCCATGGAGGCTCACCAGTTTATTTTTTCAGATTTTTAGCTTTTTCATATTTATCATAAACTTTTTGACCTCCCTGCTTCCTCATCTCAGCATCCAGTCTCTTTTAAGTGCTGAGTTGTTGCAATGCATTGATTGACATTAGTTTGTTGAAATAAGTAATGAACCCCATACTCACCATGGAAGATGGTTTTAAAATAAAAAGCTGCTTTTGTCCTGAGGTTTCCAAACTAAACGGACAGTTTTCCACTTCTTGAATGAATTTGGGATTAAAGATGACAGAGGAGTTTCTGCATTGTAAACAAGCTGGTATGATGTGACTGAAACAGAAGCTCTTGATTCTTGATTCTGCATTTCTACCACAGTTACCTTACAACTCATCCTTACTCTGCAGGAAGTGCTATTTTCACTCCTTCATACGTTTCAGGTGTTTTTATGAATTTTTAGCTGTTTTGAAGACGTACATATTCTGATCCAATTAGCACTTTTATACCAATATCCACAATGTCTTTGGAAGTTTGAAATCACCATCAACATAATGTACCTCCGATGAGCCGTCCAATCAGGATGTGACCTCATTCATTTGTCTTTTATCAGGCATCTGTTGGTTTGATGTGAACGTACGGCAGTTTAAATCAAATCAGGACTAATTTCCGCTTTGATCGACAGGCATTTTAGTAAAAATAAAATGCATGAATCCCGATGCCTTTATGTAATTTCAAGACTGAATCCATCATATCAAATAACATAAGACCCACTCCTTGAGAGGATCTTTCTTCTCTATAACCTACTTTTAGAGAAAGTGCTCCTATGTTTTTTTTCCTCTCACTTTTCTTATATCTATTTCTTTCTTTAGGAAGAAAATACATGTATAAAATAACTAAAAGGACAAATCTGACCAATACAAGAACATCATATTCCTAAGCTCTGCGCCGTCCATATTAATTTCCATTTTCCTACACTGGTGGAAATGCAGGTAAGAGGAAGTGATAAAACAGATATTATGTGAAGGAGACATGTGCAGAGGATTGCTTGAGCATCAATATTTCAGTAGATGAAACCTTACATGAATAATTCAGCTGCACTGCATCCCTCTGTACTCCACTCTTGACCTGGTCACAAGCATCTCTCACTAAAATCCTCCTTTTTTCTGATAAAATTGAGGCTGCTTTAAAAAGAATCACCTGAATCTACTCCAGCTGGCATCCCTACTTACTGTAATCTTCCTCTTCTTCTGCCATCCATTCTGCTGTGACTGGAGATTTTTATGACATTTTTATATATATGAGAAACTGTACCTGTTCCCTGTGGACTCTGTAGTGGAGCTATTTATGTAAGAGGAAGATAAATTACCTTTCTCCACCTTTCTGAAAGCCCCAACTGTGCTTTCACTGGCACAAAAGCATTGTTCAGGCCTTCACAGGAAGACACGAGACAGGTTTTTCAGTTATGTAAGTGATGCTGACTTTCCCTCAGGCAGCCTGAATAAGCAGACCTATTTAGCCTTCAACATCTAACGTTGAGGACTAAATAGGTCTGTCATACGAGTTCTGGTGCTGCTCTGATAATGGCTGGAAGGAATTAGGGTTACTGACATTGACACAGTGATCATTTAATTTTGACCTATAAGTAAAATGTGTTTTTTTTTAACAAGGTCTTTTTATTGTGTTTTAATGATGCATGAGCAAGTATAAATGTACATATACCAATTCAGGTGATATTCAAAACAACTAAACTTACAAACGCAGAGATCATACAGATAAATGCAACAGGGAAAGTACTGGTAGGCGCAATATTGATCCAAAAATACAGGCATGGGTACAGCACAGTTTCAAATGAACAGGAAAACCCTAAACGCCACAAAAAGTTAAATAAACCGTCTACACCACAGTCAATAATTTAATCGTGTCATTTATACATAAAATTATTGCTTTTAGGTGTTTTTTCCAAACATTTTTTACAAGCTTGATCTCTTTCCAAGCTATATCTTGAGGTTTTGGCAAACCATTTTTTTTTTACCTGGACTTGCTCTTGTTTTCAGAGGGTGAGCTTTAGAAAATCTGTTTTTGTGCAGACTTCTTGGAGAACTTCCAGACTTTTGAGAAAGGTGCTGGCGTCGTCTCAGATGCAGCTTTTTAGGAAGAAGTTCGGTGTGATTTAAAAAAAAAAAAGCTGAAATGGAGATGTGGTCACGACTGTTTATCTGGAGCTTTAGTTGTATTACATCAGAAAAACAGAAATACTAACAATGAAGTAAAAAAAAAAACCCAGCATGGTAGCAGAAACAATGTCTTTTATGGGGGTGTTTTTATCATAACGAATGTTCAATCTGTGTCAGCCATGTGCTGAAAGACCTCATATTCAACTGTTAACCTCATATTCACGGATGCCATGACAATAATCTTGTGATGAATAATTGTTCAAATGAATACCTTTTAAAAATTATGGTTTAAATCTGTTTAGAAACCCAATTTTGCCTTTTTAAGCCTCATTTACTAAACAAACTTGCGTCTCAAAACCCAGTAATTAGTATTTTGCATCTGGAGACAATGCAGATTCTCTTCTTCTTATTCTGACTTATTGAACCATCAATTTTCCACATTTTGCCAAACATGTTTCAAATGTTTTGCACGTTTATTCTCCTGCACACTTGGCAGGAAGCCGGAGATGCTCATTTATTTGGTTGCAATCTGCAGCTCTTCCACTAGAGGTCACTAAATCATACAGGGTTCCTTTAAATCTAGAAGCTGTGCATTTAGTGGTTTTTATGACAAATATCAGGATATATTCACCTGTATTTTTTTTCTTTCATATTTCTTGCTGCATTTTTGTGCCTTTCTTGGATGCTCTCTGCAGTTACCTACCACGCGCATATTCAGTTTTATAATACTTGCCATCATTTTGATGCAATTTAAAGTGTTGCACTTGTTTGTGTCCTCCCAGCCAAATGAGCTAAAGTAGCATACATAACCCTCTAAATACATTATAACACTGTTATTTCCAGATTAATGCACTAATGTGTTTTCTCAAGAGCTTTCAACTCCAGCACTGCATTTGTATTCATGCAGCATACTCCTTCACATTATTATAACCCCTTATGTTTCTTTTTGCTCCACCATACTTTCTTAATTTCAGCAGCCGCAGCACAGAAAAAAAGTAAAAAAGCTTTTTGGATGTTAGAAAGTACACACATTAAACACAGTAAGCAGCTCAAAGGTTTTCACACACTGTGTAGTCGTTTAGCATCCATGTGAATCACTAACTCCCATAAATCGATTGTCCCACGGTGACGTGTTTATATCAGCCGATCGGCCATCTGCTCAGAGGATATGGGTGCAGTGTTACACACAAACACAACAGTTTGGACAATCTCTGCATCTTTTATCTCCACTGGCTCCTTTTTTCAGTTAGTCTATCATTTACCTCCCATCTATGCAGGTTTGGTTTTTCTCTTTTTTCAATTTTCTCCTTCTTGAGTGGAAACAGCTCCCTTCCCTGCTTGTACAACATCATGAAAAATGCATGCTATCCACTCAAGTCTCGCCATCATGCTTCTGTGTAATTGATTCAACTGAGTGAGTTTTCTGGTCCCTTTTTTTCTGCTCATAGTAAAAGCAGCATCATTCTTTCCACACATTTTCTCCCTCCATCCAGCCCAGCGACTGCTTTAAACATTTATTTTGCTTCTCTCTGCTAATCCTTTTTTTATAACCAGATGGAGGATGTGGATGCTTTTCTTTATTTAGTTGTTTCTGTATTTTCTTGTGAGATTTAATGTAGTTGTTCTTTGACTGGTTTTTCTCTGTCTGATTGGTGGTTTATTTCCGTGTATGCTTGTATACGTGTGCAGCAGGCAGAGCATTATTCTTTTGTTTGAGCTGTCAATGTTTTGGCTCCTTTCAGCCTTTTTTTCTCTTCAGATGCAATTACACTTAAAGCAAATGTGTATTTGTTCCATCATACCACTGACCGAACTGATCCACCTCAGTCTGCACTGTCACACGTCTGTTCTTGTTTTATTCAGTAAAAAAAATAACTGCACATGATCTGTACAGACATGCGACATGTTTTCAGCTCATTAATATTTTAGTTTGAGCTTTAAAAAAGTCTTTGTAATGTGGCTTGTCGCCATCATTTTAATTGATTCAGTTATAATAATAATTCTTTATGCTGGACTTTCTAGCATAAAATAGACACAGATCACAAACACCTGTTGATAATACTGGACAGTTTTTATAATGAAAGTGGAACATTTTAGCTCCATTTAGATAAATAAGACTACATACTCCAGATGAAATGACACCTCTAGCAATTCTTTAATTCCTTCAATCTAGAAATAATGAATTTCCACTTTTAAGGAACTGTAAATTAAAGGAATCTACCAGTTTAAGCCATTTTCTTTAATGTGTATCGATACCTCTGATCGGCCGAGGCAGATGGTCGTCCCTCCTGACTCTGGTTCTGCTGGAGGTTTTTCATCCAGTTTTTTCTCCCCACTGTCGCCTCATTCATAGGATCAAACAAAAAGAGGATTTCCTTCTTTAGCCCAGCTGTTTTCTTTTTTATGAACCGACATATTAACACATATATTATAAAAATGGACTGAAATGGAACGAATTAAAGTCAGCTGGATTAAAATTGGATTGAACTATATCATTAAAAGGGCCTTGAGAAGACTTTGTCATGACATGGTGATACAAAGAAAGCTGAATTAATTTTAAATGAATTCATCCACATTTTAGCAATTCAAGCAAGCGTGAGTCTGTCAGGAATGGATCACTTTGGTGGGCTGTTTATTGATCTAAATTAACTCTGTAGCATGCTATTTTTGCTGTAATGGCGTTATTTTTTATGCATAAAGCTTAAATGTTTAAAAAAATCCATAAATGTGTTTTTAAGCTATGATGTATTAGTTTAAAACAGATTTTGCTGGGAGTCCTGCCAGCATCATTGGTTCTTGATGGTGTTTGAGCAGGGGGGGGGTCTGATCATAGCTGGGGAAACTCTGATTTATGACTGCATTTATATGTATTTATGTATATAATCCTGCCTTTGCTCACAAACTGTCAGATGCAAAACTGTCGCTGCATGTAACTTGGTTGCATCTTTGTGAACATTTCTCCATCATACTTGCATCCAACAGGATTATATTAAACATCTTGAGTCAGTTTTATATTTATGAACACAGCAGGCTTGTTAAATGAATTAGCTTAACTAGATGTCATGCACATCCTCGTTTATCCTCGAGGGCAAAAGCAAATTACATAGTATGGCTTTGATGTTCTAGTAAACATCATACAGATTTATTATGGCACTGTATACATAAACATTAAAGGACCAGCAGTGGATGTGTACTACTAGAAATCATGCTAAGCATCTGTTGTATGTACGTGCTTTCTTGCACTATTGTGTTTTATGTGTTATTAGTATATAATAAGAAATGATTTGATGCCTCATCCCTGGGGGGTTTGTAGGTGAAAGGCTAGAAAATGGTATTTGTATGTAGGGAAAGAACATGATTTTCTCTTTGCTTAGTGAATTATTAATAGCTGTGAGTTAGCAGGCCTCTGACTCTTACAGGGTTTTAGACTCTAAAGGGGATTTTTTTTTCTTCTGGTGTATAAAACCAGGGAAATGAGGCTTCAATATATCAGCTCTGACATGACCTGGTTTTTACCTTAATATAAACTTGATCCAGCATCTTTACACTTCACATCACCACAGCTGTTTTATCCTAGTATACCTGTGCAATGGAGTTAGCATAACTAAGAGACAAACAGTGGGTATAATGAGAGTTGTTCTGTTAAAACTGTTATATCGCTGGTACCCCCGAACTCTATCACTTATGTTGTCTACAGTGTCTCAGGAGCGGTAGTGTGTAGCTCTGTGAGGTAAACTGTGATGGATAGCTTACCCTTTAGGTGATCTACATAAGTTTTCCAGGCATTTCTATCCCGTTCAGGAGGTTTACAATCCAGCCACAACATGTAGTGTTTATTCAGAGACTCTATATGGTAAATTTTTTAGTACTTCTTTATGATCGGCTATGATCTATGCATCATCCACAGACTAGTATGTGGCCAGTTAATCACAAAAAGGATTGGTGGGTGGTGGCTGATCAGGGTAACAGAGGTGACCGAAGAGCAAGCCTGTAACTAAAGAATGTATGCTCATGTGTTTATGTGTGTTTTTAGATATGAAAAGGTGCATATGCTTTTTTTCTTTTATTTTTAAATCAAAATTCATACTCAGAGTTTTGGAGTTTTGGAGATAAGACCCAAATGCAGGCGAGTGAACTTAACTGAGAATTAATTAAGGCACTGCTACAACAGGAAAACATGGAGAACACTGGACCAGATGATGCAAAGAAATAGATCCTACAGCAGGGTAGACAAGGATCTAGCACTGAACAAAGGAAAACATGGAACCAAGGTGTGATGATCAGGAACTGGGATGAGAAAAACTTACTGAAATAACAAAGGAATACAATCTGAGTACGCACACCATGAAAACAGGGCAAATCCTAAATGAACTCCGAATAGAATAAAGCAATAATACTACATTTCAGTAACTAGAAGAGAAAGAACAAGACCAGGGTTTTGCACCTATAGTCTGTTGAGAATCACCAGTTTATGCTACATGTTTTAGATTGCATGAGAAAGCTGGAGAATAGGAAGAAAACCCACACAGGTGCAAGGAAAACATGCAAACAGCTGAGATTTCAGATATCTTCTTCTTGCAAAGCAACGCTGTACCACTGGACAGCCAACACCTATAAAGTTAAAGTTGAAGCTGTCTTCCTGCGGGTGCTCCTGATGATTGTCTATCGTGGTTACAGATGCTGTAAGATACATGGGGTGAAGTTTCTTTACAGGTGTAGCAGCTAGTCAGATTTTTCTGTTTTGCGGCTTTTTCTATCTTTTATAGCTTCTCTTCACTCTCCTTTGTTCCCCCTGTCAGCTTCAGCATTGAGATGTTATTTAACATTTTTCAAGTTGAGTAATACTTAAGTAGACCATCGTTCTTCTTACTAAGATGCTGGAGAGGACAAGGAAGAAGAAAAGAAAAGTTTAGGCTGTCTATTAGCCTTAGGTTGCTTAAGTGTACTTTTAAAGTCAAACAAAGGCCCAAAATATTGTCCTAAAATGTCATTTTTGTAGCGTTCAGGATATTTTTTTTTTCTAGAACTTTAGCTATTCTGTGTGTAATGATCATAACGAAGGTCCAGTTAGCCGTGGGTTTGCTGTCACACAAGAAAAGAAAAATACAAATCTAAGAAACCGTTTATTTTGACTCCATATTATTAAAATATGCAAATGAGCTCACCTTTAATTTGTGTGTGTGTGCTCTGTAAATCAGACTTCTGTTGCTGTCACCTCTGCTGTTTCTGTCTGGAAACACACACATGCAGAACGTTTACACAGAAAACACAGAACCAAAGCTTGAACCATAACGATGCAACTCAGTCTTTTATTCAGCTGGAAAAGGTTTAATAATCTTGTTGTGATGTGACATTATCAAGCTTAACATTCTTAAAGTTGTATGTGCGCATATTCTCGCCAGGCTGTAAATGATTGACTCGATGCGGCTTTGATGATTCATCCCTGCGAGACCATGCTTGACTGTAAAATGTCAGCTTTAAACCGAGATTAAACAGAATCACTCAGGAGAGCTGATGGGGATTGTGTGTGAGTGTGTTTGTGTAATATACTGTTGAATTCATCATGGTCCCCTGTGCAGCCATCATAAAGCTCAGTTTTTCTGCCATGACTGAGTTGTCTGTAAAAGTTTAATGTGCATTTATGTTAGAGATTCATGCAGATCTATGACGATGTGCACATAGTTAAAGCACCTCAGATACAATTTACCTGGACAGGATTAAGATACGACCCTGGAATTCATCTTCACATGTTCCCAAAAATGTAAAAACTACTTCACAGGTTTCAAGCTGAAAATTTCAAAAGGGAAATGTGTAAAAGTTTCTTTATCCCTCAACCACAAAGCCTGAAGACGGTTTTTGTTCTTTGTTCCAGTGGTGGGATGTGGCGACAGGTGACGCCCTGCAGACCTTCTACCCAACAGGAAGCAGTCTGAAGAAGATCCATATATCCGCGGACTTCTCCACCTTCGTCACCATTGACAGCATCGGCATCCTCTACATCCTCCGGAGGATTTACTGAAAATGGAGGACAAAAACACAACAACCACTATCCAGCAAAATACTACAGTGTTTAACTGTGTAGCATTAAGGGCAAGTTTACATTTCTTCCTCCTTTTGCACTGATGCATACTCTAGTCAGCAACTCTAACACTTTAATGACTGACTCAAGAAATAATACAAAATTCAATATTTTACATTTGATCCTTAAACAAAACAAAAAAAAACTAATTTACATATATTTACTATGTTATATGTCAGAATTAATGTGGTGCAAAAGGTGTGAAGCAGGGGGCAGAAAACAAGTATTAAACTGTATACAAACAGGGTTTTGAGCCAAGTTTTAACCACATGGTGATGCAATAGGTCTCAGAAATCTATGTATGTATCTGATACACATTACATCGAGCATCACACTCACTACAACACCTTGAAATTAAAAATGGCTGCAGCAACTCTTCAAAGTGCAGATTCTTATCTTTAAACCTCAAGAAAGTGGATGCAAAATGTCTTTTTTTTTACATAAAATACAGTCGAATGAAATGCATTAAAATGCAACACTTAAAAAAGAATGATTAATGAGTTCATTATCACATTAAAGATGTGGGATCCTCGCATTTTTTCAGATTTAAATAATAAATCTGGTTTTGGGATTAAATATTAAATGAGCTGTTTAAGCCAGTTTGTGTATTCGTACATGTATTTTTCATGTTTGCATTTGACGGTAAATGTTCTGCATCTGGTGTGAACCTCATCTTCTTGTCTTTTTGAGCCTTTTATGTCCACTACAGCCTTAGTCTTAACAGGGAATGACTGTATGAGTATGAGAGCATGTTTTGTGTAAATGGGTTGTGCCTTTTCAGTCCACCAGCTCACGTAGAACTTTTGGTGCAATTTGATGAGCATTAAAAATTCACGTTGTCATGAAATTATAATGACTTAAACATTTGAAATTGTACCCAATCAAAGACTGCGGACTGTTTGCACTGCCAAAGTATTTGTACTTTTGAACTTGGATCAAAGGTAAAATGTTTTTTACGAAAAAAGTATGTGATTTATAATTCATAATCAAATTTCAACGTGTGCTTTATCAAATGCTTTAAAAAAAATATGTATCAGTGTGTTGGCTCTATATCCCATTTTTTAATGCACATTTATATCCTGTTTTCTTACTGAGCTGTTTCCTTGTTTGCAGCACGCTGGAGTTGATGTCACTTTAAATAATCTTTTATATAATGTGGCCGTTGATGAACCGCTGTGCTTATTCATGTCTCTTTGACTAAGAGCCACACAAGCTGTAATCTATCAAACCTGCTCACTGCAGTGAGGATGCGTTGAGCCCAGGTCCTGTAGAAGCCATGGCTACAAGAACACTTCATTATTTAAGAATATATTTTAAAATTTAAGGATAATATGGTTTCACGTTACCGTTCTTCCACGTTGGTGCTTTGAAATTCAATCAGTAAATTTCCTTCTGGTCTGGATATCTCTGGGAAACATTTGTAGGAATATTGATGCATGCTCTGGATGTATTTAGAGTTATTATATATTGTGGTGTGAGTGTAATTTATAAAATGATATAACTACCTATGCTGTCACGTTGTGTGCATGTTCACATTGCAACCTGTGAAACTTGGTTTATATTTTTGGCACTTGTGTTTACAGCTATCACAATAATAAACTTTCACATCCAGAATGCTGTGCGGCAAAATTGTCCAAATTTGTAGTTCAAAATTTTGTTCATTTGAATGTTTTTAGGTTAGCAGTGAAAGTGAAAGGTTGGACTTGAGAAAGAAAAGAAATTAAAGTGTTGTGTCTTGCAATCAAATAAATTCAACTAGACCTTTCTCCCAAAATAGATAAATATGTGCATGTGGAACAGATGTGTGAATAAAGGGTGAAAATAAGTTTTCAGTGTAACAGAAGGTCATTTCTTTTGTTAATAGCTATTTTCAGCTTAGCTATTCCCTAAATTTAAAGGATGTTAAAAACATTTTTTTAAAAAAGCTGGAAAACGTAGAAATATAGGATTTCGTCTCACACTGGACAGATTCTTCATCTCCATGTCTTTTCAAATTAGATGATGTTCTGACTTGCTGTTTATATGCAGGGGGGCATAATTTGCACAGAAATATTATGTTCAGATGACATGACAGGGAACCACGACGAATGACCTGACAAAGGACAACTGGATGGATGGATGGTTGGATGGATGGACGGACGAACAGATGGCTGGCTGGCTGGCTGGCTGGATGGTTGGATGGATGGATGGATGGATGGATGGATGGATGGATGGATGGATGGATGGACGGACGAACAGACGGCTGGCTGGCTGGCTGGCTGGCTGGCTGGATGGTTGGATGGATGGATGGTTGGATGGATGGATGGATGGATGGATGGATGGATGGATGGTTGGATGGATGGATGGATGGTTGGATGGATGGATGGACGGACGAACAGATGGCTGGCTGGCTGGATAAACAGAGTGATGGAATGTAGCAGGAAAGGTTTCCTGTATCCGTCCATACAACAGCGGAGCGTCTCAGTCTGGTAGAGAAGGAGCTCCGCTGTCTGACCAGTGTGTGTGGAGAAGATGGTCGGGGTTCTCCATGATGGAAACCAGTTTGTTCAGCACCTCCTTTCTGTCTGCTGGTGCTGCTGCTCCGATGCTGCTTCCCAGCACACAGCAGCAAAGAAAAGCAGACTGGAGACAACAGACTGGTGAAAGATCTCCAGACATTATAGGAGTCCAGTCTGTGGTCACTGGTTACTCCCCAGTCCTTACAGGTCTCAACAGTCTCCACCTCTTGCCCCATGATCTTCAGTAGAGTTAGAGGAGTCTTCTTCTGGAAGTCATCATCTCTCTGGTCTTGGTGACATTCAGATGCAGTTGATTCATGCCAGTCCACTCTACAAACCTGTTCACCAGCGCTCTGTCCTCCTCCTCCCCTCCTTCTCTTCTACACCCACCAACAGCTGAGTCTGAAGGTGGCAGGACTCAGAGTGGGGCTAAAAAAATCAGTGTTGTATAAGGTGAAGAGGAAAGGATACAGCACAGTCCCCTGAGGATCACCACGTCAGACAGGACGCTGCCCAGACGGACAGACTGTGGCCTGTCAGGTAGTCAGATAGGCCAGTTTGTCTGGATCATCCTTCTCAGAGCGATGTTTACTAACCAGTCCATAAAAATAAATAATAACCTATTTTAATGCATTATTTTCAGGATGTCCAGATGGCTTCCTGATACGTCCTGCAGTTGCTTTAAAATGCAACCCGCAGTTTGTTTGAGATCCTCTATTTCTAACATTCTTCAATAAAAGAAAAAACTTCCCTTTTTGATGAAGCGTGCAGTAAGCACTCTGTTCTATCTCTGCAACTTTCTGCAGGAATTTCTGCTTCCTGAGCTCCATGTTTCTGATCTGACTCGACTCCCCTGCCCAGCCTTTATACTGTCAGAGCTTCTTTTCTCTCTTCCTGTCCTGTCGATGCGACTGGTCGAGGCAGATGGCCTCACTTTGTTCTGCCAGATTTCTTTCTTCTAAAGGGTTTTTTTTCCTCTGATGATGAATTAAATGGAGTCATGAGTTTTAAATATAGAAGATTAAGAAAAAACTAAATTAGTTATAGATGTTGCAGTTTGTTCCAGATAGTTACAGCAGCTGACAAAAATATCTGTTTAGGCTTATGAAATATTAAAATATTATCAAGTTTTGGACTGTTCTCTAAACTCTGGGAGTAGTAGTAGACTTGTAGTGGTAAACACAGTCTTGAATGTGGCTCTAGAATTGGCTCCTCCCCTTAATTAGAGCAGCCATTCAAGACACCTGCCGACCTCTCTCTCCCTTTGCTTCCTGGAGTTGCTGCTGCTGGTGGCTGCCTTGTTGAACCCCTGGCTTGTTGTCTGCTCTAAGTTTGATGAGCAGCGTGGTAGGCAATATTTATAAAAGCAACTTGTAAACTTTATTTTGTCCTGTGTTGTCTTGCCCACTTTAGTTTTTGTTTTTTAGTTTTAGTTTCATCACTAATTTGGCTCAGTTCTTATAACTGTTTAGCTTTTGTTTAGTAGTTTGCTTTTATTTTTCTGTATAGTTCATCAGTTTGGCTTTATTCTTTCTGTTGTGGTTTTTAACTTGTGTTTTTCTTGATCTCCAACATGTTGCATCAGACATTGAAGGACCTCAGCCGTCTCCAGAAGTAGAGCCTGCTCACCGCCTTCCTGTACACAGCAGCTGTGTTGGACTTCCAGTCGGATATGTTGCATCAAAAATGGACCGACACCAAGGTGATCAGTGCTTGTTTTTGTCACGTGAAGATAGAAAAGTGCATCAGAAGACATCTGGTATCGATATTTTGCGTGTGTGATATCTTTGATTATGACTTTGAGATTCTTCTAGTAGTTTATTAATGTCTAAATGGTCTTGGGCCTTTTTATCTATCTGAGCCCTTTTTAAATTATGAGCCCTCGTGAATCATGAGGTCGTCTGGTACTGGTCTTTTAGTTTCTAAAAACCAGGACTAAAACCTTTGAGACCTGGTTCCACGTCTATGGGCCTCGTCTGTGGAACAGCCTGCCAGTGAAACCCAGGGCTGCAGAAACTGTTAGTGGTTTTAAAAAGAAACTCAAGACCTTTATAGCTCAGCTTTTAACTGAATTTTTATGTTAGTCTATTTTATTTTATCAATTCCTTCATATTTATATCTGTTGCTTTTATTTGGTCTAACTTTATTAAAATTAGACCAAACTCCAGTTGCTGCGGTGACCACCTCATATGGCTGGGGGTCCTGCACTGCAGCCCTATGGCTGGTGTGTGGACCCCTATCTGTCCTGATCTGGGCGGTTCCAGTGGCAGTAGCTTCTGGGGTCTTGGGTGGTCTGGCTCCCGGTGTGAACAGATGCCAAAGATATTGTTTCTTCAGCAGCATCATACCTTTTTATTTCCATAATATCCACTTAAAGAGTCAGAACGTTGAGATTAGAGTGTAGAATTAGATGAGGTAGTCGTGTCTGTTGGTGATTTTTTATATGGAAAACACTTCGTGGTACTTCTGTGTGTGAAAAGGTTTGAGCTTTATGTGTGAGCATGTGTGCGTGATTTATTCCTTTATTTGCTTCTAGCGGGTCCACCATGCTCATCTTTTTTGGCCATAAGTGTATTGCCTGTCTTGTGGCTAAAGTGTAAAACTGAGGTTTGTGTATTTTTGTGCATTTTATTCTGTGTTTTTGAAAACAGACTTTTCGCAGGTTGGCACAAAGATTCTTTCAGTTTCTTGCTGTCGTGCACCAAAGTAACTTTTCATGAAGTGTTTTATGCACTCTGAGTGTGAAGCGATAGCTGAGAGTACATCTGTGCATGAAAAGTGTGATTGTGGTTATGAACTAATTCTTTTATCCAACTTTTTAATATTATGCTTTGTTTTTATTGTTTAAATAGTGACTGTCTATATTACATTTTTGTTTCTTAAAAGCTTCATGAATGCATCACTAAGCTTGTGTTTGTAATATCCTGGTACTAACCACAGTGTTTCCATTCAAATTACATTTACTTCCCTCTTAAATTCACTGACACAATCTTCACCTCACTAATTCACCGTCAGACCCGTGGTCAGTCTGCTTGAAGACATGATGAGTTTTCATGTGTACTGAGCCTGTGTGTGTGTGTGTGTGTGTGTGTGTGTGTGTGTGTGTGTGTGTGTGTGTGTGTGTGTGTGTGTGTGTGTGTGTGTGTGTGTGTGTGTGTGTGTGTGTGTGTGTGTCATCATACCTACCACTTGAGTGGAAGTAAACTTGTACTGTTGTAATCCAGTTTTCAGCTGACTTGTCACAATCTATCTGTCTCTCTATGTATGGATGGATGTATGGATGTATGGATGTATGGATGGATGGATGTATGGATGTATGGATGGATGTATGGATGTATGGATGGATGTATGGATAGATGTATGGATAGATGGATGGATGGATGGATGTATGGATAGATGTATGGATAGATGGATGGATGTATGGATGTATGGATAGATGTATGGATGTATGGATGGATGTATGGATGGATGGATGTATGGATGGATGTATGGATAGATGTATGGATAGATGGATGGATGGATGGATGGATGGATGGATGGATGGATGGATGGCACTGTCTCTCTGTCAAGTGAAGTCTTGCATGTGTGTGTTACCTTGCTTTAAATATTTTTAAAGGGCCAGGACCCTGAAACTGTAGCATTATGAGGTATTAATGATTATATATTCTTAAACTCCATTTATGTCGACAGATAAACATCTGTCCACGTTTCATCTGATCTGCTGTGTACTTGGTAGAAACAGGTTGCACTTGCTGTTCATTCTGTTTGTTTGACTTTAGCCTAATTACATTGCTGCAGAAACACATTAGCTTCATTTTCTCCCATCAATTGTTCGTTCTTTGCAAGAGACAAAATACAAATATACAAATGGTAATATGAGTAATATTTATATGGCGCTTTTACTGTACCTGGAATGAAACCCGAAGTGCTTTACATCATACATCACATTCACCCACTGATGGTGGAAGCTGCCATGCAAGATGCTCAACCACAACCCATGAGGCGCAATTACGGGTTCAGTGTCTTGCTCAGGGACACCTTGACATGAACTTGACAGGCCAAGGTTCGAACCTGCAACCCTTGGGTTACAAGATGACCGCTCTCCCTTGCTGAGCCACGCTGCCCCAAAATAGGTGGAAGTAACCAACAGCTGGCATTAAAGCTGTTACTTCCACTGTAAGAAATTAAGGTAAATTAAAAGACAAAGTGAATCTCTGGATACAACCTCCCAAAATCATCTTTTAATGTATATGTACCAGGGTGAAAGACCACTGCCCGGATCTCACCACCTGTTTTTCCATCTCGGGACCTTTCTGAATACTCAGATATATTTAAAATATCAATGCACACACCAAACCAGTCCATGTTATCTGGCCAACACAGGACCAATGACTTTCTTGTCCTCTGATGCTGAACTTAAAACCATCTACTTCGGGGTCATTGGTTGTTGAGGGTGCTGTAGATCATCATGACTGCCAGTCAGATTTAGACAGCGTGTCATGGTGGAAGACTTGGAGCAGATATATGATGGGCTTGTGCAAAGTTTCTGTTATATTTCAGTGCTTTCTATTTATATACTGTTTAGTGGGTGATGTGAATGTTATCTGTTTTCTTTTTCTTTTTTTTTTTTTTTTTACTGCAGTGTCCTATTTTATCAGGATGTTTAGATTCAGTTCAACACAAGAAACAAAGACTGTCCCAAATTTAGGATCTGTTACACTCAAACAATTTAGAGGCGTCTGTAATCACATTGAGGATATAAGTACACAAAAGATGGGAATAGCGGATATTAGCCATGGGCCTGCGTGAGAAAGACTAAGCATCTAATTGTTGCTGATCTAGTTTGCTGTTTCACACCTGTATGGACCGCTTTGCCAGAAAAGAAGCATCTTCATTACCAAGTATGTTTAAACCCCCAGCAGTCTCCAGGCAAGCAGTGTGAAGTTTTTAAAGCCTGGTTAAGGTGTGTGTTCTAACCTCATTAATTCTAGTCTCTCTTGCTTAATTAATCTTTGTCTGCTGCTGGAGTAATTACAGCTATCTGGCCGTCTGAGTGTCTGCACACCACTGACACCACCTTCCCCTCATGGCTGCAGCAGAGCCGAGGTTTCCTCTCTTGTCTCAGTCATGCTAATTTACTGTGCCATGATCTGGAGTAAGTTTGAGAAAATAAAACAGGCAGTCAGCAGTAGATACAGTTAGAAATTTATATTTATATATTTAGATTGAACCTGTGGCTTGAATAACAGGGAAGAAACATTTAAAAATGTAAAGTTTGTAAATGTAAATTCTTCTACTTTAGCAGCAGTAACTCTTTAGAGGTGCAGACTAACGAGAGGTTGATATTTAAACCTTTCTTGCCTCTCAGGAAGAGGTCTGTGGTCGCATGTGGTCTCTCAGGGGACAGAAAACCCCCTCAGCTTTCTGTCTATCTTTTTTTTTTGTCCTCTCATTTTGCTGTTTCTCTTTTTATTCTTATGATTTTTTCTATGCATGTGCAACTGTGTCGCAGATTGTCGAGTAGCAACCAAACACAGTGACACACATGCACTCTGGAAAAATTGAAGATAGTTGGACTTTGGTTTGATCAGTGTGTTCGTTCAGAGCTGCAGCCTCATAGCAAACAGGCTGGGTTTTGTTTTGCTACCTTTCTATTTTGGCTCAAAAGCAAGAGTCTAAAGTGTGCACTTTAGACTCTTTATTTTAATGTCCATTTCATTCTTGAAATGGAAATTTGTCTTTTGCTTTTGGAAAAACAACAACTTGAAACAAGATAAGAAGTTAATATAATATAATAATATAAGATAATAACTTGGAACTATGCTGGGGAAAAAAAGAAAAGATATTCTGGAAGATATATATATATGAGATAGTATCAAAATTCTGTCCAACTATTTTTGTTTTATATTAAAACATTTTTTTTAATCCAATTATTATAGCTTTACAAATTGTATTATATTAGACTTTTTCTGAGAAATAAAATATTTTAATTTAAAAAAAAAAAAAAAAAAAGTTAAATTTTTATGTATTTAAATAGTTACAGGTTTTTCTTATTCATATACATGTACATTTTTAGATATTTCCAGAATCTTTTTGTATTTCAAAACAACACTAATAAACTTTAAAATATCACATAATTGTGTAGAAATAATCTGGTGTATCACAGGTAGTCAATGGCTGACATGTGCTCATTAAGACATTCAGTGGTAGCTCAGCTTGATTGTTGCAGATGATGATGAGGATGATGATGATCTAATCATCTCACCAAATTAGATGTTTAACAAGATTTTAGGTAGGATATGAATATATTTATTTATTAGTTTATTTATCAGGCTGCTAATGTTAAGTAATACCTTACTTAAGATCAGGTAATGACATACACAGCACAACATACACAGCACATACACAGCATGACATACACAGCACAACAGTAGTAAATGATTACTTAAGACATTAATAATAGTTTATTAGGGCTGATCCTGGTAACATAAAAATGCTTTAAGTAAGGTTGAGTAGTAAACATTAATTATCTGCTTATTAATGCATTAAGTAATATGCAAACTAACACAAAATAAATAATACCTAACATTAGTAAATAATATAATATTTAACATTTAATTAATGCTTAATAATGCACTAACCTTAATTAAGGGACCCTTATTGTAAAGTCTTACCGGGAAAAAGACGGTAAGTCGACTTGATATTGTTGAGGCTGGTTAAAGCAGAGGAAATGAATGAATGATTTTATTTGGGATGTTTTTCTGGGCCAGCGGGACTTTGTGACGTCTGCCTGAAGGTAGGAAGTGAAAGGAGGTGTAGAGTGGGTGAGAAAGGTCCTCGGTGATCCGGGTGGCTCTGCTGGTCACAGAGCAGCTGTACAGGTCAGACTGAGGCGTTTGTGATGAGGTGATTATTTTACTGGTCTGACTGATCATGTGGGAGAGTTTTATTTAATGTTTGATGGTGAGGTGGCCGAACCAGGAGGAAATGTTCTGAATTTGATCGGTAATTTATACACCACAGTTAAAATGTCCCTGCTGATACAGAAAGTCCTGCATAGCTTCCCATGCAGGTGGAGGTGCTGCTGGGCTTCTGTCTCAGTATTTAAATATCAGTTATGATGTAAATGTTACAATTAATCCCATAATTATTGACAAGCTTAATGATTGCTTTCTGTTGAAATTTGATAGACTGTTTAACTTTTCTTGTTTAATTAGCAAACAGTCCATAATGTGATCACCTGACTTATTGATCAACTTTCATTCTAATACTGATTAGCTGTTATTTATTTGCATTTATAAACACAATTTCTGAAATACTGATTAAAAAAAAATAATTAGAAAGAAACTGACAAGGTGGAATACAGTTTGATGGGGAGTTTTGAATGAACCAGGAGCATGTTTTGAGTTTCTGACTGTGTGTGTGTGTGTGTGTGTGTGTGTAAACTCCACCTGGTTATCAGTCCCTGTGATGGCTGCCAACAATAGCTACACTGATTACAAGCCTCTCTCGGATGACATGCCTCACAAGCACCTTATCTTTGAATACACAGTAATATTCTTCTGTTCTCAGCATTAAATCTGACACACCTCTGGGGTGCTGGGTCAACCCCAGCGCTTTTTGACCCTGTTTCGCTCTCTTTGCGTGTGTGTGTGTGTGTGTGCATATGCTCAGTTTTTTCTGACCTTGGCCAAGCGTTGGTTCCTGTTCCTGTCAGCTGTTGGCTCAGCTGCGTGCCACCTTTATTGCTTTCCCACATCGAGCCAAAGGGCTCAGAGCCAGCGCTCGTCACTGTTTGGTTGTTCCCCATTTTTCCTTAGCTCTTCCACCTAACCTCACCCATCTGCCTCGGATGGTTTGGGCTAATTTAGGAGTTGCTTGTTGATTGAATGAGAAGTGGCAAAAATTCAGGTTTAAGTTCATATTATTAAAACTAAAGATTGAGGAGTGGATTGGATGCTGATCTGGAGCAAAGCCCAGAAAGAGCAGATGTCGCGGTCACCCATGTCTCACCTCGTCCTGTTGCCTTCACCCCACAGGAAACAGGGCGAATGTAACGGATCATGTAGAGGCCACAAAGTAAAAAAAAAAAAAAAAAAAGGCTTCTGCATTAATACTGTACTTGTAATACAATCCAACTGTATTTATTAGAGTAACTTGGACTTCATTCATTTCAATATAAAACCTCTGACATGGCTGCCATGCTCAGACAAATTAAAAGTACTAATCATTGCTTCCCTCCCTGTGAGTCCAGCAGTCTGCTGAGTGTGTGAAGCAGATACATTTAGGTTCCACTTACCTTAACAAAAGGTTTCCTAGTGTTGCTGTTGATGTATTTATAGGCTTTTTGTTTACAAAAAACCTTCACTCCACCCATAATCTCACATTACACAACATGCTTTTAAAGGAAACCATCAAGCTGTCCTGGTTGACACATCATTTGTCTCCCATTGTCCCTGCTGTCTCCTCAATCACACGGTCTCTGTCACCAGGTGTGATTCAGCCCAAATGTGTTGAAGAATTATAGCAAAGTGATCAATGAAACCTTCACAGGAAGCAGTTTTAAAGATGAAGTGAGCTGCTGCTGCCGACAGATAAACCCTAAATGCAGGCACAACGTTTGTCCATGTGTTATGTTTTAACTTCTTTTTTTTTTAACCATGAAGATGATTCAATGAGAGCGAGCCACATAAAGTTCAGCAGCAGTTTTAAAATCCTCTTAAGGCAGAGTAGAGCGGAGCTGCGTTTTATTTTACCAGCATTATGCCTGAGATGTGCATATGGTGATCAGATTAAAAAGTCCCAAGATGCAAAATCTAATGAGAGCCGAACAAAGCTGCACTTAAAACACAGCCCCAGCATGAAGTCATCATCATAGCTGCATGAAGAAAATATTCCTTTTAATCAAAAGCAAACAGAGTGGAGAGGGGGTTGTTGGTCTTTAAGTTAAATCTGATCAAACCACTTTAACATAAAAAAAAACAGGATATGTGGTGATTTTAGCTTTGCAGCAAAAACGTCTGCGATAATCATGAAGGTTAAACTTTTTATTAGTGCTTTATGTTATTTCTTCACTGCTTCACATGCAGCATTCATGGCCACTGATACAGATTCAGGTGTAAAATCTTAACCCTGCAAAAAAGAGCAATGAGAAATGTTAACTAAACCTCTAACACAGAATAATCCGATCAAATCTTTACCAAATAAAATGCTGAAATGTAAGGATTTGATTTATTTTAAAACAGCCCAAAACTATGTACAGAGCAAGAAACCAGTCATGGCTCCACAATATTCTGAGTTAGTTTCAGTTGAGGTAAAAACCACATGAATTCAGAGGAGATGACGTCTGACAAGACAAAATACCACAAATTACTGTAACGAGAGCCAGTTTATAGAAAAACTGCAAAAAGAAAAAATAATAACAGTTTAGCTATGAAATTAAGAAATAACTCTAACCAAACTTTCTCATTAGCTGGATTATTAAATTCACTTGTTATTGATATCATTGTCTATTGTGTAACTGTATAAAGTCACATGTATATGAGTAAGTTTATTTGTTTTATTTCTAATCGTGGTTTAAGGCAGAGGTCTGCAGCCCATGGCTCATGAGCGACTCTTCAGCCTTTCCTCACTGGCTCTAGAGGAAAATATTGCATGAACAGATTCCTCTACGTTCTTTGCTGGTTTACCCGTGTGCTTGATTTTCATAGAAACTACAAAAAATGTAATGTCAAGAGACATTTCCAGAACTGATGAAGCAACTGAGAAGTACCAAAGTCAAGATTAGCAAGAAAATATGATTTCAGAACTTATGTGGAAACGCTTTTCATTTATGTTAAAGTTTTTGATGACTGTGATGTGATGAAAACTGTGATGACTCTGTCTGCCATGATGACTGAAGCAGAGGTAGACATCCAAGATGTTATCCCTAACCCCGTCCCTCGTGTTTCCGGCCCTGGAAGTGCACCTCTACTAGAAAGTCTCCTGCTTTGAAGCACATGTGGAAACAGTCTGCACATTTTCCTTAAAATACCAGTGTTCATGTGTGATAATGGCTTCATGTAGTAACAGAGGCTTATTTCTACCTGCTTGTTTTTGCAAACAGGTGCCTGTAGATGACTTTAGTTGATGATTAACCTTGTCTTGGTGTCTAAAGGGACTCTTGTGATCACTTCATGGTGTCTGCATCGGCTTGTGTGCAATGCTGGTGTGGTAAAAATTGAATATTCTTAAATAGTGCAATAAAAGTCACCTCTGTGACTCTGTGTGCCACCCAAAAATTTAAAACCGCATGGATTGTACCTCCTTCAGGAAGTGCCTCCTGATGCTTCCTATTCAAAAGTTGCACCATAAATGCAGCACAGAAGACAAAGAGCAGGAGGAGAACACAAGTCTAGCAGAGACTGCTGTCTTCTAAACTTCTAATTCTTCATTGAAAGACTACAGGACTTCAGAGAGGTTTAGAGAGTGTGTGGAAAGCTTCTAGCTGACCTAATTTGCAGTATGAACAGAACTTTGTGTGCCTTTGTAAAGTTCCAGTTGGCTTGCATAAGCAGAAGCCATGAATGAGCTTTTACTTGAGTGACTCTGGACACAGATTTGCTACGACTGTAGAAGCTTTCTGCAGGTTTGTACTTGACTCTTTGAATATAACACAGTAAACTCATCATAGCTAACTTTTTAGTTAGGAGGGACAAGTTGACAATGAGCAGGAGTGGCTGTTTTTCTCTTTGTTTTGGCCCTGCGATGCACTGGCAGCCTGTCCAGTTTATCATGCCTCTCACCTTGTAGCTGCTGGAATGGATTTCAGCTCCCAGAAACCCCGCGGGTAGAAAATGGATGGATGAATGGGTGGATGGATGGATGGACGGATGGATGGATGGATGGATGGATGGATGGATGGAGTTAGGGGAGAGGCACTGAGCTGGATTAGGAGTTATTTGTGAAGGTGGGAAATCACGTGTCTGACTGTATGTAAATTACCTGTGGTGGCCCCCAGGGGTCAGTATTGGGCCCCAAATTGTTTAACATATACATATATGATATATTTCAAGTCTCTAATTTGCTAAAATTAATATTATTTGTAGACGATACAAATATTTTTTATTCTGGAAAGGATTATAAGGAGGTAGTTATTACTATAATTAATGAATTAGAGAAATAAAAAAATATATAAAACAAATGATAAAAACAAAGGTAAATGCATAAATAATGAAATCATTAAATATGTTAAGGAGAGAAAATTCCTGGGAGTGATACTAGATAATAAAATTAGTTTGAAGCCTCACATCAGACTCAGAAAATAAAATGGCAAAAATATCTCAATCACAAATAAAATTAAGCAGGTCTTGGATAACAAATCACTCTATATTCTTTATTGTTCACTAATTTTACCTTAAAGTACTGTATAGAGGTCTGGGGCAACAATTATAAAAATACACTTTACTCGCTATTAATATTACAAAAAAGGGCGGTCTGTGTTTTACATAAAGTCGGTTATCTGGCTCATACAAACTCTCTGTTTATACTGTTCAAGGTACTAAAACTCCAGGACCTGGTTAATTATAGACCATGTTTAAATTTAACAGGAGATTATTACCATACCGTATACACAACCTTTTCAGCCCGAGAGATGGTGCTTTAATTTAAAAGATGAACAATTTTTAAAATGCACTGGGTGAGAAACACCAGGAAAGTTTTTGTGTCTGTGGGTCAAACTGTGGAACAGGATGGACGAAAAACACAGGCGGTCTCCAAAAATCCAAATATTTAAATCACTATACAGTACAGAAATGGTCTGGAATGAAGTATTATATAAACTGAATATCATTATTGTTATAACTGCTGCTATTCCCATTGTTATTTTAATTATTATTATTACTGCATAATGCCATTATTGTAATTGATTATTGTAAGCGTATAGATTATGTAACATAATAAGGATAAAAACATATTCTATAAGGAGATATTGATCGTATAGACTGAATGTTGCTGTTAGCGCTGCTGTTTCCATCAGATTATCTAGTGCCTGGTAGTGGTTGTGATAAAGTTAAAATACCCAAAGATTGTTGTAATTTACTGGGGTGGGATTATAAAAGCTTATGCTTCCACCCACTCCTTTTAAACTTTTTAGTGTTTTCTCTTTTTTTGTATTTTATTTTTGTTTTTATGTTTGTTATTATGGTTATTAAACTTTTTTTCTAATCTAATCTAAATCTAATCGGATGGATGGATGGATGGATGGATGGATGGACGGACCTAATAAGTTGACAAGTAGAGCAAATGTAGCACACATCTAGAGCTCTAACTGGTCATTAATAATAAACATCACTTAATAAGTATGTTTTTTATCCGAGCTCTTACCAGCAGTAGAAACTGGGCTTAAAGGTGCAGTGTGTAACAAAATCAAAGGTCAGTAACAGAATTTTTTTTTACATCATTAAAAATGAAGGTTCTATTGTATCTAATGCCTTTACTCAAATAATGAACCTTCTAAGTTTTAAAACTTCCGTACCAGCTTTGTTTGATAGGAGCTAGGACACTGTTTAGGTTAAGTAACACCTTAAGGACCATAGAAGAAGACAGTACACACGTACACATGTTGTAGTTACCTGTAGGGCAGTCATTGCTGCATCTGAGGCCACTCGATCCACTCACACATGAAAACATTTTGGCCACTGACAGCCACCGTTTATTTACAACTGTGCCTGATATTTGAAGTAATCTTTACCGCAAGATGTCAGTACTTTTTAAACGTCTACTCTTGTCCTTTCATTTCCCCGCCTGTTGCTCATCTTCTTGTTTGTGCTGAGGGAAAGCGTGTTTGCTCTATTAACAGACTCTTTCTATAAATAACAGCGTAGTGCTTATACAGAAATTCACTAAAATTGAATTTTGATCTGACTTGGAAATCATTTTATCACCCAGTCCTACGCTGGATGCTCCAGTACAGTTTCAGGACCAAGATCGAATCAAGTTAGAGTTTTATCATTTTAAGGTTCACACACTTCACACACTCCAGTCATTCTTCCCTCAAATAAGAAAACATATTAGATTTAAAATTAATTATTGTCTAATTCTAATGAAAATAATTACTATATGTTGGGAGATTTTTAACTTTAAATTGTGAGTTAGGTACAGAAAGTAAAACCATCATTCAGAACATGAATAATCAGATCAGACAGGTCTGGTGCAGACTGACCATCTGTGCAGGCTTCTGATTGGTCTAGCCTCGGGAAGCTTGTTCAGTTTATCTGATGATCTTTTATGACCTTAAAAGGATAAAAAAAAAATTAAGTCCTGCACAGAGTCGTACACGACAACTAGACCTCATGCTTATTTAGGCTTTTGCGTATAATGAGTGCATGAAAGTGATTAATTGACATAAATAATTTACACATTTTTACTTGGTTAATATTCTGATCATGAAATTGACCCACTGGTTTATTGTACTAACTGCTATCCGTAGGTCCTGTACATCTGCTCTCATAATGAAATATAATTCTTCTTTGTGTAAATAATGTTTAGGTCTCTGATGACTTATTCATAATGTAAAGGTGACATAAGCAGCTTTTTCTGTGGTTTGGCTTCACCGCTGTCATGTTGGTTGACTTCCTTCTGAGTCTCATCAGCTTTAGGTGATTTGGGAGCAGATGTCAAACTCGGCTCAGAACTGGTGGCCAGGACGTTAGTGAGAGCCTGTCAGCTCTTATCACTGTCATGTCAGGCATAGTTTTTCTTTTTTTTTAATCTCCAGGGTAGATCTCCATCATGCTTTAACGCCACCCAGCTTCATGAAACATTTCCACTCTGCATCCAGCTGCACAAAACATAACAAGTTATGTAAAATAGTTCCTCTGAGCCTTTTGAGCTGCTGTCAAATCACATTTTTTTAGTTGCACTCAACTTACAAGCTTATTCTGTGCAGATTTAGCACTTTAAGCAGATTCCACCGAACACACATTTAAATGGTGTGATGTACGAAAGTAGCCCGACACGGCTGCATACTGCGTCTGGGTCATAGCTCTTTTTTATACCAGAAGTCAAGTTGTTATTTTCTAAACAAGGTTTGAAACCAGGCCATAAAAATGTATCATAGATAATTAAATGAGATTAGCTCCAGTTATATGAAAGCTCATCTTTATCACCACCTTATAGATACACTACATGGCTTTATATCCGCTAAATTCTGTCTTTCTGACATGTTTTGATGGTACACTGACATTCAGTTTGTGCATTCCTGGAGTCTGCGTTGACCTGCAGCATCTTGATGCTGAGAAACTGCATTTCATGACCTTTTCCTTCCAGCCAGGGCATCATGTGACAGCTGTGTTATGCTTTGTCACTGCCAGCAACTGGATATCAAGAACATGCACAATGGCTGATGCATCAAAGAAAACCGAGAGGACATAATTGGAGGAAGAGAGGGAAAAAGAACAAGACAGAATGCAAAACGCCTTCGTTAGGGGGCAACAAAGTGCAAAAGTTCAGTTGAAGCTGAAGTTCAAGAAAAAAAATTCAGAAAAATTTCAATAAAGACGTTGATTAATGGCACTTCTTCACTTTGATTTAAATTCTTTCCTTCTTGAAAAAGTGCCAAGTAGCAGAAAGTTACTTTGATCAAACTTCACTAGGTACGGTGAACAGTGAGGGTCATTATTCTGAGCCACAACGTCGGGGCCGATGACAATTTATTTCCCTACAAAACTCCAACTCTGGAAGTAATCAGGAAATTGTAATAATCTGATGGATTTACATGCACTTCTGGAATATGATGTTTTAAAAATCAGTGTCTACATTTAACAGTCCGTTTTTAGATTTGTACTGTTACACACTCCCGGTAAAAATTGCCACGTCAAGGAGGTTAAAACAAAACCGTGACGCAGCCGTAACATGCCGCACACACATAAAGGAGGGATTAGTCTCAGCTTCAGATAGGCTTAAGGGGCAGTTTCATCCACTGAGGGAACTTCTTTTTTTTTTTTCTTGCAGACTCTCCTGTGTTTCTCCTGTGTAACTACTTTTGAGCTGTTGCCAGGGCTTGGTTTGTCTAGAAGTCATATCCTATTCTTGCTTGTTCTTCTCTCTTTGTATCCATGGACCTGAATTCCAACTAAACGATTGACTCAGACTCTAAAATCATATCCCAGGCCATTTCTGCTTCTCAAAAACAAATGCTAAACATAACTGTCCGCTGTAATGAAAAAGTAAAAAAATAAATTGTAATATGTTTTTAGCATTTTATACATCTTTTTAATCAACAGTTTGGCACACGCAGATCAGTGCTTCTACCAGTTAGGTCCATCTTTTTTCTTTCTTCTTTTACCTCACTTTTTATCGCTCCACTAGATTTGACCATTTTTTAAGAAAGCAAAACCTTACCACACAGTAGGAGGTAAAGGCGGAAGGAGAGCAGCCCAAACAAGTCTGCTCCCAGCACAGCGCAGAAGTCGATGTGATGTTCCTGGAGTTTAAATTACTCGGCCAGCTTTCCTCTTTCCTCTTACAAGCCTTAGCTCCTCAGGTGTATTTCTGTTTGTTTACATGAGTAACATATTTTATTTCTCCATCACTTTCCAGCAAGCCAGCTCTCATGTTGAGTACATTATAGTAATTTGAGTGTATTTGCTCAAATCTGCCAGGTGAAAATATTGTGTTATTTCCTCCATGTTTGGCTATGTTTAGGTGTGCAATGCATGAAGTAAACAATGTGGATTTTAATGTGATTGCAGACCAGCATTTTCATCCATTAGTAGGCTAAAACGGTCCCAACTGGATAAATGTCAGATATAATTATGATTATTACTTGAGCCATGTTTTTTTTCCTATTGTCTCATTTAGTTGGTGGCCGTGGGCAGAAAACACCATCTGGATCTTTGGCCTTGTCCCACAGTCTGACACGCATAGTATAACAAAACACACCCTTTTACTGCAGACTGCAGTTAAACAGGAGTGTATATGAGTCGACAGATTTCAGCTTATTTTGTGCTCCATCACGTCCTGCACCTCCACCTTTTTTAAATGAAATGATACTGCTGTTTAAACAGTAGTCACTTCCTCCATTTCTGGTCTAATCTCATAGAAATATCATCTGGAATCATTACCAGCAGAATTCTGCTCTTCCTACAACAATGAAAAGTGTTTTCAATTTGTCAACAGAATGCATCATGTTGCTGATTGGCAGTAAATTATCTCCACACCGGTGTGCTGCAGCCCCACTTCTTCCCCCTCCAGTCCAGTGCTTTTCGTCTGTTGGCTGCAGATTGAAACTGTCTAACCTGCAAACTGATTGCAGCTTCTTTTTATTCTGCACTTCATGGCCCATGACAAATGCTTGTTCAGCCTTTCAGAGGCTCACTGTAAATGTCATTTCACCGGAGTTAACACACTGTTGCTCATTTCCAGGTTTAGAATCAGCGTATGTCTGATGATGGTTCTGTAAATCTTGCAGTAACACCAGTGTAGTTGTGTCAAGATTATTTACTTGTGATTCTTCTGTACAGTAGTTTACTTGTTTTCCTACGGCAGTGCCAACATTTAAAACCATTTTTCCCCTAAATTATTGTGGTCACACTCCTGCAATTATATTTATATTGCTGATTGTAATTTTGGATGATTCTGGTGTCAAATTTCAGGCACGTTGGGGCCTATTTTATATAAATGCAGATGTTTGAAGATAAGTTTATTTGTCATTATTAAGGTAAAAAAACAACTTGGTACATTTTCTAAAAGAGGAAGAGCTGCACAGTTTAGGTCCGTTTCTACAGGCATCTGTTAGACCCAATTGGTAATACCAGCTGATGTTGTATTATACCTGGTTGGAAAGCCTGATCGGTCGCCTTTACACTGAGGTATAACTTGTAAGGATGGTGAAGCTGTAGCTACACATGTGGCTTAACATCACCAAGTCTGAATGAATAACAGATACAGTGCAAAGCGTGTTTAATGTCTTGAAAAGAGCTAAATAAATTTCTCTAAACAATTATGCAAAATGTACCTGGTGAATTTTAAACATCTTTTTCTGTTAAGTTGAAAAGAAAGGACTTTGACCTGAGCTGTATATGACCCGATCTTTAACTGTTAACTGATCTTTTGTGTCCTTAATGAGAAATTAAGCAAGAATAAATTAGATCACAGACACAAATATGGTTGTACAAGTCAGATTTTATTTAATGTGCTTTACAAGGATATAAATAATGGCCAAAATTACAAAAATCAGTGTGCTGGAAGCCCAAGCCTATGTACATTAGTTGATCAGCAGTGATGTCACAAAATAATCCATGTTATCACTCAAAATACAACCTCCACAACCTAGCACTTCTTATTTTTATGTTTTTAAATGTCCAACGTTTATTCTTCTGGTACCTTGTTTCCAGTGCCATTTACTGCAAATGCTTTATTCTTTTCTCTTTACATGTATGAACAATGAGTTGGCAAAATATCTATATACATTTTATAACTGGATAATGTGTCATCCAAATAATACAGTAATACTGAGTTGTTTTTTTTAAAATAGTACATCTGCAAGGTAAGAGTAGAGCCCCATGAGAAATGGAGGTTGACCTGACCTAGGAGTTAGCAAGCAACCTGCAACATTCACTCTCTGTACAAAGTATGAACATCTAGTTCCAGATATTTACTGATTTTTTTTTTTTTTAAAGGATTGCCATCATTCTTAGGCCCAAGGTTTTCATCTCAGCATATCATAGAAAAATAATGTAACATTAAGACAACAGTAGACAAGAATTGCACAAGAATAATCATCATGGTAATATAGTACTCTCATAATAAACATTAAAATGTCGGGCAATACGAACACTTTTTTTAACACTAGATGCAGTTTTGTTCATCATTCATTATGACACCTGTTGCATCACGTGTGTCATTGCAGCAAGTCCAATCAGATTTACACGCCTGTGCATATGTATTATTTTCTGACGTTAAAGAAAATAAAGAGCCAATACTGTAACATGCCCAATGGCGCTTTAGCCAAGCCCATTGTCTTATCAACAGGTGCCCTGTAACCTCAACCATAGCCTCCGTGGAGATGCTGACCACACAAAGTTCAAACCTCCCAGGTGGGGGTGCATAAAACGGATCCTGGTGTAGCGGGAGAGAGCTGAGGCTGCTTTCAAATTAGTGTACATTCATAGCAGACGGCCATCTGTCAGGCTGCAGTCCTGTTTGTGTGTGTGCGTGTGTGTTATATTGGTCCGATGATTACTGTGTCAAGCATCATGTGGATGAATGTAAATTTTTTGTAGTCAACCTTAAACACTGGAGTAGCATCCATGTTTGTAGTCCTTTTTGCATTGTATGTGTGACAAGGTCCATGTTTAGGGCTGGCTACATTCTTTGCATTCCACAGTAATAGACATGAGCGTCCGGCATTGCCCTGCAAATGAGATGACATCACTTATCGAGAGAGTCCTCACACCCCGCCTCTCCACCGGCCCCCCTGCTCAGCAAAATCCAACATGGCCACCATGCTTCTCACAAGCCACATGCTTAAACCTTCTACACACCAGTTGTTTTTTTCCACCCAGATGAAATTAGGTTTATGGGCAGGAAAAATCCACGTTATCAAGAGAAACTCTGAACAAACACACAAATGTGGTTGAAAAAGGTACTAGAAAAAAAAAATCAAAAAGTCATCTATGTCTTCCTGTGTTACAGGTCAAGTTGACTCAAGTTTCTAAGTAGCTTCAAAAATGAATTTGATATAAAGAATCAAAAAGTTAAAATACATTCTTGTAACCTGCTGGATGAACCAGTTTGAGTCAGTTCCTCTCCTCTTTATTAAAAAAATCCTCCATTAACATCCTTCGTCATTGTCAGCTCCCTCAAAACACAGTTAAAACACTGTTCAACTCCACCTAATCTCACCCAAGTTGTCAGGGGCAGTTGAAGAGAGGGGCTGAGAAGCGAGGGATGGAGGAAAAAAAAGGAGAGAGAGACGAAGCCAAACGCAGAACGACAAACTGGTTGATTAACAAGCAGGAGGTGGAAAAACCGAGCTGACCATTCCCCCGACAGGAGGAGACAGATGTGCACCACAGCCCTGGGTTCAAAGGTCATGCGCTGGCCTTGCAGGCAGGAGGACGAGGCCCGGGCCAGAGAAGGGGGAGAGCAGAAAGAAAAAAAGAAGAGACAACGCAGTGCCAATCATCATCATGCAGTGGACAGGCTCGGCTAACGGAGGGGGGAGGGAAGGGGGGCAGGGCGAGATGTATTGTATTTTGTTTTTCAGCCGGTGAGGTGACGCGGCGGCGTGCGTCGCTCGTGCCCAACTCCGGGGCGGGGGCCCCGATACAGGGCAACCTCTGAAAGGCACACACACACAGGAGTGGACAAGGCGGGTGTATGTTAGAAAATAGTGGTCTCGTACTTGGTGTTGACTCCTCTCTTGGCCTCCTGACCTGGCTCCACAATCCACGGCACGTTGGCGTGGCCCTTCTGGTCCATGGACGGTTGCTCCATCTGGGACACAAAAGAAGAGAACAAAGAAAATCCGAGAGGGAATGTTGAGTTTTATTTTTTTGATTGATATTTTAAAGCAGAGAAGAGGAAGTGGGACAAAAAGTTCATTTCCTGTCTGCAGGTTGTCAGCTGGTTCAGGGTGAAAGTAGAGCTAAGATGTACAACCAAATGCATTTTAATAGGACTTCAGAAAAAGCAAAAAAGGTCTACGTCAATGTGTCTTACTGGAGCAAATGGGGTTAATCTGAGCATTCTGCAGACCACTAATGGAGTTATGATTTTCTTATCTTTCCTCAACACACAGCTGCAGGATAAATACTGAAAGTAACTGTAGAATAAATCCAGTTCTCCCTCCTCTCCTGCACTCAGAAAGCCACAGCAAGACTTCATAATCCTATTTTTCAGGTTATAGGATTCGGGATAAATTGACATGCTTTTGATCTTACAGAACCATCATGCTCGGTAAAGAAGGTGACCAGAGCATCAAAGGGATCAACCAGACCAGGAGCCTCCTGAATGAGCCATCTCTGCTTTCACATACTTTCATTTAGATTTTTCTGCTGGAGGGTAAAAGAATGAGACCCTTGAAGTGAGAGATTCTGCAAACCTTTAACGCATTTTAATACATTTTTAAAAACGTACTATATCACTGTTCTTTTGATGTCCTGTTTGACTCGTGGAAAGAAGACGATGTGAACAGGTTGGGTTGAAAATAAAATAAACGGCAGCACATTTAATAACTGGGATGATGTGGTTGATTCATTTACAGCCTCAAATGAGTTATTTTCAGGATGCTGTGTATTCTTCTCCAGGATGGAATTAGTTTGTGTAAATCCATCCATCTATTGGCTAAACCAGCTTATTCCAGTGCATGGTGGCAGGTGGGCTGGAGGGTATCCCAGCAGCTACCAGGTGAGAGGAAAGGTACACCCTGGACAGGTCGCCAGTCCATCACAGGGCCAACATAAAGGACAAACAACCAGTCATGCTCATATTCACTCCTAGAGAGAATTTACAGACACCAGTTAACCCAGCAAGCGTGTTTCTGGACTGTGGCAAGAAGCTGGACTACCAGGAGAGCCCATTCATGCACAGAACATGCAAACTTCACAAAGAACCTGGTTTTAACCACCGTGGCACCCTGCAGCCCAGATCTATAGAAAATAAAATAAAAATCTGAGAGAAAATAAACCTTAGAAGAGCACCAAGATTACCTCTACATTATGAAAAACAAAACCTGGTTGAGGAATTTTTGACCCACAAAATTAATGACGTAATTAAGTAATACTATGCTGTTAAGAGCCCAAAAAACACATTTTAGGGAGCACTGCCCCTTTAATTAGTGATGACTGATAGTTAAAATGGGCAAAAAACCAATGACTTTTTTTTTTTTAACCCTTTCCTATTTTTCTCTCAAATCCTTATTTTTGTTTGATATTCCAGCAGTTTAGCTTTATTTGACTGGCAGAGTTGGGAACATGAAAACTGACTACACAGACTAGGATCTGCATACTAACACACACTCATAGCTGCTCTATTTGTAGATGCAGGCAGTAACTGAAGAGTGAGAAAAAAAACGCACGCTCACTGCAAACAGCACACAAGAACGCAGACTCAGCTGAAAAAATTAAACCACTTCTAGGTGACGGGTTGTGATGGAGGTCAATGAAAAGAGAAGGAAAAGAAGACCTGTGACTGAGCTCTGTGTGGAAGATGGAGGATTCGAGGGGGAGGAAGAGGAGGGTGGAGAGGAGGCCGGTGTGGGGTATAAATGTGGCCCAGTGACCAGCGGCTGGAAGGACACATGATAACCTATAAGGGCAAAGGCCATACTGGTCAAAGTGGGCCAGCTCGGCAATGACGTAAACAAAACCACAGCAATGACACAGCAGCTGCACGGCAACAGGGAAAGATAGCAACACTCGAAAACCAAAGCAAAAAACCATGGCAACAAATTCATCACCTTGGCAACTGTGTTGGACAGCAGCATTACTGCAGTTCAGCCAAACACAAGCTGGAAAAAGCAATGTTACGCCACATTAATATAGCAACTCCTGCATGGCAACAACACTCCCAATATAGGACACAGCCTGACGAAAGATAAATGAAAATCATCTTTACAAGAGAACTCATTTAATTTGCTTTTGATAAAAGTCAGTGTTTTAGGAAACTTTACATTCATCCAGTTAGATGTGTCTGGAATGATTTGGCCTCCAACAAAAGTCGCTATTATCATGTTTTCAAACTCATATCCCAGTTTTATACCGGTCCTGATCAAAGTCATATCAGATGGACTCAAAGTTATTTTGAGGGAGATTTAGAGACACATGCACTGTAGTCACAAAACATAAAGACACATTTCCCTCCAACGGTGAGGAGGAACCGAAACAAAGCAACCACGTTTTTACAGTAAAGCACAGGGAGGTGCTGCAGGATGGAGATTATGGCTGGTGGATGGCAGGAATATTAAGTGAATCCTGCAGTATCTTTGCCCTGCTGCACACCACAACCCATTAACTAAACCACACACAAACACAAGGGAGGGGAAAATCAATTAATGGCAAATGTAATGGTTGCCGACTCAGCAGATTGTATGTACACATGCCATCATCCATCATCTCTGTAGGTACTCTCCTTTTCAGTATTTTGCTTTTTATCACATCTCACATCTCTCCAGCTTTAGAGATCGAGACGCTAGTGCTTTCCGTCATCACTTCTATCTACACTGAGCTGAATTCAGCTCATAGCCGCGACTGTAACATGATACCAGACAGCCGCTGTTTGCAGGCTGACCTACTGTGACTATTTTAAAGCTTTGTCAGGGTTAATGGAGTGTTGACAAGATTACTGACAGACTTTGCGACGCTGTGGCTGTATAGGCATTCACCTATACATGCATGTGGAACACAAGTGCCACAAGCTAAGGCTGGCTTTAATCAGCATTTAAGATGGAGGACATTTCACGACCAGTATTTTCGTGGAGGTTGTGTGTACTGACAAAGTGAGATGTGTGATGACAACCTCACAAAAAGAGCTACTGACACCAGAAAATGCATCGTTAGCCTCTGTCATGAAGCATTTAGCTGGTTTGACAGCTGTTAGGGGTTTTTGTTTTGAGTACAGATGCATAGCTGTTTAAGATTTATCTAAGTGCATTACTTGTTCATAGATTTGAATCAGGGCTGAAATGTTGACATCGAATAGTCTGTAAGCCTGATACCAGATTAGCATTTGTTCAGAAACGTCTCCTTTAACAGAAAGAAAGGGATCACAAAACATCCAAAGCTCAAAAAAGAGGCATACATTTATTTTAGTATTTTTATGCAAAAGGAAGTAATTTAAAAAATGTGGGCACTATCAATCCATAGTTCCCGGATTTCCTTGTTTGGTCATATTTTCCACACAGTGTGCAGCCAGGAGACATAAAGCATGGAATCCGTAGCAAACCTTTTCACAAGGGTTCATTTTTCCATAAGGACCATGTGGTCCATCATTACATGTCAGAACATGTATGTTTTTTCTACTTTAAGACATTTAAAAAAAAAAGAAAAATGTAATTTCGGCTTGTGAGAGTTAAACTTGACACAAAAAAGAGAAAGTTGTGTTTTGCTAATTACTTCTCCCCCTTTTAATAATTCCAAATGGTGTTGTGTTTAATTATAATTATTACTTTTCAGAGAAATAATCAACCAAACACATATTTCCTTACTTTTAGTGCTACGTTTATTCCAGCTTCTCTATAGATCTGCTATCTTGGATCAGTGGATGCAGTTTGTTTTTCCTGGCCAACGCGGTCACAAACTATTTGGATTCATTTGATCTACTTCACAGATGACAGTTTTATGAACAAGGCCCAGTATGACCTTGTCTTTGTGTGTACACTGAAGCTAAAAATCAGGGCGGAAGCGACACTCAAAGGGCTTAAAGTCTGAACCTCAGAGGGTAAGTGAAATTGATTAAAGCATCTGTGGTGTGATGGCATTCAGGATTATGGTAGAACAGGGAGTATACAGAAAGAGTTGCAGGAGCTTTTAGAACAGTAACACGAGAAGACTTAAGCTAATCTTCTCATTTATGCTTCCCTTTGGAAAATTCTCTCCTTTATTTTGAAACAATTCTACTTGTAATTATGACGGGTACAAAGCTAAACTTAAGCTATCAAAGATTAGCAATCAAATAACTAGAAATGAGGTCAGGTCCACTTAAATAAGAAAGTCTGTGATGCTATGAGTGAAAAATCTTTTCTTTTTATCTTTTTTGGTGTTTTTTTTCATATCATCTTACAGACGTACTCTCACACACCTACAGTAAGCACCCCTCTCTGGAGCACTTTGCAAACAGACCTCATCAATCAGAAGGTTGTGTTAGAGACTGCAGGGACGGCCAGACCGAGCGGATGCTCAGCACATCAAATATCCACACACACCTTTGTCTGGTGGGCCACGACACACACACACACACACACAACACAAGCCGTACAAGATAATGCTAACGCAAAGTTAAATGTGAGTAAAACGAGCAGGGTTAAAGTCGGAGGTGGAAATAAATGTTAACGGGATGCTGGTTAGGATAAATCAGAAGCTAATATTAAAAAAGGTAAAGGGTTAAATAAAATCATTCGTGAAAATGCAACCCATCATCGGTTCTAGATGGATTTTCTCTCTTCAGCACCGCTGCCGTATCGATGCTCACCGATTTACGGATGTTGACGCGAGGTTTGGGAACAGGTTTTCCAGGCTTGCTGTCGAAGCTTTCTGGAAGCGTGGACGAGCCGTGACCACTCTTCCTGGCCTGCAGAGCCAGCTGGTAGGCCACCTCGAAGGCCTGGCCAAGCGTCAGGATGATCTCATAGGCGAGGTTCTGAAAAAGGCGGCAAAATCACGCAGCCGTCAGAACACAAAGAGAAATTAAAGCCTGGAAATGTGGCTGTAAAGAGTCGGAGTGACGGGACTCACCACATCGAAAGCAGTGAAGACGTGGCAGTAGTGGTGGCTGGATTTGAGGTCTTTGGTAATGTAGGCAAACGTAGACAGATCTTCTGGATCCTGAGCCGCACACGAGATGTTGCGGATCTCATGTTCAGCTATGATGTTCTACAGAGAGAAACAGAAAGAGGTTAGATATGTTAATCAGCCTTTTCCTGCTAAAACAAACCTTATTCATCATTGATCTGAGAACTGAAACAGCACACCATTTGTTTGAGGGTGTTCTGGAGTTACAGAGCTTGAATTTGTCCTCTGGTTATGTGACTAATTTGTGTTAATTTTGTGGTAATTAAAATACATCTCAGAGCAGCGGATAATAAAACTTAAAAGCCTAAAAAGAAAGATTCACATTAGAAAAACATCATGTTTGAGTTGGAAGTTACTTTGTGCTGAGCTCAGAAAATTTAACGTACTTTACATTTAGCTTCAAAAGAAGAATAAAAAGTGGCACCGTTATACAAGCAGGAAGTTACCGAGTAAAAAACAACAGAGATGATTTCAGCTGAGTTACGTAACATGAAAAGGGTGAAATGTCACTTTAGTCATATTGTTTTTTTACCAGCTGATTCTATAAAAAAAACAACCTACTGCTTGTTTGGTAGGTGAGAAATCTACTGATTCAGTCATTTACTGAAAAGTTCCTCATTCTTGTTATTTCCACCCATCAGCGCTTTAGTTACAGGAAGGCTTAGATGCTTCTGTCAGACTTATGACTGTCTGTAGATGGATGGTCTTCACTACCCACACACAGCCTTTCCTATGACATCATAATGAACTTAAATACACTTAAACTCACAGGTGAACTTTTCTCGACTTTCTATAAACTTTAGAGCGCTCTGTTTATTGTTTAGGTACTTATTTGGTACCGTGCTGCGCTCTGCACAGGTTTCCTGTTTCAGAATAGATTTTAAGATTCTTTTACTGGTTTTTAAGGGTCTTAATGATTTTGGTCCTGAGCATTTATCTAAACTGCTTTTACAATCTACATTCTTCAGGAGAGTTTTTTTTTAAATAATTAAGATAGGACTAAAATCCACAGGGAGAACCTTTTTGGACAGCAACTAAAATCCTACCATCTTTAACCTGGCTTTTATTCATATTTTAATTTAGCATTTAAAGTATTTTAATTAGTATTTTATTCTAATTCTAGTTGTATTTTTAGTGGTTCCTCGGTTCAGTTTTAAACTGTGGACTCAGTCGGATGATTTCTTTGTATTTTGGCAAATAAACAAAGAAATAAATTTTTATTTCATTTCATTACTACAGTGTGGAAAACCGGAAAAAAAGGGTTAAATCAGATAAATAGATTTCTCAGTTTTGTATTTCTATCCAGCTCCGTGTGGTAGCTGTCCATTTATTGACGTCTTAGTGTTAAATAAATGGTTTAAACGCTTTACTTTTGGCTGAAATGCTGAAATCCCAGTGGACATCTATCACTCGTCACTCAGCTGTTTTCTAAACGTCAGCCTGAGTTGTTGGCTTTTCCAGCTCATCTCTTCCAGGCTGTTAATTGTCTGTTTGTGCTGCGTCCACTGCACAGAAAGCAGGTCTCAACACCGGGACGCAGTCCAGACCTCACACCTCTGAATGCCATGTGCAGCGACCTTTCAAGTGTTATTTACTGGAGCTGACTGTCACCTTATTTGTGGCGTCGATGAACTTCACTCCTTTGTAGGACACGGAGAGCACGATGGTCGGTACTTTCTTCATCTGTTCCGTCGACTTCTTGGAGGGCGCAGAAAACAAAGTGTAGAGACAAGAAGAGAGAAAAAGAAGGCACCGATGACTTTTGAACTTTAAACTTTTTAGACTTTGTTGTTTGAGATTTAGCTTCTTCAATGAGGAAAATCTAGATTAGTCCAGATGAGACTTCTTCCTCCAAAAGTCAAGCCTTGTTATGCACCTTGTGAAAAACAACTGAAGTGTTATTTGGAAGCTACATTTCTGATCCCAACTAGCAACAGAAATGCAAATTAAATAAATCTATTACCTCTGAAGCTAAATCAGAGTATTTCCTTCCTCATTACTTTTAATTACATACCTATATTGAAGACATTATGCAGCGTAGAGCTGTGAATTTACTGTGATTACCCTCCCTGCTGTCATCCTACCTGCCAAAAGGTTTCATATATTCAGAGCTGTGAGCCGAGTCCCTTTCCCCCCTTCTCTGCATCACTCTTTCATTGCTTGTCTCCTCCTCTCATCTACATTTCTATCCCAGTCCATCCTTCTTTCTCCTCCCTTCAGGAATCCACTGCCTGTTGTCTTTTCTGTTTGTTTTTCTTTGTTCTGTTTTCTCTTTCTGTGCTGCAGCAGCTCGACCTAGTCAGGATCAGATAGTGCTGAAGACCTGACAGTAGCAGCTGTACTTGACTTTGCTGGCTGGTCCGTGAGGCTGGATTTTCAACATGCACATCTACCTTTGCTGTCTGGGGATGGATGGATGAAAGACAGTAAGCCGGGAGCAGGGGTGAGGGTAATAAAAGAAGGTACATGAGCAATGTTTCTGGGTCATTTGATGCGAATCTCATTGTAGTCCTGGTGTGTCAAAAGAAGATGAAGAGAAGAGCAAAACATGCCCCCTGACGTACCAACAAATATGGAGACAGGAGAAAGATGAGAGAGGAACGGGAAGCTTTGCTCATGAATTTTAGAATTTATCTTCACATTGCAGCAACTTAGAATGAGAGAGAGATGAACCGAGGACCAGAAGACAGAGGAGGTGAGCGTTACTGGTAAACATGGAAAGAAAAATCAGGAATAAAAGACAGGACATACAGCAGCAGTGATTAAGAAAAAGGTGCAGCACAAAAACATGTAGAGTAAAAGAAAAGGTGATTAGAAGTAAAGGGAGGATTGTTTGGTGTCAACCTGTCCAGGAAAGAATAAAATGCATAAATAAATCTTAACTTAAACCCTAAACGCCAACATTTATTTACTGATTTGGAGAGGACACTCAATTAGTGTATCTTAGTTCTGGCTTTTTGAAGAAAAATGTTCAGTGATCAAACCAAAACAATAAAACTTGCTTGCAAAGTTTATGGAGGATAAGAATTAATCAAATTTAAGTGTTCCCTATGGAAGCAGAGAGCAGCCATTTTCTCTGGATAGTGGGCTAATTTATCTTATTATCTCAAGAAAACAAATTCTCAAGATAACAGATCATGAGTTTAGCCATTATCGTCTCCTCTCCCAACACCTCGACTGGTCCAAGGGGCATCCCAGTACAGAGCTGTTCTGTACTGGGATGCATCAGTACAGCAACGGACACAAGCCGACGTCAGATGGAGCAACATCCATCACTGATCAATACGTCCGGTTTTACTTCTATTAGGTCTGACAAAGGCTGAAACGTGTTTACCATCAATCATGACTGTAGCTCCTCCCATCAGCTGTCATGGGCTGATCAATGAAATCACACACTTACTTTTGAGCCCACTTAATCATCTCGTTATCTCAAGAAAACAAAAACTTTGTTTTCTCTTAATAACAAGATAAATTATCTCGTTATCACGAGAAAGTGGTTCTCGTTTTCTTGAGATGAAGATTAAAAAAGAATAACGGCCGCTCTTGGCTTCTGTAGTTCCCCTCTAACGGGAAAGCATTAGAGAGGATTAGCGGAAAGCTTTATTCCAACATGGTTCTTGTATCAGAGTGATCCTTACCCTCATCTTGGCACAGGCATCTTGTGTGGACTCTGTTCCCCTCAGTTCCTTCACCAGCATGGAGCCCAGGTACTGTTGGAAAGATGCAAATAGAGGTTCTGTAAATATTCTGGCATGATAACCAGGAAACTAACAAATACTAGTTAACCTTTAACACTTATATGTACATACATACAGACCTATGGCATCAACATATTAAGGTAAAACCCTGCTGTGTGCTTGTCTTCTGCTCCTGGTGTTCACCTGTTGCACTGCAATAATTCTGACACATCACATTGTAATAAACAGAACATATATGTAAATTATTTTCCCTTTTTCTATTTTTCTTAGATTTTGTTAAAAGGTCAAATAGTCTTTAGATTTCCTAAATTTGAATTTCCGAATATTTTCTTGGATCAGGCATTAAAGGGTTAAAACCCGAGGTCCACCATATGGAAGACTTTTCGAACCGATGGCAACAAACTGCGCCAGACTGGGCGTTGTGGAGACCTGGTCTGAACTGTCCGTACTAAAACCTCTTTATTTTTGTCCTGCTTCACTTTATCAAAAATCAAATAAAAAAAAATCTAAATCAAACTTTTTTATTAAGCGGTTTTCATGCAAAAAGCAACACAAAGTCCTTTAAATAATAAAAACTATTATTCCACAGTAAAATAAAAAGATTAATCATATCTTCACACACAAGTATATAATATAACAATTTAAAAACACACACTGGATTCTAGTCTCTTTCGCACATGCACACATACACACACACACACACACACTGAGGAAACAATATATTAATTACTTTTTTTTTTTTTTTTGATGTGTAAACCACTTTGTATTGCCTTTGGCATGAAAATGGCTTTATAAATAAAGTTTGATTGACTGAGTCTGACACACCACCAAGGTCTATTGAAATAAACTATGTGGTTGCAGAGATTTACTCATTTATTTATGGGTATGCAATTTGCAAGCTGAGGCCTAAAAAAAAGGCATGGGACTCAAAGGGTTAAAATACCAGAAATATTAGATTTCTGGTTGGAAATAAAACACAGCAGAATGTCTTCTATGAAATACTGAAACCAGAACACGTTGGAATTTTTAATATGACATCCAATAAAGTAGTCTTAGACTTAAATTGTATGCTTTGAATCTCTTTTTGCTTAAAAAAAGGGGGAAAAAATGGGTTTAAGTTTTCATCTCCAATAAAAAATTATACTTCCTATATTTGGGTTTGTAGATAAACTCTGGTGGAAATGACTGAGATGTAATCTAGCAGCAGGATCTGTCAACGTTAACTAACTAACATCATCATCATCAAAACCGCAGAGCCATCCTACAAATGATAAAATGATCTCAGCAGGACAACAATTTCCACCAGTGACGGTTCTGTCTGAGTTCTGACTGGTGACAGCTGTTCACGGCCAGAACTTCTAACAAGCATGACCCAAATGTTCTGCCATGATTACGATGAAACGGTCTGAGTCACTCTGCCAGGTTCAGCCTCACTGAGTTGTCTAAAACACTGGTTCTCAAACTGGGCGTCTGGAGATAATTTAGAAAAATATATATCCAAATTTATCAATTAAATTTGGGATTTTTACCAAGTCTGTCAAAATTAAACCATTAATCAAGAGATAAATCATTGAAATTAGCCTTAACACCAATGAATAAACAACAAAGTTAGTACACATGCAGCATTAGAAATCTGAATTTGACATTATTTCCACAACAAAAGCAGATTTTGGGCATGTAGGTGTCTTGTTACAGCGGTGAGCCACCAACAACCACTTTATCCTCCTTATTTGTGAAGATTCTGACAATTTTCCAGTCTTACATTTAGAGGATGCTGCAGCAGGACCCATTTTATACATAACTGATCACTAAGTCGTCGCGTGGGGGTAGGGGGACACCAGCGTATGTTTAAACCACTAACTGCTATCTCTAATAAAAACAAATTTAAATTTTTGGGTCTTTACTGTGTTATGATGTTTCCATTAAGCTGAACTAACATGGGGGGTTTCATTTAAACACACAGCAGTGATCACATCAACCTTGAGAGGCTCCCAGAGGTCCATTAACACTGCTGTTTGGCAGATCCCTGTCTGGATTTGACTTCACGGTCAGTCATTCTGCTAATGGTGACAGTGTTTATGTTGACATTAGAGCACTTAATGGGTGCAGCACTCACCACCTCACAGTTCCTGTCCAGCTCATGGAAGGGGCTTCATTCCCCAAAGTGGTACCCTAACAAGGCTTTTAGTGAATTAGATGAGAGATGCTTGCAGCTTTTTTTCATCTGATCTGTTAATTCTGCAGTAAATAACTCAAATTAAGGACCAAATTATTGACCTCATGCCATTTATCATATATTTAATAACAGCAGCAAATTTTAATGCATTTTTCAAAAGTAGCACAAATGTGATCCTTGGCAGATCAGAAGGTCAGATGAGCGTGTTCATACTTTCTGTGGGTCATTACAACGTGAAATCGATGTAATGGCAGAGCTGCTGGCAGTCATCCTAGAAACTGAATTACAGTTGCAGACAAGATCAGCAGTGGTATACCATGTGCCACTAATCACTGGAATACACAAACATTCTTTTTATTAGTTTTAAGACTTTACTCGGGTAAAAATCAAACTATGACACTTATGCCTTCTGTTCAGATGCCAACATTATCACGGTGACAACGCTGTCCCATCATGTTTGACAGCTTACCGTCCTAGTTTATCATGACAACATGCTAACGTTAGCAACTTAGCACTCAGCACAAAACACGTCTGAATGGAGATGGTTACAGAGCAGAATTGCTGTGTATGTGTTAACTTAAAGGCAATGTGTTGCTAACAGCTCTGTTGTCGCTCAGCTGATTCTGCAATGCCAGCCTGATATTTAGTCATACAGTATTGCAGCACTGAGTTGGAACAGCAGAGGCTTAATGAGGATGTCTTTTCTGCAACCACTGCGTTAAAGGGGCTTGTGCATGTATTGTTGTTGCACTCGTTTTCTTGGTAAAGGTTGATGCCATTAAAACTACAACAAAAGAGGTTTTTTAGGAAGTTGCATACGGAAGGAGGTTTTCGTGTAATATGTAATATTATACACAAATGTCAATTTAAAGTTTTTAAAAATGCTCAGTGGCTTTTTTTGTTATCTTAACTATCAGAAAAGACATAATGAAACCTGCCCTACGAATATACACAGAAACAGGAAGAAAAAAAATATTCCCTGTGGTAGTGACAGGAAATAGACGCGTTTGCACAGACAAATGACAAATTGTGATCAGCAATACTCAGCAAAACAAACTAAAACAAATGGTTTAGATAGTTACTGTCAGGTCTAAGTTTCTATTCCTTCAGGTGCTCCTGATGATTCTCTGCTTTGTTTTCCAGTAGAGGCCGTAAAATGTTTTCTGTTACGTTTATTTACAGGTGTAGTAGCTGCTTGTTTGGTTTTTCTGTTCAGGTCTTTCATATCTTTGTCTCCTTTTTCTCTTCTTCTCTTCACAGATCAGTCCGAGCATTACCGTGTAGCTCAGCAATATTTACATAAAGAATAGTACTCAGGTGTCATAGGGAGCCTTGCATCCTTGCATCATAGCCGTGAAGCTGACCATCATTCTGCTGCCAATATGCTGGACAGGACAAGGTTGAGAGTTGGGAGTTTTAATCTCGTGAATTTCACTCAACGTCATTGATTAATGTCTGAGATTGACATCAAAACAAAGTGTGACCATAGAGCTCATTTGTATGTGGTTTCTAGGTTTGTCCTTCTCAGAATTGCATTTAACAACTTATCTATTTGAAGTATATCCGTCTTAGGTGATCTAGTTCATAGCTACTCTATGTATCACAGCGGTGCCTCCAAACCAGTCTGAACATGTCTAGGATACTCAATCTTTCCGAGTGTTTAACCTGCTTCCAGTAAAGAATCATTTTACTCCTCAGAGGTACAAGGCCGTATCCCTGGTTAAATCTGAGTTATCTGTTTAAATCTTACCTTTGGTGTGTATTGTTAGTGTTCTAGATACAGCTGAATTGACTTAATAACAAGATACAACTACTTAAAATCCTACTTCCAGGTTGTTTTCAAGCACATCTTATAACATATCTTAGGGGCTGGACTTACATAGGCTTCATAGTCACAGGACTGAAAGATGAGCTTCTCAGGGTGATGCTGCCAGTACTGCACAGGAGTGGACGAAGTCGCCTCATTGGGTGGACGCAACGTTATTGGCTCACACCATTCGCCTGCCTGAAATGACAACCAACTGCACATCAGCACACAGCTGTGATCACACAAGTATACAAGTCAGGGCTTGACATCAAGGCCAACATCACATGTTGACCTAAAAAATGCATGCAAGTTCATAATGTACTGGCTCTCAACAGATCCTAATCACTCCTTTAAAGGGACTTCCTTCAGGGAACATCCAAAAGAAAATTAAACTCAGCTTCAACATGTTTCCATATTTGAGCACAGCTTAAGATGTTTTTTTTTTTTGTTGTTTTTGCAGAACATGATGTTTTCACCCGGTCAGCTTTTACCTTTTTAAACGGCAGAATGACTTAAATCCAGTCTACATACTTCTCAAATGTCTGGGGATAACAAGCTTGTTTTTCTCTCATTCTTTTCTAAGTAAAACCAGATGATTTTTTTCCTGAGGTGGTATTTACACCATCTGTGTGTGAAACACTGTCCATGTCTAACCGCTTGTGTATGATGGAAAGATGGTGAAGGAATGTGGAGTTAAGATTTTCAGCTCCTGTGATAAGCCTTCAAAAACAGCCACTGGCTAACTCTATTAAGCCCCACTGGTTTAAAGCCATTAAATCTATTTTTCCTCACCGCATTCTGCAGGGAGAGACTAGGATGTAAATCCACACATAGAAAACCTTATTGGAACACTACTTTAAGGACCAGAAGACGACTTTAAAGAGACAGAAAAAAAGACAAAAGAAGAGCCACATATAAGAGGTAACTTATCTCTGCAACAGACAGACAACAGGGGTAATGACAAAGAAGAAAGATCCTTCCTCTTACAGTTATTCTTCTATTCTTGCAAAGCTGACTCATCACTGCCAACTCAGACTGTTGTTTTTGGAAATAGGGGAGATGCTCTGTGACGCACACAGACTTGGGATTCAGTGAGATAACATAAGTGTGTTGGTCTGTTCCCTAATCATACTAAACCAAGGCACAGCTGTTAGATGTGTGCATGGAACAACGTGTCTGAATCGCTTCTGATTTTGAGAGGAGAGCTAAGACTGAAAATTGTTGGAAAGACAAAATGCTTATTGGGAAATATTTGTTTACTTCTAAAGCAATGGATTGAGTTTGATTGTCTTTAAAACATAACTATTAAAATTTATCTTCCAAGTTATGGTTAGAATATTTAGGACCAAGCACCGGTGATGGGGCAAAGACCTACTGAAATGCAAATATTTATTATTTACAGCATTAAGTTTCAGACAAGTTTGACAATTTTTTTTTCTTGGTCACATCAGTGCAACCAAAGGAAAGAGCAAACCCTGGTTAAAAAAAGAAAGAAAGACAAATAAATAAATAAGTCAGAGAAGGGGGTGGGGCTTCGCCTCTGATTGGCTCTGATCTGCAGTACTGTGTGCTGGTTTGACATTGCAACGGGCAGCCAGTAAAGATAAGAAAGATTCAGGCGAGTCTGACTGTCATGACTTCGAGGTACAATCATGGCATTAGTCTCCCCAGTTTCTGATAAGATGCTAAACCGCAGCCCCTTTTTTTTGGAAATGGCAGACAAACTGAAAAAGGTGAAGCTGTGTGCTTTCAGGAAAGACTGGTTGGTTCAGTTTCCTTGACTGTAAAGTTAACATGATGCACTTTACAGTATATTCCTCTTCAGTGAGGGTCGTGGAGAAGCTGGAGCTTTTTCCAGCAGGGTACACCCTGGACCGGTCGCCAGTCCATCACAGGTCCAACATCCAGAGAGACACACAACCACCTAACACTCGCTCCTACAAAGAAGTGACCAATTAACCTAACACCGCAGTAATGTAAGGATTGTGGTCAGAGTACAATCATTAGCGGATGCTTAGTACTCTATACTGAACTTTGAAAAAGCCCAACAGCTACATATCTAGATACACCTTCATGTTTTTGCTGGTGCACCCAAATTAAATAGTTAGGTGCACTAGTACAATCACAACAGAAAGATAGTCTAGAGCCCAAGATCACACCTTTCTAAAAACAGCAATCACATTTTTAGCTTGCATAATGTATATTTAAACCTTTACCTGCCTGCTCTGTCATGTCAAATGTTTGCTATTCCTGTTGTTACTGGACTGGTGTTGTTATTAAACTATATGTTGTTACTGAACTGGTATTGTTAATAAACTATATGTTGTTACTAAACTGGTATTGTTATTAAACTATATGTTGTTACTGGACTGGTATTGTTATTAAACTATATGTTGTTACTAAACTGGTATTGTTATTAAACTATATGTTGTTACTAAACTGGTATTGTTATTAAACTATATGTTGTTACTGGACTGGTGTTGTTATTAAACTATATGTTGTTACTAAACTGGTGTTGTTATTAAACTATATGTTGTTACTAAACTGGTATTGTTATTAAACTATATGTTGTTACTAAACTGGTATTGTTATTAAACTATATGTTGTTACTGAACTGGTATTGTTATTAAACTATATGTTGTTACTAAACTGGTATTGTTATTAAACTATATGTTGTTACTAAACTGGTGTTGTTATTAAACTATATGTTGTTACTAAACTGGTATTGTTATTAAACTATATGTTGTTACTAAACTGGTATTGTTATTAAACTATATGTTGTTACTAAACTGGTATTGTTATTAAACTATATGTTGTTACTGGACTGGTATTGTTATTAAACTATATGTTGTTACTAAACTGGTATTGTTATTAAACTATATGTTGTTACTAAACTGGTGTTGTTATTAAACTATATGTTGTTACTAAACTGGTATTGTTATTAAACTATATGTTGTTACTAAACTGGTATTGTTATTAAACTATATGTTGTTACTGAACTGGTATTGTTATTAAACTATATGTTTATTTTTTTATTATTGTCCAAAGGAAAAGAAAAAAAATGCAAAGAAATATTTTTTTGTTAATGTGAACGTTAAGTTAGGAGACCATTTACTTAGTAATATTCCTCTCATGACTGAGGTTTGTATTCTGTGGTGATGAGAAATGATGCTGCATAAAAGTGGCTCATTGTTAGTTTTAATGGTAAATGGACTGTTTATACAGCACTTCTACTGATATATACAAAGTGCTTTGCTCTAACACACACATCGGGAAGGGTAATGGCCTCCCGATGTGTGTGTTACAGGATACATATTTGAAGTATGATAAAATCGTGTATAATCGGTTTATTATTCCTCTACATGTCTGTCAGGTGGGCTTTTATTACATTTTGAAAAAAAGGAATAAATCTGGTCAGGATTAGAAACTCCTTGTTTGTGTCACCTGACTCTGCTTATGCCTATCACCACTGATCACACTGTCCATCAAAGCATCCTTCTCTTGTCCTTCCTGTATTCATTCATCCCTCCATCTATCCCTCTTTTCCCGCCCTCACCATGCTGACTTGAGCCATCTGTCGCTCCAGCTTGGATCGCGGCACGTCCTCAAAGTAGTTGTCATTGCTACGCTGCCTGCGCCGGGCGTCTGCCTGCATGATGAGGTGCTGCACGTCTAGAGATCCGCCGGGGACCCCCGCCGTGTACGCTGCCTGGCCAACCGAAGGGCTGAGCTGGGGAGGAGTGTGGTTTCCCCCGGGTTCCTGGTAGAAAAAGTGTGGTGTCAGATTAGAAAGGTGGAAGGAAGCAACGACAGGTTCATTTATCATTTTATAAAGTGTTGTATGCATCACTTTACCATGATATAAAATCTGAATCAAATGATGAGAAATGGCCTGATGGATGATGAGCATATAGTCTCATTCAGAGGTGCATCGATCACAGCGGGCCTCAGCTGGCTTTACAGCACAAGCTGACATTAGACAGTGGCAGTGAGCAGAGGAAAGCCAGTCCTTGTGATCAGAATACAGGTCGAGGCTGTTAGTTGGCCATTTTCTACCTGCCTGAAAGATTTTGGCAATTTGTTGGGTGGTAATGGCACCAGAGGGCTGGATGTGTCTCACCAAGAGATGCTTTCCCTCTGTTAGACCACGTCCTCATTGATTCAGATGCTGCTTAGCATTGTTTCATACAATATACAGTCTGCCCAGAGATATTCATTCACTTACCCTTAAGGAGATGGCCCGTGGTGGTTTTTGTGGCGTGTCTTCGTGTAGCCGGTCCCCCAATGAGGCTAGGATCCGTTTTCTGTGCCCAATAAAACTGATCTTTAACACCTGAAAAAACACAGAGACGAAAGACAATAAGATTACAATTACATGTGCACCGAAACATCATGGAGGACCTAGAGCCGTTAGCTCTGACATGATCAAGAGGAAACGAAAATTACCAACCATTTGGGAGGGTCTGATGTTTCATTACTCTAATGGGAAGCTTCATATAATTTAAGTTTTGGACAGATATCTTACAAGAATAAGAATAACTGCAGAAAGTTAACATCATCATCAGGACAGAGAATAATGATGCTAATTATTGCACAGCACTTCTGGGGAACTAATGAGAGCATAACCTGAGGACATGCATGCATTTAATATAATTATTGTTGAACTAATATAACTTGGATGACTACAAGCTGTTAGAGTAACAAAGGTCAGAGTAAACCATGCCCATCATGGTCATAGAATCCGACATGCACCACGGATGTACTGAAATAGAGACAGACATAGAAAACTTAGATCTAATTACAACTCTGTTCTTTTTCTGCCATTCAAATCATCTCCCGAGGCAGCAAACGATAAGCACGATAAATCAAGTTTAAGGGGAAAAAACAACAAATGGGAACCGGGACTGAAAGAAAAGAGACAAGATGACATCATTAACTCTCAACACTGACCAGAAGCCTCATTTATAGAATTAAAGGTCCCATATTATACACTTTATTCCCAATCTGAGACCATTCATTAATATCTAAATGAAATATTTCCGCCATGGTATGGACAAATCGACCCTCAGTTTGAGTGCAGCGGCTTCTCTTCACCTCCCTCTTTTTAGCAGCTTCAGAAATGTGCCGTTTATGGTGGGCGGAACCCTGGTGGAGCAGCTCAGCTGTTGGCTCCGCCCATCGCATCGCCCGTCATGAGGTGATTGACAGGTTAGGCCTTAGCGGTTACTAGACGCTGATTACAGCGTAGTGAAGGATAAACAAACGCCGGAACACCGGAACCCATTCCTGAAGAAGTTCGAGCAAGAAGACTAACAGTACTGCTCTTACCTCTCCAGCTGTGTCACGGACAGTTGGTATTGAACCTGGCTTCAGCTTCAAACGGTTGGCGAAGCCTGCTTTCCATGCACCCATGTTGTGGAAACAGTCCTCTTTGAAATGCTGGCCACAGACATGCAAAACCTTTGGAAGTTTTCCGGGTACATTTCCTCCAAAAATAAAATTAATCCACTCAGTCCTCGTGGGTTCAGTGGATGGAAGTAAAAAAACGTTTTCGTGTTCATTTATGCAGCCACAAACAGAACAGTGCTTCTGTCGCTTAGCCATGTCCGCTAACGAGGGTTGCCGAAGAGGGAAAAACACTGGGCGCTAGGTGATTTTTAGAGGGCGGGCTTTGAGAGCCGGTAGGCGGGTCCATCGCTCTGTGGGGAGTGGTTATTGTCCCTTATGACGTCATAACGTACACGCTTTCAAACAAGCTCATTTCAGCGCTTACTTCCCTAGAGGTGGAGCAGGGGGGAGAGAGAGCGCCTGAAAGAGTTTCACACTTACGGGTCTCCTACACATGCGGGGGGACCAGTATGACTGTTCCAAAACCATTAAAAAGTGAATTTTGCATAATATGGGACCTTTAATGTTGACCTTGACTATATCTTATGCAGAGCTCAAATCCTTTCTTTCATATCAGCTCTGCTTTTCTTCACCAACAACTTCACTTAGTGATGACGTGACGAGGCCTCCAAAGTTTTCTAATCTATTCCTAATAAACCCCAGAGTGGCTACTGACACTAGCTACGTCCACATGGACAAATATTTCATCTATCCAATTGAAATCAATCTGATCGGAGATTCCTGTTTACATGAGTGCGAGATGTTGATCCGATCAGCTGTATCTACATGACGGACAGATTTAATACAATCGTAATGCTGCTAGTTGGGAAGAAGTGTTTTCTTTATTTTTTATTTTGAACTTTTTGATTGTTGAAATGCTCAATAATCCTTCAGTCTTTCAGTTTCTAACAAAAGTATTGTATCCGTCACGGTCTGTTCTGTTTGGCTGCTGCTGCTATGCTTCAAGTCTCCCCTGAAACTCATGACGTCACGTAACCTCCACGGGTTCACATGCACCACAGAAGCGATCGGAATGAGTGTTTACATGCTTATTTCTTCCTGCTGATCTGATCATGAAAAGGTTTAAACAACCCATCTCGACGGGATCAAAAATTCTTTCTGATGGAGGCCAACCGGATCAGCTGACATGTTAACAAATGGAAAACACACACCTTGTTAAAATAAAGCAACATAAGAGACTGAAACTGTCCTAGGGACCCTGGGGCATCATGTTGTAAGCAAAACCAAGTTAATAACACACTTTTTCCATTAAAAAGATTTTACAAGCCATCACAGCATGAGGATGTAAGGAAGAGGAGATCAAGTCTGGACCTCAAACTGGACCTCCTTTGCTGCTGGAGAGCTCAGAGAAAGAACTGATGCCAGACTGATGCAGCCCTCGCTTTGCTGTTCTACTGGTAGGTGATAATGGCTTAGCTCACTTCTTATGTGACGTATCCCGTTTGCTTTGCTTGGATATGTCAGTAAAGTCATTGATATTTGTGTTTAAACTCATAAAAAATAACTGTTATTTCTCACTCTGGTCTCCATTAATGTAGAGATAAAACTACTGACAGATGTTTCACAGGCAAACTAAAGACATTTACCTAAGTGCTCTGTGTCAAGGGGTAACAGGAAATACACTCTCGCAGTAGCAACCTATTTATACCTTTTAAGTTTTTTATTAGAGTGTGAATTGCCTGACTCACTGAAAGCCTCTGAGATGTTTCAGACCTGCTGAAGGACAGTGAACATATTTAACTCTTCTTTTAAGAATGACAATTATTATTCAAATGACTTGAAACATGACTTAAAATTGTCTTAAGTTTGATTTATAGGTGGCAGGTTATGCATAAAATTATAAAATTTAAAAGAAATTACTTTTCCGGGACTAAATCCTAAAACCATAGCAAGTCATATGTCAAAGGTCAGTTTTTTTCTCAGAAGAAACAAAAATAATATCCAGCTAACTTAAAAACTATTGGTAGGGAGATTTTTTTTATTTAAATAGAGATAAAACTGCTTCCAAGTAAGCTAACCCCCCCTTGGATTCATGCTCATTCACACAAACACATGTATAATGCGCTAATAAAACTGTCTTTCCTGAGCAATGTTGCTCTGTCAGCCATGGAAAACAAATTCAATAATATGAGACTGTAACAAGTTTGTAATTGTCTATTGATACTCCCCAGGCGCTCATTACACAAGCACAAGCAGGGAAAAAACCACAGTTGGACTCCACTGAAAGCACTTATTCTCTCTCTGGTCACCAGGCACCCACTGTGCCTGCAGTTTTCTAAAGAGATGTGCAGGAACATGGCTTCTTCAGCAGGATGATGTTGGCACCATCTGCACCTCCTGGCACCACACTTCAGCACACAACAAACTTCTGCATTGTTTTATGGAGCTGCTGCTGGAGGTCTTCCAACAAACGTATATTTGAGCATAAAAAAAGAGTGTGTAAGTGTTTGGCTTCAGGGCAAGTGCGGGTAATTATCATTAATGTGAAGCCCTGTTATCAGGCTAATGATGCTCCCAACACCCTTGCTTTGACTGAGTGCAGTGTAAAATCTTTTGCATTACTTATGACTTTACATCTGCTAAATCCCATAAAATAAAAAGAAGAAACTACAACAGTGAAGGTGGTCCAGCTTGGTTCTATCAGTACACAAACCTAAACAAAATGAACCATTTCTTATGGATAGTAAATTAAGTATAAATACAGACTTCATGCAAAACAACTTGGTTAAATACACATTATTAAGTAAGTTTATAATAACTTTCATTTAATTTAAATAATATAAAAGAGCTGTTTGAGTTGACTTAAACTACCATCTACATTAATCTTCTTTGCACTAATAGAGTATTTTTTTTATTGCTAAAATTAAACATGTGGCAGCACACAGCTCCATCCAGCACGTTTTATAGACTTAGCACAAAAAAGTAAGAAAACTTGTGTTTGGTGGAATATTTATTTGTTCTAAGAATGTTTTCTGACAATAAATCTCATACCGTCACAAAGTCTGTTTTTCTTTTTAAATGGAGGCAGCTTTATGAGGAAAATGCATTTGTGGGATGAGCAGCAGAGTTGAGTATGTGGGTTGTGCCCATGGGAAACCTTCCAGATCCTCTCAGCCAACCACAAACAGCTTATCCTGCTTTGTTGAAATTGATCAGATTAGATGATGGAAGTCTGAAGAAACAAGACATGTTGGCAATCCAACAGTTTCTTCATGTTACAAACACGGGGCCTAGGTATCATGAGGAAGGACAGTACACCTCCTCCTCATGCTGGTCACCAGCTTGGTTGCACACTGCCGTGGGATGGAATCCATTTTTCAACCAGCTGCTTCAACTAGTCTCTGATAAACATCGCTTTGGGGGGTTAGTGCTGTCATCTTGGAGGACAGAGTTGGTCCAAGACTGAGGAGGTATGGGTTCACCACTGGGATCAATCTCATCTCCACATCTCTCTGCATTGAGATTGCCTCCAATGATGGCAAGTCTTCTTATTCCACCGAGGGAGAAACTGCCCCACACCATCACACTGCCTCCACCAACACTATTGGTTCTGACCCTGTGAGCCAACGTGCATGGGTTGACTCTGGACTCATCACTGAATAAATGGTTCCTCCACACATCCAGCTTCCAGTCCAACATGTTGCTGCTAATCAGGTACCTGAAGCACCAGAAGCTGATACAAGACTCAGCAGCAGAATAACCTGTTTGGGACTGGCAGAGAAGATTTAGAAAGTTTTGTCTAACTGAAACTCTGCTTCTCATCACACAAATGCATTTTCCTTATAAATATGGCCCCATTTAAAAGGAAAATTAACTGACTTTCCAACAGTATTAGATTTATTCCTTAGAAGCATTGTTACAACAAAATAATCCACCAAACAGGTTTATTAAACATCTTGTTCCCCTTTAAAAACGAGGATTTTCTGACTTTTACTCTCAACTGTGACTTCCCTTGGCTTCTGTTTACAGTCAACACAAAACATTAGAGTAAAACGTGTATAAAAGGCACGATGAGTGACACTGCTGCAGAAAATGACCTGGATGACGGGTATTTTTAGCCTATAGAAAAGGTTATGAAATATTCAGCCTTTTACCCATCTCCTGTGGGGCAACAGCATGACTCAGTCCTCACATTTCTGTTTCATCACAGACAAAATACACACACACACACACACACCTACCCCCTCCAGAGAGAGCACAGTAATTGTCCTGCATGGTGTGAATCGCTGTGTTACACTTTGCTTTATACAACATCATCTACTTCAAATACAGTAGAAGCCTCAACCTCAGCCTGAAGTTCAACTGTCTCCATAGCAACACAGAGCTGCAGCAGCAGTCACCCACACACACTCATATTCCTTAAAAAAATCATGTGCATGTGAATGCGTACTCACACAGACACACACAAACGCACTGAACAGCTGTTTGAAGCCGGAGAAGAAGATTATATTGTTGTTCCTGAATGGATAAGAACACAAATCCAACCCAACATTATTGTCCTCTTTGTGGTGCCTGACTGCAACATCACCTATTTTCATTTGAATAATATTTATAGCAGCTGTAGGTACTGGGATGAGAAATGCTGAGCATATACACCGTCTGTCACCATATACTCCCATCACACGCGTTACACATTCATTAAAGCTCAGCTCTACTCAGATGAAGCATGAAAGCTCAGATGACATGACCTTGATAGGGTTTGGATGTTCTGCTACAACAGCACCTTGGAATGAAAAAAAAGGATAAAATGGATGTTTATGAGCAAACTTTCAATTGCTTTTTTAAAACAAAACAGTTGGAGACTATTTAGCCAATTCCAAATTTAGTTTTTGTTGCTGATTCAGAAGCTACTTTTCATGCTTTTCTTTTAAATAAAATTCAACTAAACTTAAAACAAAAAGTAAGAAAATGTGTTTTAGGTTGATATTTACGGGAAGAGGAGGTGCCAAGCTGTTTATGGATCTTTGACACACTACTGAGGTATCTGACAGTGTAAAATGAATAAAGCCTAAATCTGTAGGAGTACAATCATCCAATCCACCAAGAAAATAAGAAACAAGTGTGAATACAAACATCCTTACAAGTTATACCTTATAAAGATGGCTCAGGCTTTCCAACGATGTGTAATCAAACACCAATTACTGTTAATTATGAGACATGAAAGACAACAGAGGCTGTGGGTGTTTTTGGGTGTTTTGGGTGTTACTCTCACTGCCAGCTGCTCATAAACACAAATATAACTTGTCCAGTTAAGACAGAGGTGTCAAACTCTGGAGGGTCGCTATCCTGCTCTAACAAACCCGATTCAAATCAAACAGGGCCAACAGTTTGTCAGCTTCTTCACAATGACCCATTAATTTCAGTCAGGTGTTTTGGAGCAGGGAAACAACAGAAACCTGCAGGATTGCATCCCTCGAGGACTGATGTTTGACACCTGTGAGCTAAGAAGACGGCTCACTGATGAAAATATTCTCACCATTTGCATTAGTAAAGTAGGTTAGGAATAACTTATGTTTTACTTCGGATTACTGATCCATACAGTTCAAATATCTTGAAGAAGGTAAACTTCTGCTGTCTTAGCTAATTATGTAGCCAAAATGTTGGGAAAAAAATGCCAAATTAGTGGCATCATTACTCAGAGTCTTTTTATATAGCTTTGATATTCTTATCTATGTAACTGTTGCTTTAAAGGGGCTCACGTGTTACTCAGATATATCTTCAAATGGTCTGGAAATCTGGAAATAAACTAAAGAAATGGACAATCAATCTGAGCATCTCTATCAAAAATGTGTTTTTCCAGCTTTCAGTTATTTTTTAATTTGCCTGCATGTTTTTGAAAGCAGGTATTAAAAATCTAAATGCTTAGAAATCTTCCACAGGGTCTTGGTCTTGTTCTGCTAAGCAAAGCTTATTTAAACCGCACAGATTTCAGGATACAGTTTATATAAAATGAAGTACGTTATATTAAGTGTCATACTGATGCATTGCAGCAGGATTTTTATTTCTGAAAATAACAGCTTTAACAATCTGCTTTTTTTATGTTCATATTTTTTAAAGTTGTCCAAAAACTGAAAGTTCCTACACAGTCGTAACATTTAGAGTAGTGAGGTAAAAAGGTTAAATATTTCAAGCACAGGCCCAGTAAGCGTTTTCTTTAAACATTGAGACCTGATTTTTCAGTGATGCTGCCGTCAGTAAAACTGGATTCACGGCTCTGTTCAGGATAAATGGGAATAAATGACTCTCGTCATGTGTCACAGAGCTTGTTCATGATGCAGAAAGTATAAAACATTCATGTCAAATGATGGTTTCATTACTGAAAACATTGCCTACATGATTTCATTGTGTCTTCACCCCCCCTGTCTGTACACCACCACAGGAGTGTCATGTGGCAGCTGAAGTCCAGTAACTGTTACTGGACTCTGTGGTCCTGATGTTATCACTGTAGCATGAAGAGATTTGGGGCACTGTGTTTGTGCCTTTTTTGTGAGTCTTGCTTGTGCTGATCAATGTACTAATCCTGATAAAAGTTCTGTAAATCCAGATTGAACGGACTTGATTAACGGATTATCTGCCACGCATGCATTTATCAGAGATGCGCTTCAATGCTGCAGATCCATTCTGCAGCCACCTGTCTTTCAAGCAGCAATTAAAATCTAATTAAAATCCAGTTCAACTTGAATATTCATGCACATATTTATATAAACTACTACACCTTTGAGTTGTTTAAGAAAAGCTAAACATCTCTTCGTTGTGCCTGCAGGTTCTTCCTACTTTCTTTCTTCCAATCATATCACAAGAACACATTAACCCTTTTAAAAGCTGGAGCCACCTGAATAATGACAGCTTTAGCCATGACATATTTTGAATAGAGAGCAGTGCAACAATGAGTAGAAAGCATCAGTGATTGGGGACATGCACAGCAACCTCTCATTCAGGACACTGAAAACAAAAAGCCTTTTCTGTTTCTTACTGGAGGGAAGGTTGGAAGCTGGTTGGCTCACTGGAGCATTAAACCCAGCAACAGTCCAGTCTGTCTGTGCTCAAGCTAGCACGCTGTTTTAATGATGGGAAAAGGAAAAGGGTCAAAACTCTTTAATCTATATGGATTTGCCTAAGTAGTCATCTCATTAGCTTTATAATGGCTTTCCTTGCGCCTCCCTTCAGCCTCTGTCCATATTTTGTAAAACACAAACTACCTCAGTTAGTGTCATCACTCATTTACGGGTCTGCCCTCATTTTAAGTCTTTGCTCGTTTGCTTTATCCATATAACAGAAGAGAGGCTGAAGAGGAGCTAGTAGGACAGAGTAGCGTGTGATGGTGCATCAGTTTAATAAAAGACAAGGCTCTCCAGTTCTGTTCAGCAGTAGCAACTCAATCCTATACATCTGTCTTTGTTAGCTTTCAGTGTGTGCATCCTTTTTCTCCATCGATATGGCCGGCTACCTGCAGTCCATGAGGTTGTGCCCTCTGTGACATCAACAGATATCTGCAGCCGCTCAGGAGACGGAGCCTAATGGTGCAATTGAGGCTCAACTCTCCAAAGACTCCTGCATCGATTTTTGAAAATCAAAGAATCACTGGCCTAAGCTTACTTAAATTGCCTCAGTCAGAATACATTACAGGACAACTGAGTGGTGTTATCGATCAGTGGATATTCAACTGTCTGAAGGCCATCCTAGAGCTTGACTACATGAGTATGGTAACCTTTGTATACAGTAGAATTACCTGATCCTGTCACTGGTAAGAAGTGTCTTAGATTTGTGGTACAGTAATAGGTAGCGACAGTAATATTTAGTTTAAAATCAATCATTTTAAATGGCTAATTCCTCCAATGGCTAATGCTCCATTATGACCAATCTGAGGTCTTAATCTGTTATTCTTAAAACTGTAAATATAGTTTATCACAGAAAAGCATGATTTAATTTGGGAAACTTGCACAAAGGTTTGTGCAAAAGCAAAGCTGTTTAGAGCAGGAATGCTTGTCCCGTTTTTCACCTCAGTCATTGATATTTTCCTGACCATGAATACTTAATCACAACTACTTTTCTCCCAGTCATTCTCTTGTTGTTCATGGGAGTTTTCAGCTGGAAGGATTAGTATTGATTTGTCTGGACTCACAATACACTACACACACACACACGCTCAAAAAAAACCAATTTATTACTCGCCTAAAGGCAAGCGCCATGGGCTGGGCTGAGTTCATGACAGTGATATCCAGGTTTCAGTGTAATATATATATATATATATATATATATATATATATATATATATATATGCATATGTGTGTGTGTGTGTGTGCACTGGTGGGAAACCAGTAGTTTCTGGTTTCCTAGCAACCTAAGAGTGGAGGGGAGTTACGAGCGATGTATTAATAAATGATATGCAGGGACCAATAGGCTGAGCTGTTTCTTTGAGGAGCGACCAACAGCCAATGAGAGCAGGCTGTTATTAAGCCTGCCGACATGGAGACAGATATGTCTCCATTAAAGCAGGAGAACTGTAACTATGACTGGGAGCACAGACTGCGTGTGTGCAATCATAGCCAGATGCTACAGGATCAAGACTGAAACAAGATCTTTCAAATCATGCACATGTGTGCACACACACGTGCACACTCTTTACTGCACACAGAGGAGCTCATGAACTGATTTCCTAATAAGAGGAGAGGAAATGGTGTATGATATTTTTCTAGGTTAATAAATACCTCAAAGCCCCACGATGGAACCAGTTGTTACACTGCGAACTCTCCTAAGGCACCGGGCTGCACGACATGCCTGTGTGTTTTCATGAGTGTGCAAAACTATCTGGGAATGGGTGCTTCAAAGAGTTTAGCCACCTCTGGTCTCTTCAACAAGTAAAGATATAAGTTTTTAGATTACTGAATATGTAGATAGATATTAAAATGAATTAAACCACAGGCCAACATAGAAATGAAAGAAAGGTTCTGGTGCATCTAAGACGTTTTTCATTGCAGGTGTTAATGATAGAAAACTGTATGTAACGTGAGGTTTACATTTTGTTGTTCTGGGGCTTGGATTCAACAGCTGCTTGCAGTCGAAGTCAGTGAAGCATGACACATGCAGTGGATGCGCTATCAGGGGGGAAAAGACTACAAGTACATGATCAGGTTAATAGTGCGGCTGTAGCAGCCATATGGACGTCTGTGAACTCTGTGCTGTGGGACAGTGTTGGATGCTACCCTGCTGTGAACTGCTTCATTATGCTCCATTAGTGAGGAGAGAAAGAGTGGAATATTTGTACTGAGAAAATGAAGTCTTGGGTAATTAAAAAGTTCTGAAAGCAACAAATTAACATTAACTATGTCATGTTTGGATATTGTTGACTCATTTGTAAACAGATATGTGTGAAGTAGTTTGCATTAGTAGGTATTTAAAGTTTATGTTTCTTTGCTGAATGAAGTCACATCAGAGGAGAGTTTAAACATTGTAGGTGACAAAAGCTATGATGCTATAAATAGATCAAACGTGATGCCATGTTCTCCTGCTTGCTTTAAGGTTAGAAAAGGTCTCATTCAAGTAGCCACTTTATTTAGGTTGTGGATCAAGATCAAAGTTTTTTTTATGTCTGACGAGGGTTCCTATTCTGTGACCTTGTTCAGTTCCAAAATATAATGTTAACACATTTAAACTGATGGAAATGAAACAGAGTAATGTTTCAGAAATGACCTGCATGACCTAAATGTTTCATCTCAACATGCTAAAAGCTTTGGTCTTTCACAGCATCATTCATCAGGCTGTGGTTTCTGCGGGCAGTCTACTGGCTAACGCTGGTCACTGACAGGGAATTTATCGCTGAGACTCACCTTAGTGATGATACAGTGAACGGGAGATGAGTCTAGATTATGACTGATCGGGCAACATCTGAGACAAACAGACTCTGGCAGCATTTTCACCTCAATCTTTCAGCCTGCTGGTCCATTCCTCAACAGATGGGTAAAGAAAAAATTCATCCCACAAGAACTCTGCTCTCTATTAACCTCCCACCACGTTTCATTTCTCTATATTACTTTATTCCCTTCATAACTTTTGTAACAAAAGCCCAAAAACCTGCAACCCCTAAATTCCAGTGCAGGTAAATGAACTCGTGACCATTCCTGCATGAATAATTCGTGTGCCTACCAATGCAAATATGTATTATAAAGGCTTAAATAAAAATCATGACAGCAAGCTGAGCCACCTTGTTACTTATAAATGTTAACAGTCCGTCTCCTTTCTAGTGATCACCCGTTAAATATGGATCGCTATGTTGGCAGGGAGCCTTGTAAGTGGACCCGAAGCCTCACATCCTTCTTTTAAGCTACTACATTCTTTCTTAGTCTTGTCCCAGATTTCACTTCTTTTACAGTCTTCTGTGGGCATGCAAATAAGGATAGGACCAATTAAGGCAGCATTATGTAGATTTAATACTAAATTTCTTTAGCTTTCCCCCCCTCTGCTTCATCAGAATAGGTGTGGGGATTTACAAAAGCTGCATTCTGTTCCAAGTCTCACTTTGTACCTTTCAGAGTCTTGTGACAAGTATAAGACAGTTTGGTTGATTTTGAGAAAAAAAAAATCTGACAAAAGACCAAAAAATATCCAAAAACAGACCTTTTCAAAAAATCTCTGACCATGAGAAATGTGTACTCTGTCCTCTTGCTTTACTTTTAAAAACTTGTAAAAGACACCTCGTACCAAGATGTTTTATCAATGCACAATCAATGCTCTCGCTTTCAGATCCTGCACACTTTAAGCTCAAAGTCATTGATTTTCAACACTAGCTCTTGCACACACAGTTACAGAGCCGGTAAATTAGCCCAGTCAGCAGTGGTCAGTGACCCACGGACCCATTTCATGTCTTATCGTCTCAGAGTGAGAATAAAGATGCAGAAAATAACAAGTAAAAAAATAAATAAATAGACCAAAAGAATCAATAACTCATCATCTGTTCCTTCAGTATCCAGGTTTTACAGCTATACGTTATCATCCCATCTTGTCACCCAGCAAGCTTACCCCTTCTTATTCCAAAAGAAAGCAGTAGTCTTCAGTTCAGCCTCCTCTTGCTTCCTCCAGTGTCTTTATTTCTCACTCGTTCCTCCCGGGCGCTTGACTGTTGCTTTGTTGCCGGGCAAGACAAGTCCTCTTTCTTCTGCCTTTCTTCTCTTTATCCACACTGTCCTAGCTTTACTCCTCGCCTCCTCACCACCAGCTTTTGTCTCCCTTTCTCTCACCCTCAGTCTCTCTGCAGATCTCCAGCGCTCTACAACTCCTCCTCTTTCTTCAGCTTGCGGCAGCCAGACTACATCTTCTACATGTCTCTGCCTGAGCTCTCTCTTTCTACCCAGTTTACATTCATCCTCCTCCCTCCCTCCCTCCCTCCCTCGTCACTATGGAGACGCTGCGCCTGAGCTGAGACAAGCTCGTGCTCGCAAGCAGAGTAAGTTCATGCTTTTGCTGCACGAGTTAAGAGTTCACAAGCAGAGTCGTCACATTATGTAACGCCTTTGTAGATATGGGTGCAGCTTTCAATGAAAAAACTCTTGTGAAATGTGCTTACCTTTATAATTATATTGGATTTTAAAAGCCTAACAAAGTGGCAGCTTTGTTTTTACTGTGCAGACACAAGTGGCGTCAGACCTCTCAGTTAGAAGCAGATAAGTGAATTTCCTAAAATGTCAAACTATTCTTGGATAATGTCAATTTTTCTCACCATTCTCTTTGGTAATTTAACAAAGCTGCAGGTTTGTGTCATGGTCATCAGTTGGAGTTATTTTTAATCTTGTTTCTGGGAAGATACGTACACCAAAAGGCTGCAAATGCAGGGTTGTGGTGAAGGAGTTTGACACAAAGCAGCTCACTGTTGTTGAATTAATCTGAAATGAACCCTTCTGAGTCTGGTTTAGGCTGCAGAGTCATGTTTAATTTGAATGTGGCTCCAAGATTCTGACAGAGTAGAAAAAACACACAAACTTTGGAGTTTAAGTCAGTAAAACTTTTGTAAGAGCTCTGTGTTCACAGGATTTTGAAACCCTTTGACAACTCATGCCTTACGACATCAGGACATTTTTTTCTGCTGAGCAACTGACAGACATGTTTAGACATTTAATAGGAAATAGCTCACAGCACAAAAATGCCCATTTATTTAACTATTAGCATAATTCTTGCTAAGTTCTTTCAGGTCTCATGCGCGTCAGAGGAAATGTCATCACTCACAAGGATGTGGTAACAAGTAAATACACAGAATCTCAAATACTAGAGAGTAAAAGCCAAGCTCAGCAGTATATATGTGATGCTTTATATTAAGCATGAGCACTTGTTTATGAACAAGAGTATGTCAGCAGCACCAAGTGTCACATAAATGAAATCCAACCTACAAAGCTCGACGTCATTCTGGTTATTTCTGTCTTTACAAGGGTCTGGTCGAGGGATCCAGAGGGGTCAACCAAAGATAGTGCATGACGACTCCTTATCACGTCCTCTCTGAGAATACTCCTGACCCTAATAAACAAATACTATAGACTAGAAATAATCAACTTTAATGCAACTTAAATTTAATAAAAATGTTGATGTTCACTTAAACTATTTTACGATAAAACAACTTTTATGCTTCGGTGAATATAAAAAGTGAACATTTTAGAAACATTTATTAGGAAGAAATGTGGGGACACAAAGGGAGCTTTAGAAAAACCCAACTCCACTAACATTTGTACAGTATTTATAAGATGTTTTCTATTCCGCATGCAACTTTAACCCTTTAAACGTCTGCTGTACTGTTTACTGGAACAAATCTATAAGAAATTCTGTTAAAAATGTGTGGAAATAAACCTATCTTTACCACTAAATTCGGGTATTTAATGCTAAAAGTAAGTGTTATTATCCCACTACTGTTTCAAGTTTTAACAGTTTAACTACAGTTACTATATTATAAAATCTTATTTTAACCATTTGTTTAAAAAATGTACTGATTCTTATTATTATTGTTCAAAAAAAAGAAAGAAAAGAAACAATTTTCTCTTACTTTTCTATGGATGAACACATTGAAAACCAACAAACGTGTAAAACGTACTGATGCTACAAAACTGAACCTTTCTGAGTTCCACAAACCATGAAAAGAGTTTCTAAAGAGTTTATTTATGTTATAGTAACTAAGAAACCATCGTATTCTAGGATAAACCTTTTCATATATGAGCATAAGTTGTTCAGGAGTCCAGATTTTCCACTCACCAGAGCAGAAGAAAAAAAACATCTTTACATACAACCAACCAAACCGTTTCACCACGTAGAAATAGAGCAGTTTCAGACTTCTACTAAGAAATCACTCATCCCTGTCATTACTGACTACATTAACAAGTGAAAAGCAGAAGCAGACCAGCAGCAGAGTACAGCTCAGCCTGCAACCGCTGGTCCAAGGTGCACCGATGGGTCACACACATTCTCTCCTGACACCTCCCACACGATCTGCTGCATGCTGAGTGAAACAACAGGAAGTGCAGCTCCAACTAAGGCAGCAGGCAGGGATGGTGAAGTACACTGCAGTCCCGAGGCAAATCTGCCCACATAAAAATTAACACCAGCTACTATTCACTCCCTTTTCACACATTCTGGATCCACATTTCAACACGTAGGACACACACACTCATATAAACAAAAAAAAAAGTGTTTCATGGGATGCAGATATAGATCGTTCACAGTGTGTAAACTTGTGAAGAGGACATCTAAACTAGCAGGAGTATGGATGGTGTGTAGATTATATTGTATAAAGTATATCATCCTGCAGCGTCCAACCATCTGCTGATGGGATGTGAGACAATCTGTCCATTTGGAGAGGTGACAAGCACAGAGATAGGACACACACACACACACACACACACACATATGTCTTCTTAGTTTTCAGAATTTTGTTAAGAAAACCTTTTGAACATGCACAAAAACACAGTTTATATCACTTTTACCAGCTGCACAGTCTCTATGGTAACTAGTAGCTGTCATGGTAACCGTGTACAAACGGTAGAAGAAAGGCTGACCTCTTATTACTCTTCTTAGTTTTTATTGAACCCCTTATACACAACGCAAACAGTCATTCTGGGGTTTTCATAAAACATTCCTAAGTTTTTTTTTTTTTTTTTTTCTTGTGTGTGTGTGTGTGTGTGTGTCCATGGTGCAATAATAGAGGGGAATGCTGGTACAAGTTCAGCCTTGTAGGTGAGTTGCACTCTCAGAAACCTACACACTCCTACGTCCTCCACAACATGAACACACACTTACAGACCTTCACAAGCAAACAGAGGAACGAGGGAGAAAAATCTGGACAAAAGATAAATGAAAATTATGTTTTTGGTTTTCAAAGAATCTAAACAAAAGTTTTAAACAGTGATTTTTAAAAATCTTTTTGTTAGTTTGGTGACGTGAACTTCTACAAAAAACGTGAACATCTAAGTGCTTGTTGGATTGTGAAATGCTTCAAGGAAGAAGAGATGGATGGAATTAATTAAGAAAAAAAAACAGAGGTTTGCACAATGAAGGTTAAGCACTTTGGGATGGAGGTGCTAATGACATTTTTCCATTGCAACTTAATCTGAAGCTTTTATGCTTCATTTTCCACTGCAGACGGCACCCTAACGTGGGCAGGATTTGGGTGCTTATCACTGCAGTGTGTTGTGAAGCTGTGGTCACCCACAGGCAGGGTGAACAACGTCCTTGTGTATGTTTAGCCAGGCTGTTATTTTTACAAATTGGCTTATATGAATAGAGTTATTGTAAACTGGACCAATGCCGATTTAATTGGATTGTAACTGGCCTGGACTGTGTCTGTACAGTGATTTAAGATGACTTTGCTGCAAACGGATGCTATAAAAATAAAACTGAATTGAAAAGTTTGTGCACATCCATGATAGTACACAAGACATGTTTTCAGGTAAAAAAGAAATTGCCTACATTTAAGTACTTAAATACTTCCTCTACCACAGCAGGAGAAAATGCAACTACTCCAAAAAAGCATGTGCTTTATAGACACGGTGTAAAAAGATGGAATAAACTTCCCAATGTGCAAAACACCATATAGTTAAAAAAGAAATTCAAAGAAATGGTATTCAAAAAGTATGAAATTGCCACTGTATATATGTATACAGGTATATATGTACACTACCGTTCAAAAGTTTGGGGTCACTTCCCTATTGAATCCCATGGCAAAGTGACCCCAAACTTTTGAACAGTAGTGTGTATATATGTAATATATATAATATATATTAGTATAATAGAAATGGATACTTTTGTAGTCATACATATGTTTCTTTTGACATTGGAATATACTTTTCTTTACATGTTTGAAATAAAACACCAATACTAGTAAGGAGTAGTAAATCTAAAGCAGGGGTTTCCGAAGTCAGTCCTCAATGTTTCCCTGATCCAACAGCATATGAAGTTCTCCACAATGTCTCAATAATTTGAGTCAGGTGTGTTGGAGCAGGTGAACATCTAAAACCTGGATTGTAGCTCTTGAAGGCCAGAGTTGGACAACCTTGAAGAGCATGCTTTAACTGCTCTCTGTGAACCTATGAGGATGTGAGTACAGGTCATTTAAAATTACCTTAATTTACCACAAAGCATTACAGTTAACATAAAATATGACAGAACTACTAAACTACAACAGGGACGTGCCATTATGTAGAAAAGCTTAGATGGATAAGCTAATTGAATTAGACTTTAATTATTTCAGCTGTAAAAACTTTATATTATTATATTATATTATATATTTATTAATAGTATTATATTGTAATAATGTACAGAAAATGTTGAATAATTACTATAAGGCATTTCAAAGTCTTATTATAGCTAATCATACACACCCACACTTGACAAAGACACACATAAACAACAGCACTAATAAAACTACTGGCACGCCATCATGCACACACACACACACACACATACACACGGACACTTAAAAGCATTCACTTCTAACATCAAGGTCCACTCATCTGGAAAACATTAAGGAAATTGTTCCTTAAGGAGCAGAAACTATCTGCACTTCACAGCCCAGAATGTGTCTTTCCAAAATGAAATCCATTTCTAATTGCTTCATTCTGCACTCTCTGAGGATTCGCTTTAAATGAGAGCAAATCTGAGCCCTGATGCAGTTGTTTGTCCCTTCTTCACCTCGAGACAAGAACTGACTCAACAGAAAGGCAGCAGCGCCACCATGTGGCGTTTTACAGGATGAGTCTGCATCTCTGCACTGCAGGGAAACGAATATGCACATTACAGAGTCCAGTCATTTTCTCTCACTCTCACACATAAGAGGCACAATAAACACCTCAAAAACAACCTCCAGCCAGAAGAGAATCTGATGCATTATCCTAGAGCTGATCCATGTTATTTATATTCTCATCATCATCATCATCATGCTCCATTGTTGTGCTAACAGGAACTAAGAGATCTTTTAGAGCAAAATGTTTATTCAAAGCTTTATTAAGACATCCCATAAACAAAGACTCATCATGCACAATAAAAATGTTAACATTAAAAGTCACAATCTTGCTATTATTGCCTTTAAATACCTCATGTAGCTCTCTCAATTAGTTTGGCTTTAAGGGAAACGTAAAGGTCCAAAGCAGCTTAGCTGGCAACTCCCCAAAGACGAAGATGTTCAGGAGCTGCTGGCATCTCCCACACGCCATTTACAATGATGTGGTATGAAGAACTCCAAGAATTCACTCATTTCTTTAAGCCCAAATCACTAAATGTTTCATACATTTTCTTCTCAATAAAGCAAAAGAAGAGGGGAAAAAAATCAGGGTTATAAAACTGCTCAATTAAATGTGAATGAGTCATTTTGGTTGATGTAGGTGAGAGCAAATGATCTGAGCCAGTTTGCTGCAGTGTGATTAGTTAAATCTGAACATGGAGGGAAAAATTTCAATTATAGGCAGTGTGTCCAATTTAAATAATAATTTCCTATGAAATATTAATATTAATTGCGTAATTTAATAAAAGGAAATCAAACTGAATGATTTTTCTTTTCATTACTTTTTAGGCTTTTCATTCCCTTATTATACTTTTAATGAACTTTCCCACAATCATTAAAAATTGTACACACATCATCTGTACAGAATGTAGAATATATCTTTTATAATCATAAACTAATATTAGGTTTTTCTTTAAAACACACGGTAAAGTGTTGGCTCTAAGTTTACTGTACAGTTCTGTTTATTATTTTTGTTGGTAAAAACACTGATTAGATGAGGCAGGAAATCCTTCCATCATTAACTTGCACCACATTTTGGTTTCACCCTAAAATAAAGATGTGAGCACACAAATGATGAGGTGAAATTTTAAAAAGTTTAACCCCTCAAAAGCCATGTAGACTCATACCAAAGTAATCCCTGAGTCATGTCCTTTGACCCTTATGAAACATACAGCGATGCATTTCTTTACAAACACACCCTCATCTGTTGGTGATTCCCTTGTTTCTTCTTATTTTACTTTGTATCAGATGTTTTCAGGGTGCAGCTTTTAAGTAAAAGATTATACAGTTATAAAATTAACTTCACTAAAGAAATAAACGTGTTAGCCCTCAGAAACTGTACATAATGCTGGATTATGTACAGTTTCTGAGACCTTTTGCAACACTTTATGGTAAAAACTTGGCTCAAAACCCTGTTGTTCACAACCTGATACTTGCCTTCTGCTCCCTGGTGGATACAATGATATTACAATAATATACTACAATGATTTATATATTTTAAAAGATCATAAACAAATGGTAAATATACAAAAATTATAGTATCAATTTTGTTTTTACATTTTGTTAGAGGACCAAACAAAAACTTCAGACAAAAAAAATTTATTTTTCTCTCCATTTTTTTTCTTGGGTCATGCTGTAAAAAGTTAATAATGTTCTATTAGTAGTTATACCCAAACAAATTGGGATCTGTAAACTTTTTACTGGTGATGTTAGAAAAACACAGGGGAGCGATGTGACTGCGAAGTCCAGATGTTAAGGAGAACATCACATGTTGGTCAACTGTGCTTGTTTTAAATGTGCTTTATGAATAAATTTGATTTGATTTTAACAACTTAAGCCAGTTTAACACGCGACTTGCAGCTAGATTGTGGTTGAAAGAGCGGCTGGTAGCCTGCTAGCTGTCCATGGAGCAGCTACAGATGAGGGAGGTGTGAGTATTTGGGAATAAAACTCTGTCATTTTAGCTTATGGTGACTTCTCAGAATATTTACTGTATGATTCCTCACTGAAGATATAAAAAAGGCAGAGCCGACGGTAGAGGTGGTGGAGTGGAGTCATGGGTCACTCCACACCCCAAAATATATACACTTGAATAGAGGTGTAAATTCATAGAAGAAAAGGGAGCTGCCGCAGTGAGTTACAGTATTTAGATCAAAACATGCCAGTCATTTCATTAAGACCTCAGCATTTTGTCAGCTTGTGAAATAAGAGCATAAGATGATTCCTTTATCTCGTCAGGAATACAGGATTTACCTCTAATCTGCTCCGGTAGCAGAACGAGGACTTTGACTTAAAAGCCTGCAGGTTGTGTTGAAATATTTATTTGTATTTTTAGTGAAACAGTTTATTTTCTCTGGTTTTAAGCTTTTTTTTTCTTCCACCTCCTTTTTTAAGTTTTAATTATCTACAGATGGGTGGTACAATAAAGGAGATGTTCATACTGGGAGCATGGTGTCTGTTACATCTGCAATGTCACGATTCTCATTTTGGCTCAGGTGCTAAGAGGTAAAGCACCTGCTGCATCTCTTAGTCACGTTAGCAGTACTAATCAAAATATAAAGCAACATCATCTGCTGGCTATCATATCACCTCTACATCAGCATCAACACATTGTCTGCCAAAGTATCAGCATGTAGGCAATATTTAAATACCTTTTAAAATACAGTATACCTGATATGATTCATGATTACATACATTTTCTACTAGTTTGGGTAGTTACAGCTGGTTAACGTTCTTGTCTTGAATGATAAAACTCTGTATTCATGGCCATCAGCAGAAGCACTGCTGTGACTGTGTAAGTAGAAACTATGCAGCAGCAGAGATGTCAGTGTTGTGAATATGCACATGCAGCCGTGACGCAGCAGTTCATCAAAGCACACACCGGAATCGCTGTATGATGCCGGCTACTTTAAGAAGATCTGGTAGTGCCATTACACTTCCAGATATGTAAGACACTGAAAGGCTCAGAGAGTATGAAGAAGATGCCAGTCATGGCCTCTGACCTTCACGGTTACCAGATTTCATCCCAGTTGGACAGCAATGGAAGAATTTGAATCAATATGCTTGACAGGGATCGCCACGGTAACTAAAACACCATATAAATATGTCTGTAAAAAACAGTCTTTCATCCATCCAGAGAGTTCCACAAACATGTAGCATAGACATCAAGATATACTGAAGCTCTAACACCTCAAGTAGCACAAGCATTTGGCCCACATGTATTCCAGAGTTCACACATTCACATACATCCTGTCTCTTCTCTGAGATCTCTCCAGTCAGTGAAAGTCTTGCTCTTATTCTCTTTTTTCTAACTTCCATCCAAACAGGCCAGAGTTTTAAGGTCAGAAAATGATGTAGTTTTGCATTTCTGTTGAAATAAACATTAAGGTTGTGTTACTTTGTGGGCCTGAGCTGAGTCCCAAACAAGCTTAGGGGTAAGAGCCAAAGCTCCTTGAAGGATTTCTTCTTAAGCATTTCTAGTTTAGAAAGTCCAGGGATAAAAAGTCTTCCTCTACCTGGTTTGTATACTTTATCACTGCCATGTTGAAAAGAGGAAGCACCTCCTTCTGGGTATGAAAAGTTCCCTCAGATATTATATGTACAGGATCATATTTTTCCACATACATTGTGCTTGTGCAGCCTCTAGTGGATTCACAGAGTAAATCCTTCAAACAAAGGATTTAAATGCATATGCAGAATATATTTAGATTTAAAATGTTCTTCTGTTTCTATAATGGCAGCGGTCACTGATGTATAGTTTGGTTTATATCAAGAGATAAATGAAAACGTGAGATAAACACATACAGAAACACGAGTATTAACACTTTTTCTATCTCACATATGCAAACAAACACACACACGCACATACAGAAGTGCAGTGTGTGGGCGGTATCCCCGGCGCAATGAAACATCTTGCATCCCACATGCTTATATAACTCCCTCTCTACCTCCTCCAGCTGATCACTCATCACTTTATCCTCCGCTGGGAAGGAAAAACACTCCTTCCAGCTCTCCTTCCTCTCAACTGTTCAAGGGCTCTGCAATCCAGCATGATTTGGTTGCACTTGCAGCTTCAAAGGAGCACATCACTCCGACGGGATCAGACTGCAGTAAATTACATACATGTCTTAAAAAGACTGAATAACTGCATTTCATATGGCAGGACAGGAGTTTGAACGTCAAACCAGGTTAACATCAGCATCCCTAATATCTACTCAGCAGCTGTTTAAAATTTCTAAACCTGAACCTCCAAACTTAGCAAATAGAACGAATAAAAACAGGAAAAAGCAAGAAAAAGGAAAGTAATGTGATGGTTTGATGGTAAAGCTGCACTTCCTTTTGTTTGTATTTATAGCACACATTGCACAGTAATGAGAAGAAAAGCCCGAAGCATTGTGCACAGCATGGCATCCTTCCCACAGAGGGAACCTTCACATTAGCTTCAGCCCAGATTTAGGAGAGAAGCCAAAGGACTAAAAGAGCAGAGGATACAAATACACTCTCACACCAAGGTGAAAGACGAGGATAATGTCCTTGAATGCATGAAAAAAATGTGACTCATATTAAAGTGTTTTATTTGGCTTTAGTATGGAGGAAATGTTAAAAAGAAAAAGTGGTATAATAACAACTGTGAGGTTTGCAGGGTTTTTTTAATCCCTGCTGGCATGAGTGCATTAGGTTGGGACTATTTGTGGATATCTGTGGACTGACATTCATTTAGCAGAACTCTGTGTGTGTAACTGACTTCAAGTAAACTTCATATAACTTTATACATGGCCCACATTTGCGAAAAATTCAGCCACATGACCACCACATCTGGCCCACAAGCAAATTGATGTAATCTATGTCTAGCCTGGCTCCTCATATTTGGACCACATCTGGCCCACACAAATGGCGGTAACTGAGCCATAGGTGCCAAAAGTAGCCTGGCTTAGACCCATACGTGTCTGCTATCTGGTTTGTGTGTGTGTTTATAGAGAGCACTTTTGATCCGATCAAAGGTCCAAGCAGAATAAAAATCATGTAAACACCTCAGCTTATCTGATCAAAAGGGGCAGTTTAAACATTTCTGATGTGTTTTTTTTGTATGGATGTTGTTTCCGTGCAAGCCTGAACCATGTGGATCCTCAGTCCTGGTCCTAGAGGTGTCCTTCAGGTTTTAGAAGTTTCCCTGCTTGACTTGAAAAATGGTATGAAAACAGACTGGACTGTGGTGGAGGCAATGTTTTCGTTCGAAACTTAAGTAGTTAAGGATTATGGAGCATCTCTATGTTAAGGCTTGAAATGAAATGACTCTTTCAAATGAGTCAAAAGTGTTAAATCATGTAAAGACACAACTGATGGGATCATTTTATCTAATGTCCATGTCATCATGTCAGCATGAAATCTCTGATTTTCTGATGGATATAATATTTGTCCACGTAAACGTAGCTACTGATCTGTTTACTTTATCCTTTCACATATACATTTATTTATATATTTCAGGAGGTGACAGTTTATTTGACTTACATTGATAAGCTCAATCTCCCATATCTTTTTGACCAGGTCCATGGAGGTGTAGCCGTTGATGAGGAAAGTCTTGGTGTAGTCGCCAAGCTCCAAAGAGTCCAACCACTCTGCCACCGACGTGGGGTTGTTGCCATCATAACCGATCGGTCTCACCTTTCGTACAGACAGAATGGAGAGAAAAAACAGGGAAAAACTTTTTTATTACCTTTCTGCAGTTCTTTATAATTTCTGAAAGACATCTGGGAGTGCTGCGCAAATACCTTAATATCTTACAGCTCAAGAAATAATATTTGTTCTCCTCCAGCTTTCGAAGTAGCAATACTACGGGAAGACTAAATGGTATTATTTTTGCTGCTTTTTACCTTGAGCTTAATAACAAATTTGCTATCCGAAGAAAGAAATCACACATGCTTAATGTCTCCATTCTCTTGTATAACATGACATTTACTTAAACTCTAATCCACAGTAAACTGGAACTTCACTTTTTCCATTTTCTTTCTTAAATCTGCTGCATCAGGCTTATTTCTACCAGGAGGCTCATTAAAGGTGTTTTTTAAGAGTGCAAACAAGTAAACAAGCTGCACCTCTGACAAAGGTTTCATTATGCTAGTGACAGCAGGAGGTTGCCGCTCAGACTGAGCTAGTAGCAGATATTTAATAATTCATTCCCTTTTTTTATAGTTGAAATGGCTTCAGAGTCGATGGTGCTTCAAACAAGCCTTAACCTCACATTCACCACTTGTTTGCCTAAGTGTCTGCAAGTGTGTGTGGCAGACTAAAGTTAAAATGTCTCATGTTCTACGCCGTTTGGAAAAGTTTTGCAGGAGTGAAGGGAGGAAAATGCTGACCGGAGATCAAAGTTCACTCTTCTCTTACTGAGTCTCTTTCTACAACACAAACAGACTTATAGGAGACGTTTCCAGCTAAATCTGTAAATATCTCCAGTATTATTTCCATATTTTTTCCATTTGAAGCAACTATCATAGAAGAGAAATCCAACCAATCAGAGAGAGCTGAGGATTTGCTGAATTTTACATTAAATAAAGCTTAACACAGAACATCTGTGTAAGACACTTATTACACATTAGCCACGATAACTTCATATAACTTTCATGAAGCTCTACAGTAGACCGATCCGGTTTTATAAATGTGGATCATCTGCAGTACTGACCCTGGGAAGCAGCCTTATGGCCTGCAGCAGGCGTTGTCTGTGAGCTGAGTTAAGGATCCCAATTTCCAACAGGTCTTGATCCTCCACCACATTGCTGCCCTGTAAAGTACCAAGTAACAGACAAGGTTAGTAAAACTAACGAGGATTAATAATACTCTGCACATAGCAGCCAAAACAACAATACAACAGTCATTCATGCACATCAACAGATTTTTATTGTTTGCTCAGCAAACCTTGAACATTTGATTAACATTATTTTGCTGAAATTAGCAAGTTCATATGAAAAAAAAAAAATTGATGCTTTAGTAGGTCCACTCCCATCTCTACACACTTATAATTTTACCATATTTTGTTTTTCATCAACTGATAGGAACTCTAGGAAATTTAGGTTTCAGATTGATTCACTTCAGGCATTTTACTGGAGAAGCTGGGCAACAACTCCAAGTTTTAGTTGCAGCACAGGTAATATCTTCAGACAGCGCCTGCAAAACTGAGAAATTTCATGTGTTTCTAAACATCGGTTTCTGTGCAACGTATCACAGAGCTGTGAGCAATCAGAGGGCAGAAACCAGTGTAGATCCAGGTCAGGTAAACACTGGACCCAGGTCCTGCAAGTCCCAAGGGCAGCCCATGCAAAACTTTCAAGTCATAGGATTTGATCTCTTAAAAATACATATAAATATTTGCATAAAAAGACTCTCCTTCACACAGATTTTCTTCCCTGGAAAAACACCCAGTGACAGTTTTAAAGACGTGTCAGTATAAAATCATAATAAGCTAGCTTAATCTGGAACAGTGGCTAGAACTGATAACGTTATTTAACTTGGACTGTGCACTTTGCTTTCTATCATAAAGATAAAGGAATTTTGAATCAAATATAATGAGAAAATGTCAATTTCTGAAATTTCTCAGTATAATTACTTTGTTGTGTCTTGTATAGCTAGTGTCATTCATGTTAAAGGTAGCAAAGTGCAATGTTTAACTTGTGTACATATTGAGCATAAAGAAATGAACATTGCTGCTAAAAAAATATATAAACTATGTGACAGTTTTTATTAGTTGGTTTATTTAATTATCAACCCCTGGCCGTGCCATCATTGTCATTAACAAGAGACTTGCCTATTTTCCTTCTGTTCTCTATTATAATGTTTTTTTTATATCAATCTCATTTTAATTAAAAAGAGAAAATTGCATTAGCAGAGGAGAGAGGCTCAAGCTTAAGCTTTTAAAAGATAAGGTCCCCAAACTGGTGGACTTTGAGAACACATGGTAAAAGGTCTGTGTTTATATAGCGCTTTTCTGTACCTGGAATGATACTCAAAGCGCTTCACAAATACTTCACATTCACAAATTCACACACGGCAGAAGCTGCCATGCAAGGCGGTAACCACGACCCATCAGGAGCAATTTGGGGTTTAGTGTTTTGCTCAGGGACACCTCGACATGAGCTGGACAGACCGAGGATCGAACCGGCAACCCTCAGGTTACAAGACGGGTGAAGAAACGTCTGTTTCAGAGACCTCGCCTGAACTATCAGCATTAACACCTCTCTGATTTAGTTCTGCTTCACTCTGATCAGAGTTGGGCTTTGCAGAGATAATTCCCACTATGATCTGATAGAGGTTTAGAGCTACAGCTGCATCCTTCCAAAGACACATTCATTTTCCTCCTTTAAAAACAAACACTTTATTGTATATTTATTTTTTTATTTGTGCATTGTGCCATCTTCATTTATTCTTACTAATATTTACACATCTTAACAGATCTCAGTGTTTCTTTTACTATAACATGTGGTTGCAGAGATATTCTCATTTTATTAAAGGTAAGCAATTGTCGAGCAAAGGTTTAAAGAACAGGGACACGACTCAAGGAATTAATAAAGCTCATCTGTTACTAAACTAACAGCTATCTGTCCCATGTCTTCTAAATGAATTTATAGTTGAGCATATTAAAATAGCCAGGGATGGCATAAATAGCTTAAATCGATCAGATTAAATCATTCAGAAGTCACATCTTTTAAAGTGTGCGAGCTAAACCATCACAGGAAACAAACCTAAAGCAGTAATGAAGCATAACTAGTGAAGCTCAAAGGAGATTGGCAGAAAGCAAGTTTAATACTCCTAAATAAGACTCAGCTCGACTTATACACCAGAGCCTGTATGGGTTTCACACAGAGTTTCACCTTTAATTAATCCATTGGGAAGCTATAAGAGAGCTATCAGTCCTTCCTCCTCTAGAGAGACAGAGCAGTTCTCATGCAGACAGATAATTACAGAGAGATGCAGCGAGCAGGCAGACAGCTGCAGCATGGAGAAAGGCCGACTCAGCCAAATATAACATCAGAAATAAAGACTGAGGCAGAAAAGTAAAGTAAGGTTAGGTAGAGAGGAGGGACTGTGCGCACCGTCCACCTCCACACTACACACTACATACAGGTGTAGGGTTGAATGATTCCACCTGTCAGTCCCTTCACACCTCATTCGTGTTGAAATTAGCAGCACTGATACACAAAAAAGACGGGGAGGGAGGGTGCAGGTAGACGCCAGAAATCTGCTCTTTTCTCTGTTTCCTTTCAGTCGACTCTGGGACCACTGCACCCTTGATAAGAACAACTTGCTCCGAGGCTGTGACCATTTTCATTTTTTATTGAACAAAAAAAGCCAGTGATAAGTTTTCACTACATATTTCTGTAGTTTAAAATGAATCATGCTAATTTTCACTGCAGCTGGAATTATGGTTCAGTCTGTGTCCAGCTGTCTTTTACCAGCAGCAGTCTTCAAACAGGAGCGTTCGAACGTGCTTTAATTCATTCAGATCATTCTGGGCTGAAGGTTCTGAGCAGGTCAAATGTAAATAAATCTGATAAGGAACTTAATTATCAAGAAAGGTGAAAGACAACGTGCATGGAGGAGCTGGATGAAAACAGCGAGCAGAAGTCTTGACTTTTCTGGTGCAGCAAGTAGTTTTTTTAATTGCTTTTATTTATAAGGTGCAGTGATCCGAAATCTTGTTTGTGTTTTGCATTGAGCCACAGAATTTACCCAGCTTCAAAAATCTTAGTATCCCATTTACAGAAAGTTTGACAATTTCTTGCTTCCACCAGAGGATGAGGAGGATTTTAATGGCCAGCCACTTGGACAGCTCGAACCGCGACACATTTTTTAAGTTAGGGCTTTGATGGGCCAAATCAGACCAGAGATGCAGGGACTGAGGTAATCTGGTAATATCACCGTATGGTAGCTGGACTACATGAAGCCAGTGTTACAATGCAAGCCATCACACCTCACCATGTCATAGGAAAAGGTTTGCTGTGAGGGATGAAAAATGTGACAAGAGACCCAGAGTCCTGTAGAGAGAAAAAAGTCCTGTAGAGAGCCAGGAGGTCAGTGACTCTGCACCTCTACTATGCACAATGGATGAAGAGATTATGATGATATAACCAAGTTTAAGCAAGCAGGCTTTGCCTCCTAATGTCAAATGTCAAGAGTTATTACTATTGCTTTTGCTGAGCATTTATTTCACATTGAATAGCTGCAATCTGGATCCAGAAACTGGCTGTTGCACGATGACCCCTGCAGTTGGTCAACAATACAGAATCCTTCCTGTACAAGATGCTACAGATAAAAGGATGTAGTTTAGGCTAACATGGCTCAGCTGTGGGACTGAGTCAACCCAGCAACAAATGGAGAAATATCCTGTATAACTACCACCTCATAACTGACTTAACAGATTAGAAAGTGTGTGGATGAGTTTTTACACCATTTTTAAACCATATTTCTGGTATTTAAAAATCAGCTTAATGTTTCATCTACATTCTTATTTTTAAAGTGACAAACAGCTGTTTAGTGGCTTTAGTGGCACATAAGCAATCCTTTAATATTGTGAGATTTTGCTCTAGGCTTGTTAGTAAAACTTTGTCTCCAGGGCTTCACAAGCCTGCGCCTGAACTGACTAAGAAACCCGAGGCAGGCCCTGTTTGGACTCATTCTGTGGCTGAACTTACAGCTTTCACTGCCTCTTCACGGGCTTCTGTGAGAAGAGTGCAGTTCATAGATCAGCTCCCAGGCTGATTAATAGCGGTGGAGCCACTACGCTACAACTTCTCAGCAGAGTAATGAGACTCTGGGCTAGAGCAGAGGAGATTGTTGGGGAGTTTTAGGGGGTTCAAAGGCTTAACTAATTGCCCCTGTTGAGCTCCTGATACAGAGATGAAGTTCCTTAAAGTTTCTTTTCTTTTTATACACCTATTTTGTCCCATTTCCTTCTGTAATTTATGCCCCATATCTGCCATGTACCAGTGTCTATGACATGAATACATCAGCACAACTGAGTGTGTGTTTGTGGCTCAGCTTTTCCTCCTAATGCTGGACTTGTTTATCCAATATTCTGCAAGTAAACTGTTTTTACACCCCGCTAACAATATGTATATTAGAGATAACTAAATACTTGATATTCTGCACTGGCATAAACTCCATAACAATCCATTTAGCTGGTTGTGGGGGGAGGTATAGAAACAACTATGATGGCCTGCGGTTAGCTTCTAATAGTTCAGCCACACAGCGTAACAACAGCAGCACAGCGGGTAACAGATGCTGTGAACACAGAAATTTAAATTCATGAGCAGCGGCTGGGGGTTGAGGCGAAACGGAGCAAATACTGATATCGGTGACAGTATTGATGGTCATTATCGGCGCTCACAGGCCGAGGCGAGCTCTACAAATTATGCTTGGCCCACTGTGTCTCGTTTTTCTATTCCGCTCCTTTCATGCTTGTCTTCATCCCTCAGCTTTTTCCCTCCTTTGTTAGCTTTTCTTTAATGCTCTGCTAACAAAGAAGCTTCTCTTTCAGTTTTTATTTTCTCTTCTCTTTCCTAATGTAAATCTTTAATATATAATTCAAGCTTCTATTATTTTTAAGAGTTTGACTCTGCTTAGATTTTTTTTTTTTTGCTTAGTTTTGACTGTGCAGCAGTTTCAGAGTTATATTTGGAGGAAATATCTCTAAATTTTCCTTAAGAATTAAAATAAATTACTTCTGTAGTCTCATATGTCCACAGTTTTATTGGTTAAAAATATTTGTCATGTAATAAAGCAGATGTGTAAATTACTTTGCTCTTCTAAAGGTTTTCTCTTTCTTCCATTTTCATTTTGCTGATTAAAACCTAATTATAAGGAATATTTAATTTAACAATCATGTGTATCTTGAATAAATGGAAAACTTACTAAAGTTTAGGTATTTCTGTACAAAAAAAATGCCTGTAAAAACATGTGTTTTCACATTTTATATACACATCTGAATATGTATGTAGTATAGAGAGTCTACTGTACATGTCTGACTGTAGAAGGAGTGTTAATTTGAATTAGTTAGGATTAAACACTGAACATGGCGTTGCAGTAGTCCCATAAATATGCGAGAAAGGTTGCATGTGCACATGCTTTAGTAGCTCCACTGGTGGGAAAAGGTTCATCCTTCTTTAACTAGATACATCTGAACTTCAGGAAAATTAGAAATGAAGTGTTATTGGAAAAACAGTCATTTATGTTAGATGTGAAAAAAGTTGCTTTTTTATGGTAAAACCTGACTATGCAGTGCTCCTCAACTCTATGAAGCATTTTAGCCTCTTTCAGCTCACTGCGATCTTTACTAGACACAACATACTCCTGTTTTCTAAGCAGAAGTTTAGATAAATCTACTGTAAATTCTACTTGCAGAGCATGGATGAGCGACTCTCTAATGAATGCTATCTCCAGCTAACAGTCTACTGTTGCAGTCTGTTAGCTAGAGCTATAAATCATACCTCAGATGTCCTTCAGTTTATTAAGTACAGTCAATATTCTACAACCAATTTACTGTCTTTGTTCGGCTCCTCTGTCTTTTTGCCATGCACAGTCATTTCAGATGGGCATGATATGTTTCTCTCTACTGTCCTTCATATTAGCTGCTGTTGCTATAACAACCTCTCTAACTCTTGGTATTTGGTCATTAGTCTATCTAAAATTTGTCCTCCACTGGCTGGTTAAAGTGACTGAACATGCCCATCTTAATGACCCCCCATTAGCAGTAGTAGTAGTTTGGCTTGGTCTGTGCTCATTTGCATGCATGTCTTCATACAGTTCACTGCTGCACACCGTACATGTTTCCTGGTTATTGTAATGCAGCAGTATGGATCAAACTTGATCACACCAGTAAATTTTACAGATGAACTTGAACCGTCCCTGACATGGAAACTCAAGTGTTTCATTTTCTCATCTGCTTTCTTGTTGTGGTTTGAACCTTGCATTCAACTTACTTTTCCAAACACGAGTGGCACTAAAATGAATTCGACCCAAAAGCTCTCCTTAAAGGATTCACACTGAAGAATCAAAGAAGCCCTGGAAATACCAAGATAATCCCTGCAGCTTGCAGTGGAATCAGTCTGTTGTAGACATTGAATTTTTCCAACGTTGGAAAAGATTAACAGCTTCCTCTTCAGTCATGAACGACAAAGAGGTTAAAAACTTCACTCAGCTTGTGGAACAAACTTTAAAACCTAGAGAGGCACCACTCACAAAAGACTTTGAAGTCAGTGTGATGTTTGCAAGGCTGTTTCATCTCTTCTCTATTCAACATTAATTGTATTTACCAGCACTTCTGAAGACGAAGGAGCTTTTATTCAAAAAAGACAGCCTGAAGAGGACAAAGCAAGTCTCTAAGAGGTGCTGCTAAAAACTGTTAACTTTAAACTATGTGCAAATGAAAGCGAGGCAGATAGAAATGAAGGAGCTTGTCTGGGGATATATCTAGCAGAAAAAATATGTTTTGGCTTTTTTTATTAAAAGAAAAAATTATGTGACATTAACAGATGCCTCCTCCCAATTCACATGATTAAAATGTGTGTTTCATTTCAGTGCGAGTCATTAAGGCTACAACAGGACTGAAATTACCAGGCTGTTAGGAAACAGAAATTGGGTTTATTTGAAGAGGCTGCAAATAACTTAAGTCATAGAAATATTAGGGAAATATTAGCTCTGAATGATTCTGAGTCAAAATGAAAATTCATCATAAGACTCACATCAGTATGGTGATTATTTTGTTCAAATCAGGGGCATGATTTTAACGGGTAAAATAGTTCCCATGCGGGAACACACATCTTGAAGAGGTATTTATGTACCACAGAAGCATCCTCAGCCCTCACTCGCTGCTCTGCTCTGGAGAGTGTATTTGATCTGCCCTGCCCTCTGATTGGCTGTTTTAAAAGCAGTTTTTTCTAGCACTGACCTTAACTTAGGTATTTTGTCATGGTTCACATTTCCACCATGCCTGTTTAATGTGTTTCTGCTTCATATTCTCTCACCATGTTATTCATGCAAAGACTCGCTTCACTAATCAGCCTTGTTCAGCCCACCTGGGCGTAGCCTCCTTGTCTCCCTGTCTCACCTCATCTCTCCACTCTCCGCCAGGTTATCGACAGGCTTGTGCTTGTAGATGTCCAGCAGTCTTTTCTTGCTTTAGCTTCTTTCAAGTTTCTGCCCAAGTTTGCGTCCCTGGATTATTCTCTCGTTGCCCATGATGGACCTCTTCTTACTTATTGGATATCTGGACACTGACCCACCGATTCCCGCCTACCTTCTTACGCATCCTGACATCTGCCTTCCTGTGTTTGACCTTTGCCTGTTTACTGACCTCGTATCTGGTGCTCTAACTGTGCAGTTTTTCAGTATCCTAAATATAAGCCATTGTCCTGGACTTCTTCTCTTTCTGACATCACCATGGCTGCAGCATCCCTGTCTGTCTCGCACAGCTACAAGTGGTTCTCCATGAACAGAGCAAAAACCCTGACCTCTAAATCTGCTCCCTTCAAAGGCTTACCCCTGTGGCTTAATTCCAGGTCCTCAGTGTCAGTGCAATTTTTGTCATAAACAAGTGACAAACTCCTGTAAGTCATCACTGTCACCACAATACAAAACACAATTACCATATCATATTTTTATAATGCACAATTTACATGTATTAACACTTCAGAGGAAGTTAACCTCCAAGCCGCTGTATCGCTGGCGTTGCTGAGCACACCACTCGTGCTGTCAGCCATTTCTAATGATTGGTAATGTGTGGGGTCAATTCTAATGATTAGCTTACCCTTTAGGTCAGTGACTGACCAATCAGAGGACAGAGGAGAGAACTGAATGCTTATGTGTTTTGTTTACTAATCTGCGCTTTAAAACTAAGATCTCTCCACATATGAAGGAGTATAGTATTGCACGTGTCAAGTATGAACATAGTTCTAAGATGATCAATGACACTGACACAGTACAAACAAGGCTAATGAACATTTTATATAAGGTAAATTTCCACATGTTTAATTATGGATAAACGTGCCCCAAATATGCAACTGGTCTGAACCTGGAGCCAATTTTTGAAAATGGAGCGATCTATAAAATCAACCTGATTTCTCCTGCTGCTTGAAGACGACAGTCCCTCAGTTCAGATTCACAAGGTCTTTGGCTTGGACACATTTAGGTACAAGTGGAAATCTAAAGCCTCGAAAATATTTTTAGAACCCTCCATCCAACTCTCGTTTTACAGAAACATCCTGGTGAAGATGGTCAACAGCCTAAAATTCACATGCAGTCATAAAATGACAAGATTTAACTTGTAAGTCTTTTGTATTTAGTAATCATTTGGATATTTTAAAATGTAAATTAAAAAAATAAAACTCTTTAATTATTATTTTAGTGTAAATAACCAGGATGTTTTCCTTCCTCTTTTTTCCTTCCAAAGAGGAAAGTAACTGATATACACACACGCTTATTTTGCATAGTTAAAGCTGGAGAATGGTCTGGCTTCATCTCAGCACTGATTTGTTTGTATTTCTTTACATGACACATAATCTTTGGCAGCACTAATCCCAACAATAATGCCCCTGCCTGATTGCATAATCCAAACCTTCATCAAAATCTACTGTCAGGGTTTACGGTGAAGCTAAGGAGACTTTGTAAACTGCAGTGTTACTTAAAACGATTAGAAGGATTTATAAAGACAAAAATTTCTGCCTCCCCTTTAAAATTTATTATTTATCTCTTGCTATATGTCATCAGAAAGCAGCTTTTTACAACATGTACTCCAACAATGACCACTTTTATTCCTTTTAATTATCCTTAATATAATATAATAAAATATTCTTAATTAAAACCTGACTTGAACCAACCAGTCAGAAAAAGAAAAGGAGGGAGAAAAGAGGACAAAATATAGGTAAGGTCTGTTTGCTGGTGTTGGCATCAGTCTTTCATTGGTTAGCGTGGATATAATCTAAATCTTGTTGATGAAAACACACAAAATGAAAGCTTAACCTAATAATCTGTGTTGGTGTTTTGTTGAGAACAGAAAAACAGTTAAACAGTGACCACATGTGGGAGAAACACACAAAGAAAAATCTGATTCTGTGATTTCATCCTGTTGCCAGGGTAACTAAAGGAACAAATGCAGGTCAAACTGAGTGGAGGACAAAGACACACACATACATTTCCATGCAGATGTCTGCATGCAGCGTTAGCTTGTTCTCACACCAGAAAGAGGCCTTTCTCTTTATATTTGGATGTGAAATGGTTTACAGAGGATTCCACTGAAGTCAAAGCATCTCAAAAGTTGCCAATTTGAAGATGCAACAACTTTTCAGGTTGTGTCAGCCTCAGGTTGTGTCAGCATCCTTCTGCTTTGTCACATCATCTTTCTGCCTCTGCTGCAGTTTCTCTCAGTTTACCTCATTGCTTCTCCTCTGCCCTTCCTTATGACACCTCATTTCTTATTTTACTGTACACACAAGCCTCAGTGATGCACATATCAGGAGTTTCTCCCCATGACATCACTGGGAGGGACTGGGAGAGGATCCGTTTGCATCCTGATCCAAGAGCTACAGGTGGTTGAAAGCACTTTATTTTTACATGCAGGTGCGCATAAGTAAACCATGAAGCAGTGTGTTCTCAACATTTTAGCGCAGTATAAGCATGCATGTGTGCAGCTTGATGCTGAGGCTGTGATGGAGATGTGGTGTAGGATTTCTGTGCGTAGGAGGGACCTCACATGGCATCAGTGAGGGGAGGCAGCAGTGATAGCAAAAGAAGAATGAAGGAAAAAGAGAGAAGATGATACAAAAAGGGAGAAATCTAGTAATTTAAAAAGATGTGGGTGATGGAGAAAACATGCCAGTCATTCTAATTGCTGAAAGTGAGATGAGTAAAGAGATGGAGCTCAGGGAAATTATGTTCCCAGTCAAAATTAAGATGCAACATGTTTTTTTGTTGTTGTTTTTTTTTTTCAAAAAGACTTGGGAAAGCACTCACCATAAACTGGACATTGTCAAATCCATTGGCCAGCAGGTGGTTCTCATACTGGACCAGGCCGATGGAGTCTAGCCACTGGCCCACGGACTGCAGCGGGCAGCGGGGACCTATGAGAGGGTGGAGGGGTAAACGCTTCAGTAGGGAGTAGCCGTCCACGCGGTAGCAGCGGCAGTCCGGCTGAGAGAGCTGGCACTGCCACATCATATTATGGCGGGCAAAGTGGCTGTCAAAGGAGCCCGCCATGCTTTTTGAAGAGTATTTTGGCAAAGCAGCAGGAGGAGGAAGATGATGGGAGGACAGGTAGAGGGGGAAGGGGGTGGGGGAGGGCGAAGGGAGAAAGAGGTTAGGCAAGGGGCATGGTGAGAACAGAAGGGGTCAGCATGCAAGGGTGGAAACGGGTGGAGTGTAGATAGTCCAGATGCTGTGGTCTCTGAATCCAGCCAGAGGAGGAAGGAGAAGGGCTGAAAGCTGAAGTTGTATCCAGAAAAGAGCTCCTGTCCTGGGGGTTTAATCCTGCCAGATTTGGGTGCTGGGTAAGACTGCAAGTAAAGATCCGCAAGCAAAAGCAATGTGTTTGTCGTGCACAGAATAGCAGACGCTTTCTTTTCAGCTGTTGCACTTGTTCAGTCGCTTCCCTGAGCTTGTGTGTGTGTGCATGACAGAGAGAGAGAGAGAGAGAGAGAGAGAGCGAGAGAGAGCTGCTGCGTTGTAGATTTCTCTTTATAAAGTACTCCCACTCTCATCTGTATGCTTCTGCAGCCTCCTCTCTTTCTGTCTCTCCCTCTTTCCTCAGAGCGCTGCCTCCCTCCTTCGCTCTCCCTCTCACTCGCTTCCTTCTGTCTCCCTCCAGTCTCTATCTTCCCTCAGCGGCGATCGACACCCTGCTCTATCAGCCGCTCTACATATATCTGGCTCGCTCTGCTGATAATAGACATCACAGCAGCTCCAGCTTCTTTGTCTTCAAACCAAGCTCCCTCCCACTCACACACACACAGCTTCCTGACTGTATGCATGCAGCTCTATATATACACATGTTTGTGTGTGTGGTTTAACTACGTATGTGCTGGAGAGGGGGCTGAGCTGCTTTAGCACAAACTGGATTTCTGCCTGTGGTAACCATGGTTAGAAGCAGCTTTGAATTGATGGGTGAAAAGAGAGGGAGAAAAGGAGAGGGGAGAGGATCAGGAGGTGAAGTGATGGGGGAGTTAATACAGAGAGAGGGGGTGAATGCAGCAAATAGAGACGACTCGAGGAAGATTCAAGGTGCGCAGGTTAAGAAACTGGAAAAAACAGGTATTTTATGTGCATAAAAAAGGTTTAAATTACATGCAAGAGACAGGGAAATTCCCAAAAATGACAACTAGGGTTTTAATTTCATAGATTTGTCCATCATTTATTTCTGCAGCGTATGAAAAGAAACATTATCTTTGCAGCTGAGGAAATTTCTTTATAATTTCACCTCAGTTTCTATCCAGTTATTGCAGTAGCTTAACCCTATATGCACTAATAAATCAGCTCATGGCCATTTTTCAATAATTCTGCCAATTTCAAGGGTTCATCCTGAAAACGCAACTTGATAAATGAGTGGATCATACAGAGCAGGCTGACAACAAGAATATGCTGTTTTACAGCCAGTGACTGTTCAGTATTATCAGTTAGACCCCCTCCTTCTCATCCTGCATGGGGAAAAGGACGTGCACCATGAGAGCTTGTACTAAGTGTCAATTTCCTGAATTTCAGTGCACGAGTTGGCAGCCCTCAATCTAACCGTTCATAGAGGCTGCAAGTGGACGAGTCCTTCATCTGAACCCATTAAACTCTTGTCAACACTTTGTGTTTGCAAATTTTAATAAGTCCTTTCAGATTTCACTTGACTTTAAACAAAAACAACCCAAAAACGATTCATTTGGACTGTGTTTCACAGTTATTTGCTAAAACAATGTGTAGGAAGTGGCAACTTCACCAGAATTCACAAATTTCAAGGATAGTTTTCTGACCCCTATAGTGTGTTGAGTGATTTCATTTATTTTTTCATGACTCAGAGAATTACTGGATTATTTCTTTGGTTTGATAAGACCAGCTAGTTGGATACTGCAGCTTTCAGGGTCGATTCCAGTAATTTCTTCCAACAGTTTTGCCTCATTAATGTCTGTGATGGACCCCAGTAGAGCTGAAGATATGGAGAAAATTGATTGTTTAAGCAATATCCTTATGGGCAATACCAGTAATCGTAGAGATATTTTGACTTGAAAAAGAACACAGATGCATTTTAAGGGCTGCATTATCTCTTCTGTGTCTTGTTATGGAGCCCATCTGGTGACATAAAAGCACGTGTCCAGAAGAAGTAATCCCGAGGCCACGCATTATGAAGTCCTGGTCACAGATTACTTATGCGAGGAACAAAGATAATTAACTTAAACCACACATTTAAATCACGTTTGAGACCACACGTTAGTTAAATTCGTGTTTATCTGTAAATCGAAGGTCATTGAAATTTTTTCCTAATAAGGTGCAGCCCTAGAATCCAGCAATAAAGCAGAGGGCCAACAACCGTGCAACTTCACTTTGCACCGCCAGTAAGGACCAGATGGGAGAGATTCTTGGCAAGTCCAGTGTAAAGGCTAAATACTAAAGTTTTTTTAATTGAACATTCAGTATATGGACATTGAATCACGATAAAAGATGAAAAGGGAGAAACAGAGACTGCATGGCATCTCCTATTAGTAACATCCCAAGGATTTACTTTTTAATCTGCAGAAATTACAGCCAAACTATGAGATTAATGTTGTAATAAGCCCTAATCCATCCAAACTAATCCAAAAAGTCTGATTTTCACCCACACACATATAAAAAAACATGCACTCTAATACCTACTTGCGTGTGGTTTACCTGAGGCATCCTCCTTGATTTCCAATCCGCTGCCTATTCCTGCGCCAATAGAGCTCATAATCTTGTCAATCTGAACAAATAAGAAAAAAAACACAGAAAGATGAAGAGTTAAAGGGGTGAACGGCACGTCTGAGGGACAAAAACCTCTCGGTAATAAGCCTGACTCTACTTTCTGGATTCAAGTGTCACACAACGTGAACATTATGCAGCCAGCATGCTCGATGTTGCTCATTTCCCCTGCAAATTGAAAAAGAATGGATGAGCGGCATGTGGCAAAGTGGAGATGAAGGAAGACAGAGATGTGAATGAACAAGCTGCTTTGGCTTAATTAGTGTTTGACTGCTGGGTGTAGCACGGTGGACCGACGGCACATCCGTCCACCTTGCAGGACAGCTGGCTCACCACAGCTCAGAGAAACACTGACAAATGCAAACTCCAACTCCATAAAATGTTACAACAAACAGTCTGGGTCATGTAAGTTTACACAGCAGTACACTGTGAATATGCCTTTACAGGTGGTCTTTGTAAAGAGGCAACAGAAGAAGAGGAGGATGCGGTAGCTGGCAGAGGCAGCAGCATACGAACAAACTGGCAGCAACTGAAGCACAGAGATGAGTAGAAATTAGTGAAAAGCACAATAATTACAACGATGGTAGAGGCTACTGGCAAGGAAGCACTATCTTTCACCACCCCCTCCTAAAACTAAACTGCAGTAAAGATATGAAAAATGAAATTATAATGAAAGGAGATGGGGAGGGGAAAGTAAATGTGAGTGCTGCCCCAGTACCAGCATATACCAGTGTGAAGGACCAGTGTGTTGGTGTGTTTTTATGCATGCCCTCTGAGCTAGTTTACACCTTCACACATGACCTGCACATGTTTTAAAGCCCACAAGGGGTTTTGAGACTCTTTTCATGTTTCTAGGTGCCTCAGAAGTTTGCATGTAAACGGTGCATTTAAGTGCTAGTGAAAAGCTGGGTCATCCAGGTTTTTTTGGGATGCTTTTTATAACAGAATAGTTCACCCTTCATGCTAGACATATTGATACTCACTCGTGCCATAAAAAAAGACTAGATGTTCAGACGCGTTGGCGTGGTCTTTTTTTGTTCAAACAACTTCTTGGTGGCTAGAAGATCTCTGAATGTAGAGTCAGCATTTCACCACTGCTAAGTAATAACATCTTAATAACTATAATCGTCGGTGATATCAAAGTGGGGGCATATTAGAAGACAAATTGAAAGTATATGTTGCATTGCCTTGAAGCTTGTTGCACTAATGAGCATCTTTAGGTGACTGACTGTCACGGTTCGTCCCGCGTGGCTTGCCTCTTGCAAACTGTGCAACTCTTTCATGAGCATGTGCTGCAAATAGATCTGCTTTGTTAATGTTTTTTGCTCTGAAATCCCTAAGAATCACTCCAGAAACCATCTAATATTTTCCTCAAGTAGCACACAATTAACAGGAAAGGTCACTTTAATTGCTGGGAATTATGAGAAATTCCATATGGTAATTCATCACCATTAGCAAGTTTGGAGTTGTGTTAATTAATGAACATGTGTAGGAAAATGTGGCAAGGAATGCACAAATGGGCTTTCACTCACATGCATTAGCATCATTTTAAAAATAGACATTCTAATTAAGGAATTTTCATAATTATGTGTGATGGGAGATGCATTTTTCCTCCAAGGAAATCAAGTGAATAAGTAAAGTGATCTTCATTCTTAGGTTGCATCGCTTTGTAAGCTGTGTGCTGGCTGCAATGGGAGCGCTGAGTGATGACATGAGAGTAATGTGCCTCTAAGTGTTGATAAAGATTTAACAGTGGTGTCCAGTTAATGGGTCACATCTGTGTCAGAGACCTTTTAATAGAATGAGCCTCAGGCACAAACTCTCGTCAACCCCTGCTCGCTACCCGGTGTAGCAGCAAGTATTTTCTCTCTGAGATTTGGTCTTCCCTGCAGCCCCTGGGCTGCTATAGAAAAACAGTGTGGGTGCATGTTAAATTAGCACTTAGCTCATTCTGCAGCATAGTAGCTGATTCAGTTTCAAAAAGGAGGAAAACTCTAAGCAGCTCACTGCTGAGAGAGCAGTTTTCATACCTGCAGATGTAGTTTACTTTAAAAACTCACCGGCTTAAATCAATCTTAGTACAAAAATACAAAGCGGAGCAAAAGTCAGGCTAGTCCTCGTTACTGACCCTTTTTTTTATTAAGCCACATCACACCCCAATTAAAGCATAAAAAAGTAATTCAGCGTATGTCTACAAAAAGACTCTTCACACTATAGAATGTAAATTTGGTTTTAATAGAACATATTTTGTGGATTTCACTTCATTTTAATTCAGTTGTTATTCATTCTAATCTTAAATAAGTCAGATAAACACTAAAGGGCAAAAAGTTGATTGAATTAATGTGCTTAAATGGAATCAATGTTAGTAAGATGAGCACCGTATTTTCCAGACTATAAGTCGCATCAGTCATAAAATGTGTCATGAAGAGGAAAAAAAAACATTTATAAGTCACACTGAACCCTAAGTCACATTTATTTTTAAATATATTTCACAAAATCCAAGACCAAGAAGAAACATTTAATCTGGAAAGGCAAGTTATTCACCTATATGCACCAGTAGACGGAACAGGTGTCTGGTATGTTAACGTAACACCAGGGTTCCTCCAGGATTTCCTTAAACTGTGAGGGAGAACTAGTCTCCTTATTACACCTGATGAACAGCTGATAGAGGTGCTGAGAAAGTATGGAAATGCCTACATGACATTTGGCATTTAAAGACACCAACACCGCAGCGTACACAACTCCGTCCTGCCACCAGCAAAGTTTCACATTAAATATGAAATAACCGGGTCAGACAACCGCTTTTACTTTGCTGTGCCGGTGATCATTTATGTAGCTGAAACCCTGAACACATTCTGCTTCATACCAGCATAGCTGGGAGGCTGAACAGGCCAAGTTAACATAACAAGCAAGTTACCGGTAAGCAAGTTCACCGAGCTCCCATCTCATTCCACATCACGGAATCCATTCAATTCTTCATCCTCTGCATTGTTTCTGAACATCTCCGCCAACTGCTGCTTGATGACTGTTTTTACTACCTGCCGTTTGTAATCAGCAGAATAGGATTTTCTTTTGGAGGCATTTTGTTTGTGTTCAGTTTTTTCATTTGTCTTTATGTTTTAGTATTTTTTTTTTCAGTGGTACAGGAGCAGCAAAAACTGTGGTTATCATAAACACAGAGCGCCATCTTGTGGCTGTAGACGGTAATGTGTACTCCTTGTTCATGTCAGTCGGAATGAATTTATATTTAAAAACATGTTGATATATATATATATATATATATATATATATATATATATATATATATGTATATATACATATATATATATATATATATATATATATACATATGTATATATCTCCAGCACTTCGGTTTCTTTTTTTTAAGTACTTTATTTACTTGGTTGATAAATAATTGAAATGATACAAAAAGGTTACCTTACTGTAAGGTAAGGAAAATAGAAATAAACTATAACGTCCTGTCTATTTTCCAATCTCGATGATCTCTACCTCTGAAGCTCCTCATGTATGGGAGAGTATTCTCAGCTTACCAGACAGGAAAACATTTTCTGGCCTCATATTGACCCCATATCAACACTAAGCCACCTTTAGGTGATTCCCAAAGAGGTATTAGCTGAAAATGTGGCATATCTCAGCATAGTGTACAGTGTGGCCGTCAAAGGTTTGAGGAAACTGAAGGTGGAGGACGAAAGAAGTGTCAGAGCTTAAAAGAAATACTACAGATTAACAGGATCTGAAATGATGTCCTTAAAGAAACTGAAAATAAATCCACTGACACAAGATTAGAGATACATCTTGCTCCTTAATTTATCCATTTACTATTGGAGTCTCATCAGAAATGGTGTCTGGGAAGAGTGGAAGTCAAGAAGCCATTCTTAAAGGAGCCAGTCCAGATTTTTGACTGGTACTGTATGCTACATGACTGGCAACATCTCTAATGATGTGATGAACTTCTTGAAGCAGCGCTTGAAGCAGCGTGTCATCTTGACAGAGAACAGAACAAAAGGCAAGCAGCATCTAAAGAAGAGCTTTAAAACATTCTTCGAGCAGCATGGAGATCTATTTCTGAAAACTACTTAAAGAATGAAAAGACCACTTGTCTAAGAGGACAGAAACCAGGCCTCTCAGACTGTGTTGAAGAACAAAAAAGTCATCAGTAAATATTGACTTTTCAATTCATCAGACTTACACAGATTCTGTTTTAGCCTTATAAACTGTTTCCATTTCTACCTTTTACCCATTTTGCATTTAACTAGCAGATTAAAAAGAAATACGGGTTTGCAAAGTGACTTTATAACATTAAAGTAGCACTACATTAGGTTCCAACCTGGAGCCACCGTTGCCCAAAGCTGAGAAACCAGACTCAGCTTCTGTGCTGGAGAAGCTGCATTTTGCATATTGATTTGCACCGTGGCTGATTCAGCACAGAAACTCAAGGGGAAATTATTGTAGAAAAAGGGAAAAAAAGAGAAAGAAAGACAATATTGGATGACTTTTACTGGGTAGAGAGAGCTCAGAGAAGAGACAGGATGCAAGATGAATTAGCCATCGTTAGGATGCGCCTCAGTGTGAACATCTGCCAAAGTTCAGTAGTGTTGCTTAAAGTAAAACTGTACAGTACTGTTTAAAAAGTGTCAGAGCTAACACGGATTAACTGCCTTATTGTCTTTTTTTTTTTGGTTGAGTCAAAAAGCTGTATGGTAGGAAAAAGTCCTCTAACCTCCTCCCACTCAGCGGTGAAGGATGGCGTTCGCTCCAGTCGTCCAGGGCTGGGACCCTCCCGTGAGCTGGGACTTCCAGGGCCTTGGCCCCGCGATCCAGACCCCCAACTGTGCTCTTCCTAAACAGAAACAACAACAACAACATTTTCTTTTCGACAGCTTTACAACTCAAACATGACATGCACAATGAAACCAAATGTTTAAACCATAAAGTAAGAATGATTAGTGTTTAGAGAAAAAAAAGTATTTACATCAAAGTTTTACTGAAAATTGCACTACTTTCAAACAGATTATGCATTTAGCCAATTATTTATTTACACTAAATTAAAGACATTTCAAATGTGCCAGATAGCAGGGAACGCTGTGGCCCAGATTAGGAAGTTCTCTAACTGGCTGAACTGGTTTGAAGCATTTCTGTGGTCACACCGTGATACAAGCTTTGGTTTAGAGAGCTGAATAGTTAACAAAAAATGTTTTTGTTGTTTTTTAACAGAGATCTCTTTGTCAACCTCAGGTTTTAAAAAATACGAAACTTTTAAAAAGATTTAATAAAAGAAACCAGTTTTTGTTGAGTCTTTTCAGAGGGCTTAGACAGTCAGAGGGGAAAAAAACTCTTGCATCAGCTCACCTGAACAGGGGACACAGCCACAAGGTTAGAATCGGACTTGGACAGAGACTTTGACAGCTGCAAGTCCAAAACGCTGCGAGGCATGGACCTCATCCTACCCAGAGTACAGGCCCTCTCTTCGTAGCCAGCCCCTGATGAACCGTCCTTGGCCACGCCTCCTGTCTGTCTCCCCTGTAGCTCTGGAACGTCTCCGTTTTGCCCAGATAAATAAGATGATGGGTGGCTCAGCAAAGGCCAACCAAGAGACTGATCCACCTGCTCGCAGTTCCTGGGTTGAGCCTGGTCCTGGTTGACCCTGGTGTGGAAAATAGTCCTATACACAACCTGTGGTTTTTGGGAGTCACCGGCCAACCTTTGAGGTGATGACTCACGCCCTGTCCTGGAGAAAACCTGAGACGCTCCTCCACCAATCACAATGCTGAACTCTGGGGTCTGCAGCAGGCTGCTCTGGGCATCTGCAGAAGTATATTTAAAATGTTTGGGGCTATAAAGGTGGTAAGGTGTATCAGGGGGCTCACAAGCTGGGGAAGATCCATGAAGAAGGCCTGCAAACTCCTCTGGGATGTGGCTCTTCCTGTGTTCCTCCAGCAGAGGGTTTGATTTGGATGAAGCGCTAAGAGGGGGAGGAGGTGGATCCCGCTGATATGGCCCGTCTTCTGCAGAGAGGACACACAAAAACACGTGGACTGACCCATCACAACCAAAATACAAACACAGACTTACCCTAACGAAGCAGAAAACACACATTTGTACAAGCTGCACAAATTAAACAATCTTTGAAAATGTTGAGGAAAATACTGAATAAAGAACATAGAGAATAAATTATTTAGTTAAGAAAAAATACATAAAACAAAAGCTGCAAATAGAAAGTTAATGAGGTAAATCTTCTGCTTCCCTGTAAAAAAGCTGTTTGGTCTGAGGAGAAATAAAAGAACTCCTGACTTGGATTTTACACCTCTGTTCCTTCCTGTGGGTGCAAATAGTGCGCTTGGAGCCTGAACTTGTGCATATCTGCATGAACTCATGGAGACAGATGTACTTAGACCACTGACTGGCTTTTGTTTTCTTCTTTTTTTTTTTGAGGGGATGCTTTCAGAGGCCCACTCACTGTCTGTGTGCAGCGGGTTGAAAGAAGTCGTTGAAAGCTTCTTTTCATTCTGCTTGGAGGTGTAATTGTAGATGCATGTCTGGGTTTCTGTGAGCATGTGTCCGGGTCTGTTTTATTACTTGTTTCTCAGTGTGTGTATAGCTGTGTTTGCACAAAACTAAATGAAAATGTCTTTTTCTTAAAAGTTGGAATCACAGTAAAATCATCTGATACAAGCTGCATAATTAAACTTTTCTAGCTTGATTATTTATTATGTTTCACCGAATCAGCTATAGGTCATGGTCATAACATTAAAGCCTCATTTATGCTCCACGTTTAACAGGTGTGTGCATATGTATGGGGCCTTCTGTGCTTCTTCTGTGTCCTCTGCATGCATATCTTGGTCTGTTTTTACAGAATTAGTGGATGCACATCCAGACAAAGCAAACAGGGCAATGCCACTGGAAATTGCAGGACCAGTGTTGCAAAGCTCATCAGCAACCAGTGAAAGGAACAAAGAAGAAGAGGCTGTGATATCTTTAATGCTACAGACCACCACCGTCCACTGTACTGCCTCTTTTTATGTCTCTTTCTGTACCCAAATAGTGAAAAATGTTTGGCCCAAATTTGGCCTTGACTTACGGAGTTGACTAAATGTGAGTGTGGTAGCCAAAACTCAGCCACATGACCACCACATATGGCCCAAAAGGAAATTGCCATATGGCAGGCTTCCCGTTTTAGAACCACTTCTGGCCCACAAAATACTTGCCATACTCAACATCTAGGCCAAAAACTGACATCTGGACCACATGTGGCCCACAGCAGACTTGCCATAATCCAAGCCAGGATGGCAACTGACATCTGGTCCACTTCTGGCCCACACAACACTTGCCAGTGCCATAACTGAGCCATAACGGAGCCATAACGGAGCCATAAGTATGTTATGATGATCTTCTCCACTGTCCCTATGTTTGCTGAAACTGATGTGGTAATTCTGAAGTGAACTCTGAACTCTATACAGTCCTCTAGTAGATGTATTACCTAACAACCATGGCAATGCTGAGCACAGATTGTGACATCCCGCTCCACTGGTTGAGCTGTTTTCTCTTCATCATGGTGTTACCTTGCCAGCTTCGTGGTCTCTGAACTATAGTAAGGTGGCCACCGGTTCATGGGTCCACTGGTGGTCCAAATCTTCAGTGGTCTGAACATTTGATACCTTCCTCCTTGACCCAGTTTCGTGACACACATGGAAGTGTGGTGGCAGTGACATTTGATAAATGTTTGACACAGATCTACATAAAAGGAGGATAAACTAAAGTTTAAGACTTGCACTAATAATATTAAAAGGATCTTATCAGTGTACACAATTCTGCTGCTGTTAGTCCTACCAAGACTTTTGGTGTCATCTCTTTTTCATTTATATATATTTTTTGTTACAGTTTCACTCTGGCAGTTATATTAGTGTTGATCATTTCAGTCACTACAGATTTTAACAGAGAGAAAAAAAATAAAGAAAATGTAGATATTTGCTAATAAAAGATGGTGGTATCATGGGCCTGCATTAAAATATGTATTAAAATATGTATTAGTTTTGGGCAGTATACTGGTTCGTACCATTTTTTTTTTTGGTAAATTAATTAATGTTATTCCCCAACAATGGTTTAAAAATCCTAAACAATGTTCTCGACATGGTGCAGATGGAAACTGTTTCAGGTGGAACCTTTTTCACTGCTGCACCACTAAACAAGCAGCTGCTGTGTTTTTGGAAATGTTGAGCGGTGAAAAAAGAAAGTGAAGCTCTAGCAGACTTTAAAACTGAATACAAGGACACAGAAAAAAAGGAGCTGTATCCGCTTTCTGGAAATACTTTGGTCTGACATAGACCAAACAACTATCTTCTCCAAATTTTGTTAAGCTAAAGTTGTTGCCAGGGTAACAAGATCAATTTCCTGCCCCACCTCAGCCACAAACATGCTTTTGGGTACCAAAAATGTATAAAACTAAGATCAGCATCCTCCACATCTTCAGGTTAAAGTAAATGGTTGAGGACACTTGAGTCAGATGTCAGTTGTAGAAACATTTGCTAGATTCACTATGACAAAAAAAGCTAATTGGGGATAAATATAATCAATGTGATTGTAACAGGGTAAATAGTGTTATTCCACTTGCCACTGTTATTATTATCATTATATTGTACTGTGGTGGTTTGCTCTTGGGCGTGTCCGCCTTGGTGCTGGCGTATTTACGTCATCAGCTGCGTCTGATGTTTGCCAGTATTGAGACGGATACGGTCGAGGTAAGTCGGGTCTTTTAGCGGTCCGTTTGTGGGAGTACTTCTAAGGTTATGGAAGTCTATAATGAACATTTGTGTATAGAGCACATTGTATAGCTGCTCCTGAAGTAGGCTAATACTGTTTAACTATTGAGCAGCGGCAGTTGCTAGCTTAAAGTGCCGCTTCTGAACGTGCTAACTGTTCCAGCATTAAGTCGCTCCCATTTCTCGACAGTGTGTGAATGACCCGGCTGCAGGCTAACCGCTCCTGATCAGCACTCTTGTATTTTGTACAGGTAATTGTGTGATTTGTTCACTGTATGAGATGTTTGCCAGTATTGAGACGGATACGGTCGAGTGTGTGAATGACCCGGCTGCAGGCTAACCGCTCCTGATCAGCACTCTTGTATTTTGTACAGAATAAATGGTCAATGCAGAAGGGGGCAAGTCTCTGTCTCAGTACCTTCAACAAACAAAAAAAACACAACGCAGAGTAAGACTACAAGAAAAGACTAACCCTGTCAGAACCAGGTCTGACACGGTTACACTGGTGCCGTGACCCGTTCGGCTTCTTCCTTCGTCGGGACGGGGCCCGCCTATCACCTGGTACGGTTGCTGTGCAGCGAACCTGTTCGCGCCGAAAGAGAGGTGCAGCGGCTGGATCAGAGACAACTCGGCGCGCATGATCACGTGGTTTCTTCAGGACACTTCGGCTCATCGTCCTCTCTCGCCATTGGCTGTGATGACACCTCGGATCATCGCTCTCTCTCGCCATTGGCTGTGGTAACAGACTGCAACCCGTGGGGTGCTGCAGCTGCCATTCTGTGTGTGGCTGTGGAAGTCGGGTCTGTAAAACCAGCGGGCCCTAGATATATATATATATATTTTTTTTTTTTTTTTCTTTCTGCGGAGGCGTGTCCTTATAGTGATTGTCTGGTTTAGCAGACTGGGTTATTAAAGAGTTTTTTTTATTATTTTTTTGTTTTTTTTTATGAGCAAAGAGCTTGTCTGATTTGGGTATAATTACTGGACTTGGACAGAAAACAAAAGGAATTTTTTTTTTCTTTTCTTTCAAAAATATAAAAAAAAGAAAAAAAATTTAAAAAGTTTTGTAAAAAAAAAAAATTAAATAAATTTTTTTTTTTTGCTTATTTTGAGTATTGGGAGAGCGAGTGTGATTCGTGCATGATGGACAATGACTTGGTGTTTGGTAGAGGGCGGGGTTCACTGATGTCCACCCCCCTTCCGTGGGTTGGCAGGGGCAGAGCTACGTTCATGCTCTCTCCCGGTGTATCACCTCCAGGTCCCAGTGTTAGGAATCTGGTGGGGGATGTTGGCAGCTCTGGGGACACAGACCATGATGCGCTGCGTGCGCAGGTTACACAAGGTGGGGAGGCATCGGGCCATTACCTGGCTGGTGTGGCTGCACAGATCGGCCTCTCTATAGGTGAGTCAATTGCTTCGTGTCTGGAGTCTCGTTTGGGCTCCGGGCTGGGATCTAGCTCTGTGGGCCCCAGTGGTAACACTATTACGGATCCATCCTTGTTAAATGTGATGATAAGGTCAGAGGCCAAGGAACCCATTGGGTTTAGAGGGGACGGGCGTGATGGACATACCGTTCAAGAGTGGGAGGAAATGATGATGGCGTACATGAAGAAAAGGGGGGTCCCAGTTGCTGATCAGTCTGAAGAGGTGCTGAGTAAGCTCAGTGGGAGGGCTCGGGAGGTTGTGAAAGTGGGCATTCGTAGTAAGCCACGGTTATCCCTTTCTGGGGGCCCAGATCCCATTTTCGAGATTTTAAAGCAGCACTTCAGTGACACTATTTCTTCAGGGATGCCTCTGGCTGACTTTTACGCTACATTACCCAAGGAAAGGGAAGACCCCTTCGATTACTGGCTGCGGCTGAACGGAGCAATGGACACGACAGAGGACTGTCTTAAGAGGCAGGGTAAATTATTTGAGGACTTGCCCCGTGATTTAACAGCCATGTTTATTAAAAACTGCCCCGACCCAGAGCTGTCGTTGATCTTCAAGTGTAAACCCCTGGCTCAGTGGTCTGTTGCAGAGGTACATGAGAGGCTCGTGGAGCACCGTGGTGGCAATACACGGACGCCTCCGGTTAGGTTGCCTGCTTCAGTGCCCGTGCAGCAGCAGGAAGTGAGGTCATGCGAGCAGCGTTCACCATCAACGGGAGCTTCAGCGCAGCCTTCTGAAGTCCGCTGTTCTGACGGCTCTGGGGACCGGCTTGAGCGTCTCATTAGCATGCTGGAGCGGATGTTGGTTCAGCAGCCGAAGGACAGTGAGATACTGGGGAGGGGAGGGAATCGTGGTCTCCCAAATTGGGTACTGAGAAGCAGAACCGCTGCTCCTTGTGCTATCTGTGGTGAAGGGGAGCACACAACTTACTACCATTGTAGAGCGAATCGGTTGTGTTTCAGTTGCTACTCACCTGCTCATGCACGAGCAGCTTGTCCCGGAGCTTTAGCCACCGGACGGGAAGGTGGGAACCCATCGGCTCAGGTGATGGGAAACTAACTGGCCTACATTCAGAGGGGGAAAATGTTGGGCCAACGAAAGAGCCCCCAGTGTGTGTTGAGAATGATGGAGATTTGGAAGCAGTCTATCAGACTGTGTGCGAGGAGAGAGATTTGGGGCGCAGACCAGTCCTCCAAAACACGCAGAGGTTGAAAGCGCACGACAGTCTGTTTTATGAGACTGTGATGTTGGGTGGTAAATTACCCACAAGAGCGATGATAGATACGGGCTCAATGGTCTGTACATTAAGCGCTAAAGTGATTCCAAGACTGTATGAATGTGATGTCCTTAAGGGAAACGTTTTGGACCCCACTGATGTAGTCTTAGTGGGTTGTGGTGGATCCAAAACGGTTCCCACTGGTATGTGTGAACTAGAAGTGGAGGTTTACGGCTGCAGGATGATAGTCCCGACTCTGGTTGTTGATGGCCAGAGCGATGATATCATTCTGGGCAGTAACATGTTGCGTTACCTGCTTCAGCAGTTAAGATCCAAGCAGGGTGGGCAGATCGGTGGTTCCTCCACACCCGCAGATGGGAGCGGCTCTGAGAAGAGGCTCCTCAGTATGTTGGCTGGAGTGGAGGAGTGCACTGAGAATCTGCCTGACAAAATGGGTACTGTGAAAACCAAAAGAGCGATCGTGCTGGAGCCGCTAACCGAGCACCTGGTGTGGGGGCATCTGCAAGGGAGTGGCATGCAAGCTGGCAGTGCTGTCATGATGGAACCAACCGGTGCTGGGGCGGTCCCCAGATCAGTGATGGTAGGCAGGACGGTCGCGGTCCTGAGGGAAGATGGGTGGCTGCCAGTGAAGGTGGTTAACCCGTTTAACAAGTGCGTCACCTTAAAGAAAAACACCAGACTGGCTGATGTGTTCTTGTGCGTAGCGTTAGAGGGGTTGGGCGCACCAGAATCGTCTGAGGGCTCTGGTACTGCGATCGGTCAGCACAGACAGGTGTCGGGTGGGAGCTCAGGTGCGGGTGTAGATGATCATAGCCTGGTCACGGAGGTCTCCAGTCTTCCCGATCACCATCTCTCCGGGGAGTGGAAAGATCACTCGGACCCGTTGCATGCATCTTTGCACGCTCTGGGGTTGTCCGATATTGACATTGACTCATGTGAAGTGTCGCAAGCTGGAAAAGAGAGGCTAGTTGGTCTCATCGCGGAGTTCCAGTCAATTTTCTCCAGAGATAAGCTGGACTGTGGGAAGGCAACTGGTTGTCTTCACCGGATTCGGATGGTTGATGAAAGGCCGTTTCGCCTTCCATGCAGGCGCGTCCCTCCGACACAGTACGAGAAGCTTCGACAGGTGTTGGATGAGATGGAGGAAAAAGAGATCATCCGGAAGTCTAGTAGTGAGTTTGCATCTCCGCTAGTGTTGGTATGGAAGAAGTCAGGAGATTTGAGGATCTGCAATGACTTTCGTTGGCTTAATGCCAGGACGGTGAAAGACGCGCACCCCCTGCCACATCCTGCGGATGCCTTGGCGGCGCTGGGCGGCAATGCATTTTTTTCAACAATGGACCTCACATCTGGGTACTACAACGTTGAGGTGCACGAGGACGATCGGAAGTTCACCGCGTTCACATCTCCATTTGGGCTGTACGAGTATAATCGAATGCCCCAAGGGCTGTGTAACAGTCCAGCGACGTTTATGAGGATGATGATGAGTGTGTTTGGGGATCAGAACTTCCTTAGTCTCCTGTGCTACCTAGATGATGTGTTGGTGTTTGCCCCCACCGAAGCCCTGGCTTTGAAGAGGTTGGAAATAGTCTTCAAGCGCCTTAGCGCTAACAACTTGAAGCTGGCTCCGAAGAAGTGTCATTTTCTGAGGAGGTCGGTGAAGTTTTTGGGCCATATTGTGACCGCTGATGGCATTAGCTCGGACCCGGAGAAGGTCGCTGCTATCGCGTCACTGGCGGAAGCGGATTTGATGGAAGACCGGTCGGACGTTCCGTCTCCACGAAAGATCCGGTCGTTCCTAGGGATGGTAGTGTTCTACCAACAGTTTATTGAGGGGTGTTCGTCCCTGGCTAAGCCACTGTTTGGGTTGGCGTCAGGCGTCAAGGGTCCCCGGGGAAAAGGGAGGAAGGGGCGCCTTAGCAAGAGGAGAGTGCTCCAAGCAGGTGACTGGACTGAAGAGTGCAGCCGGTCCTTTAGTCGGCTGAAGCAGGCTTTGCTGGACCAAGTCCTTCTGGCGCATCCAGACTTTGAGAAGCCCTTTTTGTTAGCTGTGGATGCGTCGATGAATGGTCTCGGGGCTGTGCTGTCGCAGGTTCCAGCAGATGGGTCAGTAGCCAGACCCATTGCGTTTGCGAGCAAGTCCCTCAGTCACGCACAATCCAGGTACCCGGCGCACAGGCTGGAGTTTTTTGCGCTAAAGTGGGCTGTGTGTGATAAATTCCACCATTGGCTGAGAGGTCATGAATTTACAGTCTGGACGGATAACAACCCTCTGACTTATATCCTGTCCAAGCCGCGCTTGGATGCTTGTGAGCAGAGGTGGATCGCAAAGTTGGCGCCCTTCCAGTTTGGCATTAGGTACATACCTGGTCCCCAGAACATTGTGGCCGATGCTTTGAGCCGGGAGCCGTTCGTCCGGAACGCTGTGTCTCATCGGTTGACCAGAGTTGGGTATGGGGATCTCCTGACAGACGCAGCAGCTGTGTGTGCGTATGGTGTGCGGGAGGCGTTCCTCTGCTCTGCTCATCCCAGGGACAAGGCTGCGGACGGGTGCAGGCCTGTGGCCCAAGAGGGTTCCGTCAGTCCAGTGACTGGGACTATGGCGGCAGATGAAGTTTCAGCAGTTCTTCAGGCGCACGTCCCAGCCGAAATTAGGATGTGTCATCAGGCTCTTCTCCTGCCACACTTCCCGCAGGCGGTGCAGCCCCCAGACTATTCTGGTCTTAAAGTCATCTCTCATGAGGACCTGCAGGACAAACAATGTTCTGATGCAGTCCTGTGTAGGGTGCGCTTCTACGTGGAACGGGGTAGGAGACCGTCACGGAGAGAGCGAGTTAAAGAGCTGCTGGAGGTCAATGGGCTCCTGAGAGCCTGGGGCAAGTTGACAATCAGGGACGGTATTTTGTACCGTGTGGCAAAGAACGTGCTGACAAAGAGCAAAACCTACCTGTATGTGGTCCCTTCATCGTTGAGGCTCAGAGTTCTGAGAGGGGTTCATGATGAGGCAGGACACCAGGGTCAACAGCGGACGCTGTACCTGGTGAGACAGAGGTTTTATTGGTTGGGGTTGTACAAGGATGTGGTGGAGTATGTGCAACGCTGCAGACGGTGTGTGGTGGCGAAGTCGCCAGACCCGGAGGCGAGAGCTCCGCTGGAGAACATTAGGACGTCTGAACCCATGGAACTGGTGTGTGTGGACTTCTGGTCGGCCGAAGACTCTTCCAATAAGTCTTTGGATGTCTTGGTAGTGACCGATCATTTTACCAAGATGGCCCATGCATTCTTATGTCCAAACCAGTCAGCGAAAGCAGTGGCACACCAACTTTGGCACAACTACTTCTCGATTTATGGCTTTCCCAAGAGAGTTCATTCGGACCAGGGGGCCAATTTTGAGAGTGCCTTAATCGCTGAGCTGTTGGATGTTGCTGGGGTTCAGAAGTCGCACACCACGGCTTATCATCCCATGGGGAATGGCTCCTGTGAGAGAATGAACAGGACGCTGGGAAACATGATCCGTGCTCTACCACCAAAGGCTAAGCAGAAGTGGCCCACAGCGCTGAAATCTCTCACTTTTGCTTACAACTGTACGGTTCATGAGACGACTGGCTACCCGCCGTTTTTGCTTATGTTTGGGCGTGTTCCACGGTTGCCTGTGGACCTGGTCTTTGGCTCTGCCTTGGACGTCCCAGAGGTCTCTGATTATGACCGGTACGTTCAGTCGTTGCGGACAGAGCTTAAGGAGGCCATTGACGTGGTGCAGGCGACGGCATTGAAGCAGTTGCAGCGCCATGCTGAGCTGTACAATAGGAAAGTAAGAGGGGCACCTGTAGAGGTGGGAGATAGAGTGTTGCTGGCGAACAAGGGGGAGCGTGGGAAGAGGAAGCTGGCTGACCGTTGGGAAAACGTGGTTTATGTGGTTACGGGGATACGTGAAGAGAGTCATACCTTCAAGATCCGAAACCCGTCCACGGGTCAGGAAAAGGTGGTTCACCGCAACCTGATTATGCCAGTGAATTTCCTTCCAGTGTGTGAGCTGGCTTCTGAGGGCGAAGTGGAGGGTTCGTCCTTCTCTGATTCGGGTGATCTTGAGGTGGAAGGAGCATCAGTAGGCGTGTCAGAGGACTCTTTGGATTATAGGACCAGAGTGTGGGTGTCCAGTTTACCGTCAGTGTCTTCTGGGGGTACTGTTATGGAAGGGTTGGCTCTGGAAGCTGACGAGGATACGGGTGTTCCGAGTAGTGATGGGGTGTCCCTGTTGGCCCCTCCTTCTACATGGGATCATGTGGAGACTGTCGTGGAGTCTGACACGGTGCATGTATCTGTTCCTGTGGAAGGGGATCAGTCAGGCGAGCCTGGCATGCAGCATGTGGACTCTTCACAGATGGAAATGTCCACGGCTGTGGAGGGTGCGTCTGTTCAGGACGTCAGGAGCCGTGTAATGTCGCGGGCTGGACGGCTGTTCAAGCCCGTGAATCGGCTGATAGAAATGATGCACCAAAGGTGCGAGGTGGCATCTTAGTTTTTTTTCTTTTCTTTTCGGCTGCCATATTTGATTGTGGTGTTGCCGATATGCACTGGATGCTTTGTGCTGTTTTCTGTTTTGTTTATTTGCGTCTGGTCGGTGTGGCTACACGGACTTACTGTGTTGGACATGGTGTATAAAATGTGTGACAGGCATGTTTTAGCTCTATGAGTGGGATGAGGCTTGGCCAGCCTTCTTCTTCATTCTGACTCCTTTGGGGTAGTTTTTGACTGAGTTCTTTTTGTGTGTCCAACGGGGTGGTTCTCTATGTAGTATGTGACAGTATGCAAATGTTTTGTAATATGACTACGGATGTTGTTGCCTGTACTTGTTATGTTAAGGAATGCTGATCAATTTTTTTTTGGTGTGCAAGTGGAATTTAGCGGGGGGGAATGTAACAGGGTAAATAGTGTTATTCCACTTGCCACTGTTATTATTATCATTATATTGTACTGTGGTGGTTTGCTCTTGGGCGTGTCCGCCTTGGTGCTGGCGTATTTACGTCATCAGCTGCGTCTGATGTTTGCCAGTATTGAGACGGATACGGTCGAGGTAAGTCGGGTCTTTTAGCGGTCCGTTTGTGGGAGTACTTCTAAGGTTATGGAAGTCTATAATGAACATTTGTGTATAGAGCACATTGTATAGCTGCTCCTGAAGTAGGCTAATACTGTTTAACTATTGAGCAGCGGCAGTTGCTAGCTTAAAGTGCCGCTTCTGAACGTGCTAACTGTTCCAGCATTAAGTCGCTCCCATTTCTCGACAGTGTGTGAATGACCCGGCTGCAGGCTAACCGCTCCTGATCAGCACTCTTGTATTTTGTACAGGTAATTGTGTGATTTGTTCACTGTATGAGATGTTTGCCAGTATTGAGACGGATACGGTCGAGTGTGTGAATGACCCGGCTGCAGGCTAACCGCTCCTGATCAGCACTCTTGTATTTTGTACAGAATAAATGGTCAATGCAGAAGGGGGCAAGTCTCTGTCTCAGTACCTTCAACAAACAAAAAAAAACACAACGCAGAGTAAGACTACAAGAAAAGACTAACCCTGTCAGAACCAGGTCTGACACGGTTACATGATCACATTACATGCAGCCAAAAACATGGTTCTGATAAGTACTGTGGAGAGAGACGGATTTGGGGCTATGATCAGGACACCATGGCAGTTCTCTGGCTAGTTCCCAGTCATGCTGGGAATCAAAAATATAATCAACAAATCTAGTGAAACTGATTTATGTTTGAAATAGACCATGTTATATTATTTTGGTCATACTGTCCAGTGCTAATATGTGTCATGAACAAGAGCAACAAGCACAATATCTACATATGCAAAGTGCTCACCAAAAAGCTGAAGTATAAAGGCTATAAATTCTCACTTTAGTGGACGTCCTTTATGTAGCCAAATCAAAGGTAAGCGAGCTGATGCTGACCTCCAACTAAAGGAATATGAATGAGAGTATGCTTAAATCCATTTGCATGGAGCACCCTTGTTGTGGTAAGGCTGACAAATAAAACAGCTCCATTTATTTCTGTGCATTTATGCATCTCCTATAAAAACAAACAGTAGGGAGGCCAGCCCCCTGCAATGATTGGTTGGCTTACCCATCCCGAGCAGGCACCCCCAACCGCTCCACATCGGAAAGCCTTTCGTTGGATGTAAAATCAGTTTCAACTCGCGGTTGCTGGATAAATCATCACCTATTCATGTTTATGTACAAGCTCTAAAATACTACAAATAAGGAGACACATTGAGTAAGACATGATCTGAAAATAGATGAACATTAAATCTGACTTCATGGGGACTTGAAGCTAAAATGTCATGCATGTTTTGTCATACAGGGTAGTTCTGTGTTTGTCCCATAATATTTACAGTACATGTAAATGGACACATGCTGTGTTAGACTGAATTTGCTGGGATTGAGTCCTGAATATATGCAGCTCAACGTATCCCCTGCAGGTAAATGACTAAATGTTTTCCCTGTGCTGGATGAGTTGTGGAAGCAGTGCAGAGAACTGGATTTATTCAGTCAGCAGCATCACTGCAGAGTAAAGGACGCTGGACTAAGCTTGGAAACAAGAAATAATCTTAGACATGCAAGAGATGCATATGAGCACCGTAACCATGAGAACTAAACACAAACATGGTGAGCTTGAAAACGTGTGCAACTGTAATTGCTCCTGGGTAACAACCTCCTAGTTATCCAGGCGGTAAAGCTCAGATATTAATGTTTTATTAATTTGCAGACCCTTTTATGCAAAGTGGAGGAACATATTTGATGGCAATATAAAGTTCAGCATTTTGCCAAAAGAAGTGAGGATGTCAGGGATCTTACAACCTTCCAGCTAAAAGATGACACTACTTCCTGATCTGCAGCCACCCCAGAGAAGCTGCTGCTTTTCTAATGTGTCTAAGTTGATGTAAGCTCAGCTGAATGAACATTTCATGCCTCATATCTCATCATTTCTTGATTAGTAGATAAAAGATTAGTAAAAAACAAAACATGTCATCTCGCAGCTCTTCAAAAACACATGAATGAGAGCAGAAATCACCCATCAAATCTGATTATTTCCCACTCAGTTTCTAAAACTCTAATGTAACATGATGCCTTGTCATATCAGCCCTCATCGTCCTAACAGGAAAAAGATGTGTGTGAGTCAATTTCCTACCCTTTTCTCCTCCCGTTTCAGTCACTTTGTGTTAACATTGTGTACCAAGACAAGTACACAACCCTACCACTGATAAGCATCTTTCTTTCTCTCTTACACACACCCATTCCCATCAGTGTTTTGCTCTAATGAATAGAAACACTACCTGTCCACTTCCAAGTAAATACAAACTTACCAGTCATGTAATCCAAGCTGTCGGCTGAATAATTGCATGTACCCCAACACCACCCACCTTCACACTCATTCACACACAATGAGCCAAGTGCTTCAGCCCTTTCCTTCTGCACATCCAGCCACATTTAGATATGCAGCAACCACATAAAACAAATCACAAAAATCACGTCTCCCCTCAGAACCTCAACCCCCAACAGAGAGCCATTACATTTAAAAAGTGCATTTTCTCAGCACCACTGCGATGTTTGCTGCTTAAATTCACAGAAGACACCATTTGCTATCTTTAGGTAACGAGGGTTGAACTGAAAAAGTTATCTCTTTAGTTACAACCCACCTCAGAGTTTCACAGCATGAACTGGAAAACAGGTTCACTGAACTCTGTCCTCACTTCATAACTGTTTAATACCCCTAAAAACGAGCAATATACTTACTTTTCATTACCGTTCTTCACATTGTATTTGTAACACTGTTCTAGACTTCTCACTCCATTCTTCTCTCTTTAAGTATGAGTATCATTGGTAGCTATGGCAACAGAGAACCCCAGAACCAGTAACTCCCAGTTTTGGGGCATTTTGCTGCTTCTGACCTCCACAAAATCATGGGTAAAAGTACACTGAGTATATATATATATATATATATATACACAGTACTGAAAGAGTCATCGCAGAAGTAGTAGCAGCTGTTGTTTTCGTCACTGAAAACAAGCAGGAACTTTTTAAAGTTTCAGGCAAAGACAAACCAACCCAGCATCAGCTGTCCTGAGAAGCATACTGGAAAAAAATTAAGCTATGTAGAAGTCAGATTTAAGGATGATTAGCATTAGAGATTTCTTGTTTTTTTTTTTTTTTTGGTTAAGCTTCTTCCTACTCTCCAAAAAAGAAGTAAAACATCATTAAGCTCCTAAACCGTGTTTAAGTCAAAGTGTGCACCTTACCTGAGGGTCCACTGGTAGCATGAACCAAAAAAAAAACAACTAACTATATGTGTTGTACTACAGATGTATACTTCAACTCTCTATCAGGCTCCTGCTAAAATACAGCAAATGTCTAAGAATCAGATGGTGAAACAACAGATGCGTCACTCTGCATACCTGCATTTCTGTTGCAACACTACTGTGCACCGCACAACTGTAAACAAGCAGAGGCATGCTAAAGCACAGCCTAGAAACCCATCCGACATGGATGTGTTGTGTTCGCATGTAAACAAACTGCAGTAATCTCTGTACTCAGAAAATATATGTCTGTTGTTTTTGCATGTTTCCGGTATGTAATAAACCGGTTCAGAATGATCCGTCTCGGTCGTATAATGGCAGACAAAGGTCCCATAACCTAAAAGCAGAGTTATTTTAGCCCTAATTTAAATTACAGAAGCAGTTTGTGTCTTTTGGCTCAATGAAACTTTATCTCTAGAGGTACAAACAGTTCAACAGTAATGCCGATTGTGCTGATAGGGCTATTACATGAGTACAGACAGATATGGACACATGATGCATTTTGCATGGAGAGAAGTTTTTATGTTTGTTTTTTTTGGTTGATACAAAATAATTTGAAGTATTTAAATGTGTGATGGAAAACATCTAAATTCCCCATTTCTTGCAGTACAGCAGTCACTGCAGTGATCCTCTGATCCAATAACACAATAACACAAGGGTCAGGGGAAATAATTAAATATTAGATGCATCAACAAGCAGGTGTGAAGACTTTGCATTGATTCACTCATGTGAACAATCTATTTTGTAGCCTATACATATACTTGCAACAGTCATGTAGATGGAAAGCAAAAGAAGAAACTTGGAAAAACGTGATTTCCACCCTTGATAGCAAATAGTTTATTATATTTATTTATTTTTAAATAGCTTCTTTAAATGTAAAGACATTTTATATGATGCAGAAACAGAAATAATCACAAATTCCCATAAAAAATAACATCAACAGTAGTTTTAATTCATTCAAGTGTCCTTGTTAAAACGTGACATAAATCTGAATGCATGAAATTTAAAGGCCTGGACCTGGAATGTAAACATAATTAACATCATTAGTTACTCCATATCTATACACACTTACACAACCAAGCAAAACTCCCAGTTACAGTCACAGTTTTCTAGTCTTCTTCAACATATTCTTATAAAAAAAATTGGTTCTGGTGAAACGTTTTCAATTTCATTTGTCCACGTCATATTCATCATAGATGTATCATGAGAAATAAACAAGTTGAGACGCCTTAACACCCCCTGAGGAGCTGCAGTGAAGCAATGGGTCTTAAAAATCCCAGACCCGGACAGTGAGGGATCTAATGAACCATCCTTATTGGTTTTTTTTAAGGTATTTTACTTCAAATGGCTGAATGTCATAGCTCAGCAATATACTATCAGCCATGTGCTAACAAAGTCTGTTTGAAGCTGTTCAGTTGTTTCACTTTCAGCTCAGTGTGAGAGTCTCTAGCTGTTCTGTATCATGAGGGGATTATTTTCATGAGACAAAGGACTTAGATGTTCTTAGTGAACAAATTGACTAATCGGCCTCCCTAATTTCCATGCTTATTCACAGGGACCCTACTCCAAAATCAAAAACCTCACACAGCCAGTATGCACCTGCTAGATTATACTGGTATGTAAATATTTCTGTAAATATGGTCCCTTTACAGAAGTAAGACTTAATCCCAAAGTAGCAAATAAGTTTAAAGCAAGAGGAAGTTTGGGGGAAAAACAATGTAAGTAGTTAAAAAATGGCAAAGTAAAGACAACGTCAACAACAATTTTAAGGTATATTCTATTTTCCTTTAAAGCCTCACTACTGAAGCAAACTTTCTCCCACTTCACCATCCGTCTTTCATCTTGTCTCTTCTCTGAGCTCTCTCCAGCCAGTAAAAGTCAGTCTGATGTTGACTCTCGAGTCTTATTTCTTTCTTTTGTCCCTTCCAGTAATGTCCTCTTCAGTTTCTTTGCTGTATACGGCGCGGTACGCGTTCAAAATTACCATTGTGTTGATATCCAGTTGCTATCACGTGCAAAATGCTGTAAAGCAAAATGCTGCTGTATAGTGATGCACTGGAATGGAAAAATAAAAGTTGAGAAGTGTGGTTTCTCGGCCTCGACACACTGCTGGGCAACAAAGACTCCAGGATTACACACAATGAACGTCACCGCGCCATCATAACCAGTCAGAAGCACAGGTTTTTTAGTCTTACAGGTATGTACCGCTACTTTAATGCTGTCCAGCACTCTGAATGAAGAAGGAGCCAGAAAAAAGGGAAAAGAAGGAAGAAGAGAGTGGTTTGAAGCAGCTAGAAGGAGGCTGCAAATGAAACAGAGGTGACAGAGACATAGCGGCGGTGGGTTCAGGGGGTTATCTGACCAAACAGAAAGCAGATTTTGAGAGGAAGGACAAATAAGCAATGCAGAGGCAAACTGTTGCAATCAAACAACCACATTGCAGCGGAAGTATTTGCAAATGGCAAAGAGGATTTGATGATGTGAGGAGTAAGATGAAAGATGAGCAGAGATGAACGAAAAGAGAACTTGATGAAATGACAGAATGAATAACTGAATGACAGAAAGAGAGCAAATAAGAAACCTGTTGAAATGAGAGAAAAATGCATTTATGACTGTTAATCTACACATGATCACAACAGTCGTCTACTACAAGTTTCAAAGAGTTTTACAAAGTAAAAAAAACTATTTTTACAACATTTATTTATAACTGATGGAACTTTAAACTCCATCAAAACACTTTGCAACCATCAGGAAAAAAGATGCAACGAGCTGTCTCGTCAAATTTTTATCATTTCCTGGATTTTGGTGTGTTTAGGCTAAAACTCTAAACACACACCATCGTCTTACAAACTGGGATGTTTTCCTGTGTGTGTGTGGTAGGAGGAGGAGCCGAGAGACAATCCAAACACCTGATAAGGACGTGTTCATCACTACATCTCTTGTGGTGCCTCACTGACTGTTATTAAAAAAACAGAGTAATATCTGAACTGTCAGTCATCTCCCCGATAAAAAACTGAGCCACATTTCCTTAGTGGTGCTGGCTCGAAGAAATCCTCCCCAGCTGCTGCAGCCTCAGGCACTAATCTAACACCCAGTTATTGCTGGGGCTATTTGAACAAACTTACACCCAAATGATACTCCAACATTACTGGGACTGGTGATGACAAAAATTTAAATTCTGAGTCATTGATGTGAGAAAGTGCAAAAGCAACAGGAAATTTAATGAGCAACACGAGAGCTACAGAAATGCTCCCTTCAAGTGATGTTGGAAATGTCACATTAATTAGCTAAAAGCACCGTCATGTACTCCCAAGTGGCAGGAGGAAAGTTTCATTTATACCAAGATGTTATTTTTAATTTAATCAGCTCCAGCAGATGCTGTCTGTCTACATAGAGGAAAAATGGACCATGAGCAGCATGTTTTAATCAAGTTTGGTTAACTCAACTCTCCTGAAGTGATGCTTTTATTATAAACAACTAACTCCTGGCTCTTTGCCTTCATCATAATGAGATTTAACATAATTTGAAACATGATTAAATTTTATTTAATGTTAACATTTATTGTTGCACATGCTTCATTGATTTTATGGATTATGTGGGCCTAATTCTTTATACTAGTATCCCCCAAATCCTCTAGTTCCACTGACACGTCAGATTACCTCTGTGAAATGAATTCAAGAATCAAAATTTAGAGTGAGGGCATATTGTGGATTTTTCTAGCTGCTGACAGTGGAAAATAACTGGTAAAGGAAGAAGATCAACCATATGTTTCAGCCTTTTCTACAGCAGATGAAGATCACTTAGTTGTCATGACAACTGAGCTTTCACCATATCATATTTTTCTTCCAGTATGGCAGGAAAAGTCTCATAGGTTCCATAATGGCCACCCCAGAAGCTCAAAAAGAATTGTCCCATTTGTATCGTAACTATTTTATCAAGACAAATAATGTGGAATTGAGCTTAAAGGATCTGATTTTAAACACCTATTCTGTTAAATTAAAATTAAATTAAATAAAAAATATGTTAACATGTTTTTTTCCTATTCTTAAAGAAACATTTAAATGCCAATCATATTGTTCCATATTGAAGAAGCCTCTGACTGAATACACTCTTCATTGCGTGAAGAATTGTCCAAGATGTTGGTTCTGGACGATTCAGGAGCTCCAGAGTAGTCTTCAGCACAGAGCCGGCTTTCTAAAGATAATATGGACAAAACCTCATAGTTCATTGTCCCGTGTGGACATCTATTCCTTTACCATGACATCTCCAAGGTGAAAAGCACCGCAGGATCTCTCCTTTTTAGCTAAATAAACAACCTCACATTCTCCATAAGAACATGGAAGAAATGTTTTGAATTTCCTCATCTTTTCTCTCTACCTTGCTCCTGCCCTCCATCCTCTTGGTTTCATCTTCAACTTGTGTGGGATTCGGTGTTATTATCCTCTTTAGTTTGTTTTTAGGGAGTTTAATCAGTGTATCTCAGTAAATAGCTTTTCCGTTGCCATGGATACTCATCATAGAAGATATTAAGTAAAGTCCATGGAGAAACAGCATGGCCTCCTCACCAGCATGAAAAAAATCTCTTTAAAATATATCTAAACAGTAGACTGTCCAAGAAAAAGTCGACTTTATTTAATGTAAAGTACATAATGCATCATGAATATCTTTTAAGTTGCACCGTATACAGTACTCCTGTCATTTGTACCGTATAGTCAGTACCATATTTAAAGGCAACTATTCATTCATATGCTTTTGTGCCACAAGATGTAGAGATATGGTCCATCCACCTCCTTCTGGCATCTTTCATTTTTAATAAGGGTAAAAAAAAAGATTCCTGTTCATCATGGTCCAAGATAAAAATGATGACAGATTACTACATATGCTGGAAATCAGCCTCGGTGCTGTCACAGCCACTAACATTACAGTAACAGGCTGGGCTCCTCTCTTCCCTGTGGGAGGCAGAGTCGGAGATTGGACTCCCCGCTGAGAGCATTACTTCATTACTGATAGCCTGAACAAACTAAACACATCTTTGAGGTGGAGAGGGGCCACCATGTAGACAATGAATTCACACTTTCATTTTCCAACTCAAGTAGGTAGAGTTTATTGCCACGGCAACTGGCTTGTCTCCCACGGTTACACATTTTTCAAGTCTTTTGAAGAGTGGCGGCGGTCTCTCACTTGCGTTGCTGAAATTACATTTTACTGGTGTGAGACAGAAGGGAACAGCGAGAGGCTGGTAACAGATGAGGTCAGCAGTGATTAGAAGTTGTAGGTTTTATATAAATGAAGCTTTATACAGCTATCACTTTCAGTCATCCTAAATAAGAACTCAATAAAGGATAAATCTAAAGGAGAAAGGACAAGATAAGGGTAATCTTACATATACAACACAAAACAATATCTTATCCAAAGGGCTTTATTTGGCATTAAATATAATAAAAAACAATGTAGAGCTGTCATAGTACTGCACACTATACTGATGTGCAATGCTACACCTCAGGTCCCTTATTAATTTTAATTGTCACTGAGGGTGACCAAAAGCAGGACAGATTTCTCTGAACATATTAATAATTTCTTTTACACTGTCAGTCTGTATGCATATCAGTGTGAGCCTGTTTTGAGTCCACAGCTCCCAAACATGACTCATCATCACCTCACATCTCAGTATTCAAGACAAACCATAAAATAGCAGAAGAGATTTAAGTAAGAATACAAAGATGAAAACAAGAAAGCAGAAGAGGGGAGTTTGGTTTATGGATAGCTCAACATAAATATGAAGCAAAAAGGAGTTTTAATGATGCTTCAAGTTTTGAAGCTGCAGCCCGAAACAGCTTTAAACAGAATACTAACAAACATGCCCACAGTACATGGTTACTAAGATTTTCCTCTTGGGGATTAATAAAGTACTGAATATTAGGATTCATCCTCTAAGAAAGTTGTTTCTATGCATAAAATTTAAGTCAAAATTCAAGCCTGTAGCTGGTGGGTACCATGAACGTTGGCACCACACACCAAGCTAACAGTTTTCAGACATTCAAAGCAACATTAAAACAGACCGCCACAAAAAGCCAAAGACAGACATGCAAAAAAGAAGCTTTGCAGAAAATTCTGTTGTTTTGAAGCCCGATATTATGACCTGATGCTATGAAATAACTTTCAGAAATCACATAATTGGTGCAATTAAGCCCAACTGTATCAAGTGTAAGGGTATCATTATATACATGAGGGGAAGACTCTCCCTGAAGGAGCAGTAAAGTTTCACTAAAAGATTAGATTTTCTGTTAATATCACAGCAAAAAAGATGTTCTTATAGGGAAAAATAGATTCTACATGTTTGAATTTTACCAAAAGTCATCTGGAAAGGTATTTAAACATATAGATGAAACTGAAATTTAACTTGTGGCCATCAAAGAAAATGAAGTGGCACAAACCCCTCACCTACAAAATGAAGCATGGTGGCGGCAGCATCATGCTGTGGGGATGATGCCCAGAAAAGGATAGATGCTGTATAAAAACTACTTCTAAAATAATCGTGAATATAAGGTAGGTTTCCTGTTAAACATTAAAATTACCCCAGAAGCAACGGCCTACACAATCAGACCACAGTCTGGCTGAAAATGGAGACTGGACATCAGCAGTATCCACACGGCTTGAAGAAGTTGGGGCAGCTTTGTACTAGTAAAAATCCCAGTAGCTTAATGTGTCAAACTTACAAAAACATACTGGATGGACTTTAAGATGCAATCATGAATCATGGCTTGTTGTTTGTGAGGCTGGGTAGTTGCTCAGGGTGCAGATGTTTCCACATACTGAGCGATGGTAGGAAGTAGCCTCAGATTCCTTCTACATCACTTGAATGGTCCAGTGTGTCTGTTTCTTATCCGGGAAAAAGATTCCAACAGAGTGATCTCTGGGAGGCAGGCAAGCCTGATTCTCGGAGCAGCTTTCTGCTGAGAAACCTTGTACATTGAAATTCATGTACATGGGACTCTGAGATGTAATTTCTATTTCTCGGTGGCATTTTTAAACAGGATTATGCACCCTGTAATGTGGCAAAAATTATTCAGGAATAATTTGGACGCTCTCTGAGATGTGCTGGACAAACAAGTCAGGAATCATGAGGGACCAGCTTTGCACTGACAGTAAAGGGAACATTGCCTGGTTTTCCATGTTTTATGGTTTATCCGTAGTGTTAAAACAATGTCTTCTCACATTAAATATCAACTAAAGCTAAAAGAAGAAAAATTCAAATCGTCTTTGTTCCATATTTCCTTGAATGGTTAAAGTTGAAGATTAAAGCTAATCTTGAAATGCTAATATTATTAATTTAAAAACTGGAAATAATCCTCTTTAGGGCTCTGCTGTGAATTCCTCGGTGCCACGGGACACCTTCAGAGGTTTTATAAAGTCCAGGTCTCGACATGTCAGACCTGTTTCAGTGGTGCAAGAGGGACAAATAAAGAATTAGTTGGGTGGCTTTAAGGTTGTTTTTCCTTGGTTGTTTGGAAACTACCTGGCTTGATGTTGTTAGTCTAATAGCCATGCTGCAAGCACGGCTAAATACAGTTAACCACCTCATCAAGCACAGCGCTCAAAAAAGTCTGAAACCTGTCATGTTAGCTCAACTGCCTGAGGGGACAAGTAAATTAGAGCAAGTGCACTAAATGTATGATCAACCACATCCTGCTCATTAATAAACCCCTGCAGTTAATAAGGGATGCATCGCTGAGGGAAGTGCAATTCAGAGAAAAACAACAAAGAAAAAAGGGTAAATGTCCAGAGTCCACTGAAGCGGTGCTTTCGTTTGGTTTTTATACACTGGAAAGATGTAATAGTTGCAACAACTATCAATATGTACTGTACCACCACTTTGTACTGAGAGAGCAGTTTCTCCATCAAAAATGAAATCCCATTAACCTAACAATGACATGATGTCACAAGGATTCATTATAGTTTCTCCTCCCACCAATCAAATCTGACCAAACAGCCTTTATATTTGATCACTTCACCAGAGAGGAGAGTTATATCCACTGTGTTTTTCATCTGTCACACTCCAGGGATCACATTCAGCTTCATTTAAATGGAAGCCAAGTCTTCAGACAGCATCTCTGCTTAAAATGCCACAACATGCAGGGAGATAATTAACATGGATAATGTGCCCATGCAAACATAGACAATTTAAGTGGCTTGTGCAGAAGAGTGTCTGTATAGCTCTGAGCTGAAGTCAAAGTGCAGGTGGACTGTGTGACACTTGAGGACAGGGGATTGATATACACAAATCAGAATGAGTGAACTTGAGTTTAAGTAAATACACAACAAGTGCTACACACACACACAAAGCAGTCCATCGCATCCCATTAATGCTCCATTAACTGATCGAGATTATTGATTGTTCAACTGGTTTGTGGTTGGTTCCATTAAGAGAGGCATTCCACAAATTTCACAACGGACCAAAATTAAACATTAGAATTTGATTCCTAAAAGAAATGGCAAGCGCTAAGAAAAAGAGAGTATTATCCACATCGAGTGCTTCAATAGGTGAGCTAAGAAGAGAGAAAATGTCTTATCTAATTAAAAAAAGGCTCTGCAGATAAAACTTAGCTACTGAGAATGCCAGAAAATGGGTAAAAGTAAAAGTAAATACTAAACTAAGCTAAAAGCAGAAACCACTCCTTTGTAGTTTATGCCACAACCTGCATGACATGAAGAAGATCAGCTTTTTAAAACTACAATGATGCAGAAAAAGTGGCTTCAAACAAAAGAAAAAAGATGGATGCGGTCAAAAATGCTTTTTTAAAAAACTCTTTATAGTTTATTTTAACACAAAAGCTTCATGTTTGCATCAGTCTTTGATGCTAGCGATGGTTTTTTTTTTTTAAAAAACTGTAAGAGAATCACTCTTTTCTTTAACCAACATCTGAGCGCAGTGTCAACAACAGAAACCACTTTTATGGCCGCCAGTGGTTGACGAGAGCTTGTCATAAACATACCACCAAAATTTAGCAGAAAAACTGATCTACAAGTGTTGTTTTTATCACTTGATGAACAAACTGTCCATTTAAATCTATTCTGGTCTCAACCAGCTTCTGAAGAAAACATCTGACTCTTTTAGCTAAAATGCTTTTGGCTAAAAACCACTGGTAACAGTTCTTATGAAAGTCATATGTCTGAGTCAGTTGTGCATTAGAAAGCTAAAACAGTAAGCTGAATAGTACTAAAACACTCCATAAAGCTGAGGCAGACATCTCTGTATGACAACTAAAGGTCAAATACTTTGTAAAACCTGCATCGTGACTGTAAAGTTACTACATACACAAAACCACAGCTTCATCAGAAACACTAAACACCCTCTAGCTGAATAACACACCTGCAGATTTATGCATTTTTTTTCTCACTGACTTTTTGCGGGGGGGCAATGCATAATTCATAGAGTTCAACTGCTTTTGCAAAACACTGCAGTGCACTTCGAACTCTGCACTGAGGCAATTTTTTTGCATGCAATGTCCAGCATTACATAAACCTTAGTTACGTAGCATAACAGCAGCACCAGTGATGGATCAGGTTATAAATAGGGCTACTTTTTGTCCAACAGCCCACACAGGTGGCTGACACCAGCATAATTTACTGCAGGCCTGGGGGGCTCAGGGTATAATATATGATTAGTGTTGGGTCAGGGTTTTTAGGGAATGAATGAGAGAGGAGATACAGATGTGGAGGCACAGGACGGAAAGAACTTATATGGTGTGCAGGGAAAAAGTGCTCCCACAATTTCTTGTCCTCATTTTTTCTCAGTGCTTCCCCATAAAATCTCACATTTCATTTTCCTGATTTTCGTTCATCAACCCCTCCACCCCCACCTCTTCCTTCAACAACATTAGACTTTCATTCTCTATCTCTCACCCACTCTCTTTTTCACTGGCATCCTTTGATTTCTGTGACTCTGCCTTCTGTACCCACATACATATACGCTCCATTCTCTCATTCTCTGACTCTCTCTCCCTGTAAGCCACTTGTTACCATGGCTACCCCACAATGGGCCTTATAAAGCTAATAAGTAGAGAGAGCAGGAGGGATGAGCAAAGCACCAGAAGAAAACGGAGGAGGAAAAAAAGGGGTAAAAATTAAAGGGAGAAATAAATGGATTCCAATCTATTCCTAGTGTTGGAACTTAAGGCAAAAAGAGCGAGAGAGACACAGAGAGAGAGAAAAACAAATACAAGTGTTCATTTAGGACACAGTACTGGCTTTAACTATGAAGTCTTGTCATTAAGAACTTATGTGTTTATGAGTGTGAAGAGGCACTACACCTCTAGAAAGGAAAGTTTTTCTTTCAGTGCTTCTACTTAGTCACTATGTTTGATTTGGTTCAGAAAAATCTGCTGGCAACAGCAAATATTCAAGAAAAAAAGAAAAATTCATTATCCATTAAAGCCTCTGCAGAGTTAGTGAGGTTGTGGTTGAGATTACAAAACAAAAAAGGGTAAAAATAAAAAACAAATAAAATTTAATTAAAAGCTAAAAAATAAATAAATAAATGAATTAATTAATTAATGTAAGAGAGGAGAAGTGGAGAAAGTAACAGAGCAAGAGATAGGACAAGTCAACATTCGACTTTTACTGACTGGTGAGATCTCCGAGAAGAGACGGGATGCAAGAATGAGGCTGAATCAGCCGTCGTTAGGTTCAGTCGTGCTGCTAGTTCATGAACCTGTAGACAAGTTGTGTCAATTCTAGAAATTATGTTCTGATTTTCCTTAAATGCTGCTTTTATTAGCCGAGGTAAAGTGGATTTTTACCTTAAATCTGTGGCTCAGACCAGTGCACTGCCCTGCATGGTTCATACTTTCTGTATTCATGGCTTCTGTTTAGTATCCCCACTGACACTGAAGCCTTTTAATGACCCATTAATTGGAACAAAGTGCTTTAAAGCAGGAAAACAAAATGTACAAGGCAAAGATTGAAAAATATAGAGAATGTCATGTCTTGTATCAGTCATGTTATTTGGTTCATATTTAATGCAACAAAATTAATAATTTCTATTGATTCCTGAAATAAAATAAAAAAAAATCCTAGAGGGAAATTACAAAAACAATGTTGATGAAATTATTAATCCAATTACATGTTGTCATCTAAGAAGAATGTGACCCTCATCAACATTAACTCAACTTTATGTTTCCAGTGAAAAAGCCCACATCAGCCCCGACTCACTTTCCAAAGCTAAGATTAAAGCAATGATGCAAATGCTTAAATTCTCATGCATGGATTCGGTACAGGAAATGGTACAGAGCATCACTGTGCAGTATATTCTTTGGCAGAACAAGGAAATGTGTTGAATGTAAAACAGAACTTTTGGTTTCTGATCAATAATCGTTTCTTAGAAGACATCTGTCTCACATCAGCTTCAGGACAAGATTCAGCAAGCAGCTTCCAAAGGGTAAGAACACACACTTTTAACACAAACATCATCGCGGTGCTTCAGTGGGAATAATAGCTGAAGATGTCTCACTCAGGTTTAAATCTGAGTGTGTGTCTCTGTGCACACACACACCTGTGGATTGGTAATGTGTCTTTCCTTTCAAGTTCTACACAGATCAAAGTGAAGCTGGGCCTCTGAACTGCTTCTGGATGAAAGAGCGGACACACACACACACACACACTCACTCAGAGGAAACATGTCGTGCCTGGTCGACTTCCTCGGTGCTGGCGCTTCCGTTGCTGCCTGATAGCAGCGGGTGTGAGCAACAGTTGGACTGAAACCCAGGTGAGAGAAGGAAGTATCAATGATGACATCACCAGCTAACTGTCACCAAGGCCACCACTTTGCCATGGCAACAAGTATCTATGGTAACTTTTTAGGAAGTGACACTGAAGACATGAAGGTCAGGAGTAAATGAGGGCGAACAGGAAGTCAAGAACAAGCTGAGCAGCAGCCTAACCAGTTCTATTAATAAAAACACGTAAACAGGAAGCTTGTTTGCATTATTCTTCAGTGACATAAATACAAGTCTTAAAATGTGTATATGCACAGTTTAAACTGAAATGAGGGAACTTTATTCTTTACTGGAATCTGAACTGATGGCAGTTCTCTAAATTTCACAAAGACCTGCTGTGAAAAATGAATGTTTGCTGCTGGAAATTCACCTGCAAATAGCCAGTTGTGATATAAAGAGTTCAAGCTGGTTTAAATCCACATGCTTTCTCAAAGAGGTCAGAAATCTTACATTTATCCTGATGCCATGCTATCTGTGTCTCTGAGGAAAGTGAATGTGTTTATTTTTCGTGTTCAACAGTGACAGAAGAGCTCCACCTCAGAAATGAGCTGAGCTGCAACTTTTCCTCACCGTTGTAAATAATGCCTTACATGGAGCAAAATGTTGGACCTAAATTCCATGAAAAAACATACCCACACATGCACATGCTTCGCTTTGCTAAGCCAAGCTTTGAACCAGTGAACCAGTGTGAGCACCAGTGAACACCACAAAGCTGACTAATGTGTGGTCTTCATGTGATTTTATTTTGCTGTTAATTTTTCATTTATGTAATTTAAAAAATCACAGTGGGGTGCCTAATTTTATTTGAGGTAATCCGTAACTATTTTAAATGTTTAAACATTCAAATCTATCATTTTATTTGCAGGTTATTATCAGATTAAATTAAATGGAAAAATATTTTACCAAGAAATAAAATAAAGTAAATAAATGATAAATGGAATAATAATAATAAAGCTGTCAAACAATTAAAATTTTTAATCACATTAATCACAGCTTTCAAATGAATTAATCACGATTAATTACCTTTCGCGACTATGCCTGAAATTTGCCTGTTTTTCTCTTTGGTAAATGTCAGATGTCCAAGGGTCAGTAAATGCAGCATGTAATGTACTTCTACATTCTTTTCTAAAACATCTTTACCATGTTCTAGATCATAACTGAATTAAAATGTTTTTAATTAATTATAAAAATAAAAAAAAACAGCAGATGTGAAGACTGAAGTTAAACATTGATGAAGAAACTCTGATAAAACTGATCATCTGGATAAAAACAGGCTTCTTCTTTTATCATAGAAGTGTAAGTGTTTGTGCAGCAGTGATAAAAGTCCTACAGCAGCATCATCCAAAGTAAACACCTGCTGATAAATTATATCATTGGGAAGTTTTTCTTCACTTTTTACATTAGATGATCATATTTCATAAAATCTAGACCTAAAAAAGGTCTAATTTTTTGCTCGCTCCGGTGTGCTGTCCATGGTCCTGAACCATGGAAAATTAAATGAAATTTTATTGTGGCTACATTAAAGATTTACTATAAACACAGCAGATGAAATAAGCTGCACCACGTCACTGGTAAATGATCTGCTCGTAACGACCAGCAGGCTGCCCGAGTTCAACTTTAAGCTTCTTTTGGTAGAAAGTTTTAGTCACACTTGAAATATGTGCTCAGAAATAAAAACAATAGATAACTTGGAACAGGCCAATCCGATCTCTGCTGTTTCTGGATTATAACACCACAGTAATTATTTTAATTTAATGAATGTGGTCTTAAATTAATAAAAGGTATTGTAAGTACCTAATAATTATAGATTAGAATTATTTGGCGAATTCTGAATGGTATTTTCTACATCCTCCACAATCAGAGATCTGATGTTAGCCTCTAAGGCTTTTAGCTCCTGGCTGTGGCCTTCTGTATGACAGCAGCAGAAATATGATTTTAATTTTCCGGGACTCAGAGCAAAAGATGAAGTTTCCTTTAGTCCCCAGGCTGAAAGAGTGTTGACGCAATGATGAAGAAGAAGCTCAGCAAGGAGACAGGGGAGAAAAAAAATGGAATGAGATGGGCTTAGAGGACTTATATTACTAAAATAATCATTCAGAGCAAGGCTAAAGTCATTCAGTATGCTGACTCAGAGAGGATTACATTAAAAAAATGTAACTTGCCATTAACTTTGCTGATAATCAAGTCAAGTCCAAAAATTTAAACGGGACTATTTTATGCTTTTATAAATATCTATTCTATTCTATTCTACAGTCATTTAGCGGACGCTTTTATCCAAAGCGACTTACATTTGAGAGGAAGAACAACACAAGCATGAATTCAAACAAGATGGGACGTCATAATTAAGTGATAGTGAGACCGCTTTTGAGTCCAGTTGGACCCAGGTGCTGTCATGTAGTGCTAGTGCAGTGCATATAATTTTTTTTTTTTTTTTTTTTTTTTTAGTCATTTTATTTAAATACAGGATCACGATTTCATCAAACAATATCAACTAGGTCATAAGTGCATGATTTCATCACATAATATCAAATTGGGCATAAGTGCATGATTTCATCACACAATATCATCTTGGGCATAAGTGCACACAGCTTCTTCAGTACTTGGTTGAGCCAAAAAGCTGGACAAATCTTTCTGACTCATTTAGTTAAGCTAAATGTGGAAATGCTCCTTAAACAACTGAGTCTTTAGCTTGGTCTTAAAAGTGGATACGGACTCTGCGGATCGGACGGAGTTTGGTAGATCGTTCCACCACCGGGGAACAACAGAGGAGAAGAGTCTAGCTACTGATTTTGCGCCACGTTGTGGTGGGAGCACTAGGCGTCTTTCGCTGGTAGAGCGTAAGTTTCGAGAGGGAGTGTAGCTCTGGATTAAGGAGTGAAGGTAGCCCGGAGCCGTTTGGGTTATTGTTTTGTAAGCCAGAAGCAGAGCTTTGAATTTGATGCGTGCTGCAACTGGAAGCCAGTGAAGAGCAATTAGCAGCGGAGTGACATGAGCTCTTTTGGGCTGGTTGAAGACCAGACGTGCTGCTGCGTTCTGGATCATCTGCAGAGGTTTAACTGAGCATGCAGGCAGGCCAGCCAGTAAGGAGTTGCAGTAGTCAATGCGTGAAATGACCAGAGCCTGGACCAGGAGCTGGGTCGTGTGTTCAGTCAGGTAGGGTCTGATCCTCCTGATGTTGTAGAGAGCAAATCGGCAAGACCGGGAAACCGAGGCAACATGGTCCTTAAAGGTCAGCTGGTTGTCTACCATGACACCAAGATTCCTGGTAGAAGATGTAGGCATTAGTGTGATTGAGTCAAGCTGCACACTTATCTGTGGCGGTAAAGAAGGACTGGCTGGGAAGACAATAAGCTCAGTCTTGGACAGATTTAGCTGAAGGTGGCGATCCTTCATCCATGCAGAGATATCAGCAAGGCATGCTGATATTCGCATTGAGACGGTTGTGTCATCAGGTGGGAAAGAAAGGAAAAGCTGAGTGTCATCTGCATAGCAGTGGTAGGAGAAACCATGAGAGCTAATGACTGCACCGAGTGAGGAGGTGTATAGGGAAAAGAGAAGAGGGCCGAGCACCGAGCCCTGAGGCACCCCTGTTGTTAGCCCATGTGATCTGGACACACAAGATACTTTGAATGATCTAAAATTCATTTTTCACAGAGTTTCTGGTATTTAATTAGAAAACAATCTTTTGACAATCGAAAAACATCCTTTTAAGTACAACAACCATAAATATAAATAGTTGATTTGTTGGCTGCTTCTCCAATGACACGTTTCAGCCGGGACTTCAGAGCATGACGGGAGGAGCGGGATTACATGCGGGGACACTCAGCCTTTACTGCTACCTGTCTTGTAAGGGAAACAAGGTGAGTCTCACCTGTGAGGTGACAGTCGTCGTTGGAGCCTGCTGAGTCCTCCTGATTGGGGCTGAGTGGGGGGCTGGCAGGGGGGCTGGTGCTGAAGCTGGCGTAGCCCAGGGAAGAGCTCACCTCACTGGGCTCACAGCTGTGGTTGACTGGCCTCTGGACATCCAGGGATGAGGACAGAGAGGTGCGCTGCTTGGGCTGAAGACAGAAGAAAGAAGAGGAAGAAAAATCTTTTGATGAGTTTGACTAAGATTTATGAAATCAGGAGGTAAATTAGACAAAGATGCACAGACTGAAAGTGGAGTGATGAAAGACAACTAATAGCTCACTTCAAACCTACAAACAAGCAATACAGTGCTGATTAAGCCTAATTAAACTCTAGACAGGCATCTGCTACAGATGAACCTCAGCTCTCAAAAACCTGCTGCTGTGCTTCAAAAACCACTCAGGTAGTTAAAACTGTTGGCATACATGTAGGATCGGGTGTGATCAGACAAGCAAGAGACAGTCTGTGTTTTCTCTGGGACTCAACACAAAACCTGAACCTTGAGAGGGAAAAAGAGGGAATGAGAGAAGATAAAAAGAAAAGGAAGTGGGAAGGTGCTCTTTATGAAAAAAAGGTGAATTTGAAGTGGCCTTTCAGTTAAACTGAGATGAAATACAAGCAAAAAAAGAAGAAATCGACTGAGTTAGGGGAAAACAGAGAAAAAAACCAGTGAGGCTACAAAGACAAGATAAAATGGAGGAGCAAATAAAAAGAAACAGAAAACAGAAACTGTGGAAAGTTCAACCATTTTCAGAATGACAAGAAAATTACTGAAAGACATGAGGAGGCAGGTGCAGGACGGTTATGCAGGACAGACATAATTAAAACACAAATAGAGATAAAATTGAAAATTCTGGTGTGAAGCAGAGTTCATGAGGATCACAGCGTAACAAAGAAGAAAAGAATGGGAGTAAATGATGGAAACAGGAGGTCAGAACGGGAAGAAACTGACATGAAAGCTGCGTTTGTCAAGTTGTCAAGATTAAACATTGTTTCTGCAAGAACTTAAAGATAAATACTGATTACACAAAGACATTAGGTCCCACTATAAACTAAATATAAGATGATATCAACCCTGTTTCCAACGTTTACCTCCTTTCATCTGCGTCCACTTCATCCCAAACAAGCTTACTTACTAAAATATCTCAAATCAAAGAAATAACACCAATTATAAAATATCAGGAATCTAACTTTATTCTTCTAATAAAATCCATATTAGTTCTTATTTCCAAAGTACGGCTGAATGTTTTCTGTCCAGTGTCGGAGGAATCTGGAGAGGAATCCCGTCTTTGCAACGACATCAACAGTAATAACACTAAATGAAGTTGGCATTTTATACCAACAAATAAACAACTAAAATTAATTTTATTATTTGTTCAATACTGTTTTTTTCCATAATAATCATCCATCAACTTCCGCTCACCATTTCTCCATCCTACCCCCACCCCCACCCTGTCCGGTCCAGCTGCTCAGCCCTCAAAATCCTGAGAGGTTCAGCACACCAACAGTAGCAGTATGAATACAAATTAAAAAAGAAAAAAAGGGAAAATAAAAACCAAAGGGGAAATCACACTAAAAAAAAAGGTAAATACTTCTGTTCCTTAGTTAAACTAAATGTTGCCTGTGTTTTATTTTTTCCGACATTAGAACTGGTCTGATCGTCTGATCAACTCTCAGCAGGAAGCAACTGAATTTAAACTAAAAAATAAATAATACTAAATAAAACCAACTTGTGTTGAATTATGTGTCGTTGTAAAGCCTAACTTCCTAACTTTTAGGGGTTATACTTCTATGGAAGGAGCAACACGGGGAAATATGTGGGTGGTCCCCCCCTCAAAATAAATGTGTAAAAATCCACAATAAAATTCTTCTGTCTGTATTCATTTTTTTTTGTTTTTTTACTTATTGTGATTTTATTTGAGGTAGAAATTCAAACCAAATCCACGTCAACAGAAGAGAATTCAGCTCAGCCACAGCAGTGATCTCTTTTTCTTCTTCAATATTACAGAGAATCACACTGCAGCAGCAACCTGCAGAGACCAGGGATGTTTACAGGACCAATGCATCAAGCAGACAACATCACAACAGCCCGGCGAGGCATCAGGGAATAAAGACAATGATGCATGAGCCCAACAGGGAATCAGTCTGAGTGGGCACAGGGAGGGAGGTTACACAGTCCAGCTGACAAAAATGTGTATTCCTTTCATTTATCTTTTTACTGGACTCTGGTCTTACAATAAATACATACACATTCAAGCTAAATCCTTATAGATTTCAATTCCTCACTAAAACACTGATGATATATGGTGAAGAATAAATATAAGAAAATTTATTGAACATCATTGCATTACTGTAATATTAATCCATTTCTTAACATGAGCTCATAGAAACCAGATAAAACCGGTCTGGTCGAGGCATGTCGAGGACGGAAGTCGAGGCCGAGACGTGTAATATTTAATGAGTTTAATTGTAACTTTAATTCCTCCAATTCATTACTACAACATGTCTTTACTGCAGCACTTATCCGCCTTGTCTGTGTACTTAGCCTCCAAGTCTTCGCTCTGAACTTGTGCTTATTAAAAACCTGAAAAAACACACACACACACACACACACAGACACTTACAACAAAACACACTGCAGCTCTGTCTTCGGTATTAACAATGCAAACGGGTGGCGGGCTAATGAACATGTCATGGCCGAATAGAAGGGATTAATGAGCTTAGATACAGATGCACATGCAAAGACAACACACACACATTTACACACACCAACACGCATCAGGCAGGCAGGCAGGCGGACCTGCACGCCTGACTAAACTTTTCCTCGATCGCAGCAGCATCCCTGGAGGCGTAACATGCCGTTTAACACTTGACTAAAGTGTCCTGATGCTAGAAAATAGCACACCCATTAAAAATGTAATTCCACACCTGAAACAAGGTGTGATGACTTCATGTTTGCCTGAATGAAAATATGAAAACCAAGAAATTATCAGTTTATTTGACATATAAAGGGATGAGACACAAGATCAGATGTTTACAGATTAAAGATGAACAGAAACAAGATTTATTGTGCAAACTGCACCAAAAATGATGAAAAACATGTCTGCTTTCATTAAGTCTCTTTTGTTATCAGCAGTAAAATAACACGAGCAGGGAGCTGAAAGGTAATTATTTTAATGATGCTGCCTGTTGTAATTAATATTTTCAGATGACAAAGCAACTTCTTTTCCGATTATATAAACGATAATAATGCCGGATGTGGACCATGTTGTCAGTGTTTGTTTTTCTATCCACATCCTTTCTTCTTTTATTCGATTTCAGAAGCTTCACTCATCAACAGAAAGATGTAAACACACAAATGCAGATGGGAAGATGCTCAAAGGAGTTTTCAGAGGGAGGGATGGAAAATGAAAGAAGAATCTAAACTAAAATTTACAAACTGTAGCTTTTAAAAGCATCACCTTTTCCCATTTTCTTCAGATAACTTTACATTTATCTCAGTTTTCCAGCATATTTCTCCTTCTACAATCACTTTTAGAAACTTTCTGCACAGAGCCTCTTGGCCCTGATACACTTTGACAGCTACATTGATTCTTCTACGAAGGCCAGGCTCAAATTCACCCCGTGTGCTAAAGCGTAAACCCTCTTCTCTCCAGACACACATGCTCCCTCTGCAATCACTGGAGTGCAATAACTTCCTGTGCTCTCATGCTGCCACTGATCAAAACAGATGCTGTGCAAAGGTTGCTGACTTGCTGGTTTACAGATCTTTCAGCTTTTTGTTGCAAGAAGTTAAACTGCCTCAAGTTTAAACGTTAACTTTGTGATTATAAATGTGTTATAATGAAGCACCAGGTTAATGCTTCTCTCACATTATCTCACTTTGAGGAGAAACACATGGCAGCAACACATCTCAAAATTTCCAGTCTTTATTAATCTGACCAGAGAGCAGTTTTTTTCCATTTTAAATGAGCTTTGGTCCAAAGAAGACAGCAGTGTTTCAGGATCCTGTTCACATCTGGCACCTTCTCTGCATGATGGAGCTTTAACCTGCATTTGTGGATTTCAGGGTGAACAGTTTAGTTATTAAATGCTCATCCAGTTGTTTAATTTGTGCCAATAATTTTTCAGCCTTTTGTTGCCCCTGTTCTAACTTGATGTGTTGCTGCCATTAAATTCAAAATAAGCTCTTCATCCTCAGCATCCTCAGCATCCCAATGTTTTTGAGAAATGAGGGTTGTCAAAAATGTTGCTTCTACCAACTTAAAACATTGACCACATCCCTGCAGAGGGAAGCACCTACACCTGGCTGAATGGTGAATGGACATAAACTATATAACAGTCTGCTGGCAGTTTCCCACATCTGCAACCTCAGTTTTGTTCTACATTTGAACTACTTGTATTTCCTTACACATGAGTTTCCTCTGCCAGAAACATTCTTTTTGCTTATTTTCTGCTTTAAAACCTCAAAGCTGTTTGTTTCCTACCACATCTATAGAGGCTTACAATCTAAAATCCAGTGGAGAGGCCAGCTGAGGGTACCAATCCTTTGGGCTCATAACTAATGCTGCGTATGAACTACACGCTTTATTGAAATCATCAAAATGCTAGAAACAAATCCTTTAATACAGGTGCCAACTACCAGGAACTAGTTTAGAACTCCCACTGGAGAGCTTTTAGCATTAGCTTGGGTCAGTTCAATTAGGGCCCAGGCCTCTCCTGGGGGGCCACAGGCTGAAAAGCAAATCTCTTAAGCCCCATATAAAAACACAAAACTCCTAGTTGTACCAGCAAACTGAAATGTTAAGAAAGAGAAAGAAAAGAAGCAGTTAAACCAAATGGATTTCTTCCTTTTCTCTCTTTCTTGCTACCCTAAATCAATATGGCATTTAAAGTGATTCATCACAGACATGCAGGTGTGTGTAATTACAATGTCAGAGGGATATTCAGCACATACACATCTACAGCTGCTAGATGAGTGTGTCCAAACTAATAAGCTTGATGATGATTGATGATCTGTTGAGTGTGTGTTCAAAAAAAATCTTTACAAGATCCAGAATATAAACTGATCAAACTGTAATTGATACTGGTCGAGTAACAGACCTTTAATCTACTTATCGCTCTTCTGAACATGACTGTGTTTGTTTCATTTTTAATCTCCAACTGTTTACATCTGATGCGTTTCTAGCATAAAGCCTAAAATTAGCTTCTTTTAGCTTCATTTGTAAAGGAAGATGTTTTACAGTGCAGCTGAAGGTCCATTAACATGAAATATTTGTAAGCATCCATGGGAATGGACCACTAAACCCACATCTTCTATGCCACAGTGATCCAGCACCGCTTTAACAAAGACCCGGAACTGATCCGGAGAAGTTGGGACACCTGTAGGAAGCGGTAGCATCAGCCTCCAAGATCCCATCAATCTCTCCTGCTGCTAAACATTATTACGTTGTTGACCCATTTCAATGCTTTTTATTTTTATTTTTCATACAACTCCTCAGTATTTATTAACCTCCTGCAGTTCTTCACTTACATTTGTAGCTTTTCAAGTTATTTACTGGACTTGAACTTCTTAAGTTTCAATGTTCTAAAATATTTGACTGGTCGAGGATAATGTGTGTCATTTTTTAATGCAGCCTTAGTTACAGAAACAAATTGGGTGGGTGTTTTTTTTTACTTTTTCTTGTGAAGACAGTAAAAAAAGATAAAAATCTTCATGACGCTGAACTGCAGCAGCTTCTCTGGACATCAATCCTCTCACATTAAAGTGGAAGCATGAAGCTACGTGTGCATGACTTGTTATGTCTGATGTGACCATGTGATTGTCTGAGCTAGCGTCTCCTCTCTGTGGGCTCGAACACGAGATCTATCATGCGTTCTCTACAACCACGTACGCCTCATAGGATGGAGTGATTATTTAAATGACACACACACATTCACACACAAGCAGCAAAGTAGGACACTGAGCCAGTGGGCATGAAACTGATAACCCCATGACGCAGTGCAGCCATCTAAGGCCTTCCTGTCTTTAATGTCTTTCATCTCTTCTGAGGTTCACGTCCCATCTGGCCTTGAACGCATCAAGCGATCCAGCATGTTCAGATGACAGTTTGGACATAAAGCAAAGCATGTAGACATGAAATTGACCCAAAGATGAAGCCTGAGGATTTCAGTCAGCATAGCGAGTGTGATCAAGTTTGTTTTTTAAGTCTGCAGTGAGGCTGCGGTAGAAGTGTGTGAGTTGAGTAATCTCTGTTGAAGCAGGATTTAAAGAGCAAAGTTACTCAGAAAACACTTACTTACTGCAACACCCTGAAAGAAATCTTCTTGTAGAGGGACAGAGAGCTGTCATTTTAGACCAAAGACATCAATCCAAGTTCATTTTATTGATTCATTTGATAAAGAATTGCAAGTTTTTCAACTGGCTGTTAGATAACAATGAACTCTGTTATGAAATCCTGAGAGATAATCATTACATTTACATACAACATGAAAGGATAATCTTTACTTCTAGTAAAACCTCATTGATTTTCTAATACAGATCATAGAAATATGAAGTGGGGCATTAAACAGCCCCTACAACATACAACACTTGTGTGTATTTTCCTGTATATAAGTGTTGGGTGTACACAGTAAACTGCTGAAATAGCCAGCGGGAGCACTAAAATGAAATGAAATGAATTCTCTAGTATTAATTATGCACTATAAAATTGAACTCGGGTGCTTCTTGATTATGTGTGCTTCAAGCTGAGTGGAGGCCCGCTGGGCACCACGTGTGATCCCTCTGCACACATTAGCTAACATGCCAAAGAAAGGAGGAGAGGTAGGAAAACAAAGGAGGAAGAGATGACTGCGGGGTTAGTCAAGGACTTTTAAGGAGTCAGAGGATGGTCAACACCCAAAAATTTAGAGTTCATAAAGCACATAAAAACTCTTCATTTCTGATGAGGAAGAAACTTTTCATCTTGCAAGTTGACTTTTAATTATCAACACTAATTATGCAGCTGAGGTGGGTAGTTTCCTCTGTGTGTGTGTGTAGGTGTGTGTGTGTGTTATGTCACATCATCCTCTCATTGAGAAAACTGCCTTTAATTATCAAGGTACAAAACATCCATGCTGTGCTTGTTTGTCTGGCACCAGCGACAGAAGTGAGAGCAAGAAATTTATCTCAAGTCACTGATGAAGCTGACTTGTTGCGTCTGAATCGCTGTGTTGATTCCAGGTTCATTCATGATTAGTGGCATTAAATTAGTCTGTTCAGGCAGAGCAGGTCTGTTACAGAGAGGACAGACGGTGGGGTTTTCTATGCATTTCACAGAGTTTAGGCTACAGGGACTGTTCCCCATTTCTGAGATGATGTTTCTGATGCATATCTAATAAAGTGCACATCCCTAACATTACCCTGGCTGCCCAGGGGGCTCCATCCTAATAATGGAGATGCTACATTTTTATTAGATTCCACGCATATGTGTGAGTCATTTCTGTATCATGAGGCAAAGATGATGAGATGCCTCAGCTTCAGGCAGCCAGGCTTGGTTCCTCCCTCTGGATCCTATTAGACGCCACGTCTTCCGTGTTTTTAATTTCAGAACATTTTAATGATTAAATAAGAAACTATAATGTTTTGAAAACTAAAACGAACCTGTTTATGTGAAGAGGAAGAGATGGGGTAGAGTAGAACAACAACAGCATCTGGAAAAATGTGTCAGCTGAGTTCAATGCAGGGATGATGAGTCGGTATATTTTTTTAACATATGGAATTACCACTGTGCTAATATAAATATAAATGATAAATTATGCCTGGTGTATTCCTTCCATGTCTTCTGTGTCACATGCTTGTTGGAGACTGTCACATGTCATGATGTCATGATGACGACGATCTAATATCTAATATTTTATATTCATTCAAATGAAGAAATATAATTTTACATTTTAATCATCATTTTTAAAGATTTATTTTCATTTTGTTTCATTTAATTTAATTAGTGATTGATATATTTTATTGTCATTTTATAGCCACAAGTCATATATTTTTATGTTTCATATTGCCCATAAAATGAAGATGTGCACGGTTCTCTTTCATAGCATTCGTTTCGTGTCTCACTATGGGGAACGCCTCCTGCGTGACCTCGTCAGAAGCTCAAATGTCATTACGCCAGCCCTGAGTGGCTGGCACTGGTGACGTACGTCTATGTCTGGAGATGCTCCAAGCCCCTATATATAGGGCTGACATAGCGTCAGTCGTCATTCAAAAACCTCTTCTAGCTTCTCACAGAAGCCATACGACAACTGTATCCTGGGTGCAAAGCTTAACTGTCCACCGACTGGGTGCACAACTTGGTCACCGGGCGCTTGTTCCCATCAACACAGTTGCTAAGCTCACGAGGAGTAGCAATACTTTTCAGCAGCTTATACAGGTGCGGAATAGCAATACTTCCACCGAAGAAATAGCAATATTTCTCTCAACGAAGTGGCAACGCTTTGCTAACAGGTAGCAATACCTCGAAGAGTAGCTCCACTGTGGTCTACTTTTCACGGCTAGTCGGGTTACGTTTTGGCTGCACAAGCTTCAAAGCGGGCTAATATCAGACTAGCTCTGACAGCCCCATAGCTATCCATGGCTACGGCTGTCAGCACCGGTGCAAACCCCAAGCTTTGCCCATGCGGCAATAAAATATCCACCTGGGACACTCATCCCGTGTGTGCGACATGTCTAGGCCTAGCTCACGCCAAGGCTGCAATGTCCTCCACGGACGAGTGCATCCACTGCGCTGCCTTCCCACGTAAACTGCTTCGCCGCAGGCTAGCTCGCCAGGCTAACTTGTCGGGTGGAGACCCAGTGATGTGTGAAATGGCTGCCCCTGAAGTGGATATGTGTGAGGGCTTGGTCGCTACACCTGGTCCGAGCTGGGCGGATGCAGACCCCCAGCCAGACCCTGCCATGTTTCCCCTGCTCGGGACGGATGATGTGTGCGGGGGCACTGCCGCTTCTCGCGCTGTCCTGGAAGGGGAGGGCTCCGATGACGGAGCGGAGTCGACAGACTCAGCGTTCCTGTTATCGGACGACGACGAGGAGGAGGAGTCCTTCCCCCATGTTAACACCTGTGGGGCTGCAAAGCTGGTTGCGGGAATGGACGACAAGCCCATTACACCGTCTCCCCTGGATTTTGATATGCAGGACATGTGCAAGCGTGCAGCCACCCGACTGAACATCCCGTGGCCTGCAGTTCAGACGGAGGTTGCAAAATCTCGGTTTGACGGCAAGAAATTGCCCAAAGCCAAAAAGGCAGGGAAACAGACGTTGCCCATTTTCCCGGAACGACGAGATCGCAGCAACGTGGAAATCCAAGCCATACAGCGAGAAACATCCCATCGCGGGAGGCTCCCTGTTGGATTGTGAGGGGATGGACGCACACGGCATACGGCAGATGCCGCCCATCGAGCCGCTCGTGGCGAGCCATCTTCACCCGAAGGCTTCGCTGTCGTCCGCAGCCGCATCCCTCCCCTTTAAAGCAGACCGCTTCCAGTCCAGCCTAACTGATAAATGCTACAAGGCGGCTGCATTGTCTACCAGAGCCCTCAACGCCTCATCTATCCTCATGGCTTACCAGGCCGAATTAGAAGAGGACATGACGGCTAAACCAGACACCACCCTCTGGGAGGAAATCTGCGTCATAACTGACCACGTCCTCCGCCTCCATAAAGTGGCGATACAAGCCACGGGGAGAGCCATGGGCCTCATGGTTCTTCAGGAGAGGGCGCGCTGGCTCGGGCTCACCAACCTCCCCACGAAGGAAAAGGAGGACCTCCTTGACACTCCGATCATCCCTCACGGTCTTTTTGGCACGGCAGTCACCTCCATGCAGAGGAGATGTGAGGAGAAAAAGAGGGATGACGAGGCGCTGAAACTCTGCCTCCCGAGGAGGGCTCCACCTGCCGCTCCACCGGCACCACGTCAGTCATATGCGCAAGCTGCGGCTCATCCGATCCCGAGCTTTAGGATCCCCAAGGTGCCAAAAGCCCAGCCAGCGCCTCAGGCCCCTGGAGGTCCTAAGACTCCGTGGTCCAGGAAGCAAGCTCCTCAAGCTAGAGCTCAGACGGCCCCGCCGCCCCCCGCCGCCACGGCGTCCGGGAGGAAGAAGAAGCGGACAGCCTGACAGCCTCTTCTATGAGGGAGAGCGGGTACGGGGCGCCCCTTTTACCGCCCGCTCTGCCCTTGCCCCGCTCCGTTCTGGAGCGTGTTCAACGGGACTTGTTCCAATCAGAGTGCAGACCCCGAGCCGACGTTCATGTTCCCAGACCGGCCGGAGGGAAGCAGCAGTGTTACCAGGGTGGTCACGAAAGCACTTTATCCTTGCATTCTGTAATAAAGTTGTCCCGACATACGCATCCAGGCCAAAAGCCGAGGGCGTTGTTACACTGTGCAAAAATAAAAAGAATAAAAAGGGCAATGAAAGGTGGCAAACCGCCTGCAATAACGCAGCCCGTGGAGCCTCAGGCCTCCACGGCTGTGACAGGCCTGGAGCCATGGTGTCGCCCCCGGGCGGACACACAGCGCCGGGCCAGCAGGTGCGGCCCGCCTCCTCCACAAGAGGGCGCCAGCACTCCAGTTTTGACAGATTGGCCTGTCAGCCCTCTCACTGCTCGCGGGGAGAGCTGGGCTGCATGCACTCAGTCAAAATGGGTGCTGCGGATAATCGAGCGAGGCTACAGACTCCAGTTCTCTTCTGCGCCTCCAAAATTCACAAAAATTGTCCACTCTCACGCTCAGGGGGAGTCTGCCATTATTTTATTGGAGGAAATCTCCACTTTGAAACTAAAAGGGGCCATCAGAGTTGTCCCAGTGGAGGAAACCCTTTGCGGGTTTTACTCGAGGTATTTCCTCGTCCCCAAAAAGGGAGGGCGAGGAATGAGAGCTATCCTGGACCTCCGTGCACTGAACCGCCACCTGAGGAAATACAAGTTCAGGATGCTGACCCACGCTGCTCTGCTACGGTTTGTGCGGGCGGGCGACTGGTTCACTTCAGTCGACCTGAGGGATGCGTATTTTCACATCCCCATTTATCCCCCCCACAGGAAGTATCTGAGATTTGCCTTCCAGGGGATGGTTTACGAATTTGTGGTCCTACCGTTTGGCCTGTCACTGAGCCCGAGGGTGTTTGTAAAGTGCACCGAGGCTGCTGTAACCCCCCTGAGGGAGGGAGGCATTCGAGTGGCCACATACATAGACGACTGGCTGGTAGCAGCCCCCACCTGCCAGGAGGTGGCCCAACACACAGATGTTCTGGTGCGCCATCTGGGGAATTTGGGTTTTCAGATAAACTTAGAAAAGAGCGTTCTGACCCCACAACAGCGCGTCACCTTCATCGGGCTCACTTTGGACTCCCTCCTGTTCAAAGCTTTCTTGTCACTGGAGAGGGTGGAGACAATATTGTCCAGCCTTGGCCTGTTCCGCAGAGGAAGCGTGGTTACTCTCAAACAGTGTCAGAGGCTGTTGGGCCTGATGGCCTCGGCGGTCCCTGTCATACCGCTGGGACGCCTGTACATGAGAGGAGCACAACGCTGGGTTGCCTCCCTAGGCTTGGATCCACACCGCGACGGCCGTCGTCTGGTGAGGGTGCCCGTGCACTGTTCTCTAGTACTTCGCCAGTGGAAGAGGCCAGGTTTCCTGACTCAAGGGGTTCCGCTGGGAACTGTGTCCTCCAGGAAAGTGGTTTCAACAGATGCCTCTTTAGCAGGCTGGGGGGCCACTCACGAGGGGAGAACAGTGAATGGGAGATGGGACCCTCACATGAGTTCCACCCACATCAATTGCCTGGAGCTGCTGGCAGTGTATCTGGCTCTAAAACATTTTCTCCCCTGGCTGAGAGGTCATCACGTTTTGGTGAGGACGGACAACTCCACTGTAGTGGCCTACATCAACAGACAGGGGGGACTAAGGTCACCTCGGTTGCACACACTGGCACACAGACTGATAATGTGGAGCAGTGGGCATCTGCTGTCCCTAAAGGCAACTCACATACCTGGGGTTCTAAATTACGGTGCGGACCTGCTGTCCAGGCAAGACCCTCTGTATGCAGACTGGAAGCTGCACCCCGAGGTGGTGAAGGAAATTTGGTTAAGGTTCGGTCAGGCAACCGTGGATCTGTTTGCATCAGTAGAGAACGCCCAGTGTCCCCTGTTCTTCTCCCTGCACGATCAGCGAGCCCCGCTGGGGGTGGATGCACTGGCTCACGAGTGGCCAAAGACCCTCCTCTATGCCTTCCCACCGGTGGCCCTCATTCCCCCGACCCTGGTCAGGGTGAGGGAAAGGGGCCTGTCCATGATCCTGATAGCCCCACGGTGGCCAGGGAAGCATTGGCTAGCGGAGATCATTCAGCTCCTGTTCCAGCCAGCATGGCAGTTACCTCTGCGCAGGGATCTGCTGTCCCAAGCACAAGGGGAAATTTTTCACCCATATCCAGAGAGGCTGGCGCTATGGGCATGGCCCGTGAGCTGTTCAACCTGAATACATCGGGGCTGCCCCTTTCTGTCATTGACACTATTCGGTGCGCTAGGGCACCTTCAACTAGGACATTGTATCATCACAAATGGGCTGTGTTTGAAAACTGGTGCACAGAAGTTCAGGCCGTGCCTTTTCAGTGCTCAGTGGAAGTGATTCTTTCATTTCTTCAGGACCTCATTGACAAAGGCAAAGCCTTCTCAACCATAAAGGTATACTTGGCTGCAATTTCGGCCTGTCATGTTGGCTTTGATGGAAAAACTGTTGGCCAGCATCCTCTGGTGTGCTGTTTTATGAAGGGCGCACGCCGCAAACTGCCCGTGCCCAGGCCACTGGCCCCGTCGTGGGACCTTCCCACTGTTCTGAATGCTCTAACAGGTTCTCCTTTTGAGCCGCTAGAACAGGCGGATATGAAACTATTGTCTTTGAAGACGGCCTTACTGCTTGCTTTAGCTTCAGCTAAGCGTGTTGGTGAGATACATGCACTGTCTGTAAATTCAGCGTGCATCCGGTTTTCTCCAGATAATACTAAGGTTAGCTTGCAGCCTAATCCAGCCTTCATCCCTAAGGTTACAGACTCATGCCTGCTTATAGAGCTAGCAGCCTTCTGTCCCCCTCCATTTGCCTCTGAAGAGCAGAAGCTTTTACATTCTTTGTGCCCTGTCCGGGCACTTAGGATTTATTTGGACAGAACCAAGCATTTTAGGAAAAGTGATCAGCTGTTTGTGTCCTGGGCCAAACCATATGTTGGGAAACCTGTGTCTAAGCAGCGCCTTTCCCACTGGATAGTGGGGGCCATTGCCCTGGCATACACCAGCAAGGGTCTACAGCCACCTGGGGGGCTCCGTGCACACTCCACAAGGGGACTGGCAACCTCTTGGGCCTTGTTTAAGGGAGTTTCAATCCAAGAGGTGTGTGCAGCGGCATGTTGGGCTTCCCCGCATACATTCGCTAGGTTCTACAAGTTGGATGTTACAGCCCCAACCCTGGCACATTCGGTCCTAGGATTGGGCTCTCAGGATGTGGGCCCAATCTGAAGTTCCAAAAATAAATAAAAAAAAAAACAAACAAACAAACAGTTGTCTTCTTTACAAGCATGTCTGGCAATCCGGGAGTAAGTATTTCTCCCCATAGTGAGACACGAAACGAATGCTATGAAAGAGAACTTTAGGTTACTGTCGTAACCCCGGTTCTCTGAGTAGCATGAGTGAGTGTCTCACCAGATCACCCTCCTTGCAGTAGAAGCGAGGAAGAGGTGAGCTTGTTTTGAATGACGACTGACGCTATGTCAGCCCTATATATAGGGGCTTGGAGCATCTCCAGACATAGACGTACGTCACCAGTGCCAGCCACTCAGGGCTGGCGTAATGACATTTGAGCTTCTGACGAGGTCACGCAGGAGGCGTTCCCCATAGTGAGACACTCACTCATGCTACTCAGAGAACCGGGGTTACGACAGTAACCTAAAGTTTTTCCTTTAAAGGTAAAGATTGTAAGATTTACTGACATCTAGTTGTAAAGATGGGAACAGCAATGAATTCAAATGCCAATCTCAGTTGTGAAAGTATGGTGGCCGTCAGTGGCCAAACTTCTTCCAGACATAAACACGTTTACATCTGTGAGTGGATCCAGTGGCCTCAGGTGCAGCAATGATGCACTACAGGTAACCTTTTAGCATTGTGTACATGTGTACTGTCTTCTTCTATGGTCCTTTTAAGGTGTTACTTATCCCAAACGGAGCTCTAGTTCCTATAAAAAACAATCCAGTACTGCAGTTTTAAAGCTAAGAGAGTTCTCACTTCACACAGAGTTGTTTGTCCGTTCAGAGACACCGTAGTAAAAATTGTGACAAACATATGACACAACAGCTATTTCAGTAAAGTGAATAGAAATTTTTTTAATGATATAATATTTTTTTCTGTCACTGACCTTTAATTTTGTCACATGCTGCACCTTTAAGGGGCAGAAATCATGTCTATGAAAATGTACCAGAAACTTATCTTATTGAAAGTTTAGTTTCTAGTTAATGTTTCACATCCTAGATTATAATATTGTGGAGGTTTACAGACGAGACTGGAGGTGACTCCAAATTTGAAAACATTAGATGGATAGTATTACACTTAACACTTTTAATACATCTAGATCACACAACTTTATTCAATCAAACAAGTCTTGTCAGTTGCAGAGGATCCTGTTAATATTCTAGCAGGTTGAACAGAGAAACAGAAATATACTTTGCATTTCTTAAACTGGTTAAAGTCGTCTTTCTAAATCCAGGGTGACAGTGTTAACTTGGACTTACATGAACTCAGAGAAAGTGACCAATTAAATAAGATAGGTGTACATGTACATGTGTAGATACACTGGAATCTCTGTGTTTGCTGGCTTTTTTATATCCACAGTATTGTAGCTACTTAAAAAAATCAAACCCAGTCGCTCAAGCCTCAGTTTCAAAGCCTGATCTTGGTTTTCATGATCAGGATGTGAGGCTCTCATGTACAGACATTATGGACAATTCTAGGCACAAAGTACTCCAAGCAGACAAACAGAAGTATGTAGATGAAGCAGAAACAATCAGGAGGACAGAAACAGACAGGGATGTTTAAGGTGTGTGTGTGTCTCTGTGTGTGTGTGGGAGGGTGCAGGTGTTTGAGCTGCCTGTGGGTGGATGCTGTGATGTTCAATAATGCATCAGGTGCCCCTACAACACATTCATTAGTGTGTGTGGACGTTCACCTGTGGGCGGATGACTCTCTCGATGTTTTTCAGGGCCGTGTCGGGGGAGGGGGGTGAGCAGTCTGGTGTGGGGCCAGTTGAGCAGTTGTCATGGTTACTGTGCTCCCCCTCACTCACTGGTACATGGGACAGGTGACCTTGGAGAAAAAGAAACGTGTGAGAAGCAGCCAGAGAGACTACGAAGGTATTTGTTTGCTTTTTCTTGTACTGGAACACAACCAGTGTGAAGGCAAAGTCTGAGGTTGAGTTAATCTGGATTCTTCTCATGAGAAAAAGATAACAAACATGAGAAACAGATGCAGCTATAATAGCTTAGAAAGTTTTGTCTGATGTACAAAGAGACAGGATTAGAGCAGGATTAGGACATGATACATTAAACACTAAAAAAGTGTCAGATTTTCAGAGATTTGGTCTTCTTTGCCAAATTAAATAAAATCAGATATGTAACATGAATTCATTACTTGCTAACAGTGACTTTTTATACATTTATACATGTCGTTTTTTATATTAAAATGAAGAAAAAAAAAAAACATTGTTTTTCCAATTTTGTTCCTTAAACCAAATGAAAAAAAACTGACAACACATCTGCAACCACAAACTATCAATCCAGCTGTTCATTATAGATACAAAGAGAAACAAAGAAGATTCTCACATAACACAGAGAATAAATTCAGTTTTCTTAATGCACATATGAAAGTAAGCGAATGTTGCATTCAGGATGAAAATCAAATGAGTTCAGCACAGCTTTGAATGTCAACACAGCGCAGCGGTAACATCCAGGTCAAGTGGCATGTCTCAGATGAAAAAAACTAAATTTAATCTTGACAACCGATATCCATTTTTCCCATTTTTTTGACAGCACTGCAGAGCTCCCTCAGCTAGAGACTCCTTCACCCCAAATGTGTGAAGGAACACTATCACAGAGCCTTCTTTCCTGCAGCAGATGCACGGTACATCTGCGCCCAGTGGACCAAAAACACACCATACACAATGACAGAGCATAAATTATTATTACACATATTGTAAATAATGAACAAACTTTTCATTTTTTTATTCCTTAATTCTTTCTTTTATATATATATCTCAACAAATTTGTTTCATTTATAATTTCTTTTGTGGATTTAACTGCTGATCCTTCTTTCTTGCTGCTGTTCCACTAAAATAAAGATCTTATCTTATCTTATTTTAAAAAAATATGTAAGAAAAAGAAATGAAAAAGTATTTACAAACACAGGGCGAAATTCATTACTTTCCCTTTAAAAAGTGAACGTTCAGGTTTTGTACCTTTGCACTGAAGCTGCTAAGCAGTCAGAGATGTTTACAGTATAGAAAACTGGCTTATTTGTTCCATGAAGATGTTTTAAAAGTGACATAATTATTATGATTAATGAAGATGTAGGATTAAAATGTTCATGTTTCCTCTGACTTTCCATAATTTCCACTGCCATGTATGTGTTCATTAAAAAGAAAAAACAAACAACTTCTGCTGGATGTTGTATGTAATTATATAAGAGGAGGAACCATCAAGCCTCACTAGTATGTTGGTTAGATTTGCTTTTGTGTGTTTGAAAATGTCTTGCACAGCTGACCTGTGTAGTTTGGTGTCAGAGAACATGTGTCACTCACTCACACACACACACACACACACACAGAACATATGTGGCAGCCGAGCGTGGAGCTAATTTCCCCGGTGTAAGACCATTTAATAGAGGGAAGGGGAAAGAGAAAGGAAAGAGAGGAGGGAAGTGCTGAAACGGCCTGAATTAAATTTCAGAGGGATGAAGCATTTGTCTTAATCAAGAACAAAATGAACACACACCAACACACCCCTGCCACAATGCTGTTGTCACACACAAACACAGCAGCTTCCTGTCAGCTACCACATGCCTACACGGATCCTATCAGGTGGCAAAGTATCACCCAGTTATGGTGTGAGACTCAGTCTGGACCATAACACACACAAACACACACGGGATGAGCTCTCAAGCAGAGAAACGGTCTAAGTTCGTTACTTTGGGGGATTTGTTGCTTTGAGATACATTATGAACTCAGTACAAAAAGTAAGGATATTTTAGAGCAGTGGTTCCCAAGCTTTTTTCCCTGGGACCACCTTAATTCAACTACCCCCCATCACCCTCTCCCTCAAGCATTTTACACACTTAGAATCTTAAGGTTTATATTTTATTGGCAAAAGCAAAGTCACTAATTATTACAGTCATTGGTTGATTGAATGTAGGCTACACTTTCTGTGTATTTGGCATACATGTGTGTGTATGTGTGAGATTTTTTACTGGTTTACTGGTTGTAAAACAACAAAATTTAACAATAAGTGGTAATAACAAGAATATCTTATAACACAAAAGAGTTGGCAGAGACTCGACAAATGAGCTGGAATATCAGCATGAAACACTACAGATTTTTCTCTCTGATGTTTTTCCTTCGATAAATTTAACCGATTAAAAGATCTAACACTGAGCTGAACGTAAAATGTAAGCTTAACTTTTTCTATAACAGGTCAACAGAGCAGGCATGTGAACACATATCTTTCACCAAAAGAATGATGTATGATTAGTAAGGAGAGACTGATCAGCCAGTATACAAACAGCTCTGTCCTGGAGATCTCTCCAGTTCACTGAAACGGGGATGTTTCTGTATGCACCTAGTTATACACAGACTATAAAGTATGTTATACCAAAACAAGAACAACCAGTCATGTTTGTCCATGTAAGAACTAATGTCCACCTTGGGCTTGCATATCCCTAACAAAGGTGTAATATCAGTGACAGCCAGTCGTTGTGGACATCGAGCCTGTACTTTAGTTTTTATTGTTAAGATGCTGCTGAAGGTCACCTCCAACACATATGTCGTGCTGAAAGGGAGAAGGACCTTCAAAACTGCATGTTTGGCCAGTTTAGGCACAACAGAGTGTCCTTGGATCATTCCAAAAATTTCTGTAACTGTTCTGTGCAAAATATGTTCTTCTTGAATCAGCTTGAAGGCTGCGAGCTCATCTTCACACCCGAGGTATTCCACATCCTCAAGGCTGGAAGAGTACGGATCCATGAGCCACGATTCTTTTAATAAGTGCGCCTCAATGTCAGCAACGCGAGACCTAATTTGTTCCTGAAGCATGTTCATGTGCCGGGTGAACTCTGCATGTAAAGACGCACTAACTGTGCCGCTAGACTGTTCAATCAGCAGTAGAAACTTCCCTTCTTGACATTTTCTTAACTCAATTTTAACATGAATGAAAGAGTTAACAGGTTCTTTGCACTGAAGAAGTTTGACTGGATTTGCATCCGCTTGTTTGTCTCATTGTAGACAGCGAATGTGTTTCCGAGGTTTTTAATCCACACACATCGGTCAGCTGCTCACACAGTTGTGGGTTGGACTCCTGCAGGAATTTTTTTAAATTATTTTCCTGCAGTTCCATGAAACACACAAGCACACGTCCACGTGAAAGCCATAGCACATCTGTGTGTAACAGCAGTGTCTGATGCGTCTCATCCTCACACAGCTGGGCGAACAGGAGCGGGTTTTAATGAGGTTGACCACTTTAACAACAGCTGCCAGGGTGTTACTGAGGTCTTCTGAAAGGTTTTTACTGGCCAGGGCTTGGCGATGTGTCATTCAGTGGGAAATTGCACATCACAGGACATTTTCTTTGTTAAATCCCCAGTTTTTAACCATCATTGCTGCAACCGCTCAGTGCAGCATGCAACAATATTTTTATTAGGCAGGCTGTTGGATGAGAGGTAAGAGTCCACAGCCATAAAAATTTCTTCAGCCGTTGTTGTTGTGACTAGATTGGTGGACATGAGAATGTCTTGTTTCAGTTCAATAAAGTGCACAGAAACTATGAGATTCGTCTGACACTGTTGTCGTTTCATCCAACTGAATTGCAATCACAACGTTCCCGAGTTTCTCATGCAGCTGCTTTGTCTCCAGACATTTTTTAAACTCTGTCTTTGACTGTGTTGTCTGACAGTGGGACTGTTTTCACTTTTTCCACCACCTGAGATCCACATAGTCTCCCCATAATTTCAGGCAAGCAGGTTTGATTAGCTGCTCTCCAATACTGTACGGCTTTTAGCTTTAGCAAGTAATAGTGAACACTCAAAGAATGCCTCTGTGGCTCTGTTCAGATCACTGTCTGCCCTTTCAAATACTCTTCTAATGTCCACGGATCTTTTTAATTGTACCAACTGCTTGTTCCTTTGAAAGAACTCTTGACTTTGAGGACCCCCAGGTTGGGAACCACCGTTTTAGGGGATCAACTTTCTGCCCGTTCTTCAGCTCACAAAGACTCTTGATCATCTAAATAAATCTTTTTTGTTCTCAGCTCCAGAACTCAGTCTGCTCTTTGGGTGATCCACCTTGTGACAAATCTATTTTCCCTGAGAAACCCATTCATGCAACTACCAAAAAGCTGTGTTCAGTCAGAGGCTTCTTCGCTGCATGACAGAAAGATACAGACTATACCTGCCAGCATACAGTACATGTACTGTATTAATTATGAATTAAGTATTTTATATTTCATTCTCACGTGAAACACCCTATGCTCCGTATTACGTTTGCTCTTTGTATTTGAAATAAAACCAGACTGCTCTGTGGTCGTTACATGACAAACATGACATGAAGTGTCCTGGATTAATACATAAAGTACAAAGATGTTCCCTGTAATATTATTACTCATCTCTTACTGTTGGAGGAAGTTATCTTTTATATTTCCATATTTTTTATGTTAGCACATCTATAACTTGTTTATTCTATTATTCGTAAACATTCACATTCCCCTTTTTTTCTTTGGACCTGTATTCCTTTTCCAAAGCAGGCCTATTCTGAAGTACTTTAATTAATATAATATGCTGTAAGGATTCATAAAATTCAATGTTTATGTTCTATTGAAATGAACAAAACAACACAAAAAAGCAAGAAGAACATGTTGTTCTTGTAACAATGAATTCCAAATGAGATTTAATCATAAATTAAAGAAAACAACTGCAGGAAAAACAAACGTGCAGGAGAGAGACAGCTGACCAAGGTTTGGCTGGTGCACACTTTAGAGGCCTGGAAACACAATTCAATAAGTTGAACTCAGGTACAAAATACTTCACTTCAAAAAATCAATTTCTTCTCACGGATTTGTTTCTGCATCTTTATCTATTTGCATTTTTAAGCTCCTTTACACAAGTGCTGCAAAGCTGAAAATGTCCACGTTTTCCATCCTATTTTCATTTTTTAGCAGTCTTGCTGCAGACAGAGAGACACAATCACACACATCTGTCCTGCAGAGATGCAGGGACAGCTTCACAGTATGATCTCAAATCGCTCAAACATGCCGTCTTCATGCATGCCTGTGTAGACACACAGCGGTTTTCCTGAAGGAGGCTCAAGTTCAAAGCTGTAGACACACACATACATTTTACATATATAAAAAGAAACTGCCTGGAGATGACTTGATGATTAATGTGGGTATAAATGGATAAATGAGTGGATGTGAAAGTGAGAGAGACAAAAGGAAGGGTTCAACAATGGGATAAATATAGATTGAGGTTTTGTCTGTCAGGGCTGAAGCTTTGATGATGGATGTGTGTGTGTTTGCTTTTTTCAAAGCTGCCTTGGGCTCACTCCTGAGGAATACAGCTCTCCTTGCCAAAAGGAATATGCATTTGCTGGTAAATATAATTCTCCAGTTTATATCTATGAATGTGTATGTGTGAGTGAGTAAGAAATAACCTCTAATAAAAGTGTGAAACCAAAATGTTTCAAACACAGAGGATCAGAATACTTTTACAAGCCAAGTTTTAAAGAGTATGTGTGCTGATACAAAGCATGACAGAGCCTGGGTTTTCACAAATGTATTGCTGTGTGTGTCCAAAAGCAGCTGCAGCAGACATGCAGCAGTGTGTAGAAGAGGTGTGTGTGTGTCTAAGTGGAGAGTGTTCAATCAGCTGTCTTCTTATTTGTCTAAAAGAGAAAACCGTTGAGATGTGCTCTTCAGGCTGTCAGTTCTGCTTCCATGCCACTCTGACAACTTTTCAAAGAGTCATAAAAAACTGTAGGAGGGTTTCCTCACATGGACGTAGACTAAAGTACATTCAACCTCAGATTAATGCATTACATTTCATTTTTATAATTTAACTAAAACTAAGCTAAAATGTAGAAGCAGTCTGTGTGTTTTAATAGTTTGAGGAACCAATTTTAGCTGCAAAACCATCTTTTCTGTATGAGGTTATCTTTTCTCATCATTGTGTAGGAATTGAAGCCCTTTCTTCTTGATGTTGGTTCAGTCCATGGAGGTATTTATTTGTGCTCAGCTCTCTTTAGGTCCCACCACACCATTTCAAGCAGCCTGAGGTCACCTGGATTCTGTTGTAGAGTTGATGCTGTAAATTAAATCATTGTCCCATTTCCTGAGGTATTTTTCTGCAAGCTTTGTCACACAGATGGCATCAGAACCGTCTGAAATGTTTGCCACTTATTTATAAACTTGTCACTGCAGAACAGGGGCGGCCAAGTCCAGTGCTCCAGAGCCATCTTGCAGCTTTCAGATGCATCGCTGAATGAAACGGCAACATTCAGCTCTGCAGAGGCCTAGTAACAAGCCATTCGTTTGATTCAGGTGTTGGAGAAGGGACACACCTGAAAGCTGCAGGATAGCTCTCGAGGACTGGACTTGGCTGCCTCTGCTATATGATGACGGACATCCAACTATTTAGAAATAGCTTAATAACCCCTCTGAGCAGCTGTTCCTTCTCTAAGAGCATCTTTGATGTTTTTCCTCCTTGTCATTTTGTGAACTTCCCTGAATGCTCCAGACCAGCAGACTCCCAAAACTCCTGTCTTTATAAAAAGCAGTTAAACCTAAAGATCAGTTAATCAGGTAGACTGGATTGGTAGCACCTGGCTGTTTGTGACCCACTTCATTTCAATGAAGCAGTAAGAGTGAACTTAGTTTTACAAATAACAGTTTTTAGCACACTGGCTTGATTTTTGTTTAATGAATAAAAAAAACTATTAAGCCCACCTTACTAGTAGGATTGGACCCCTATTTTCCTCCAGAACTGCCCTCATTTTTGGTCTCGTAGATTTAACAAGGTGGTGGAAACCTTCCTCAGAGGTTTTCTCTATATTGACATGACAGCATCACACAGTTGCTGCAGGTTTGTCGGCTGCATCCATGATGAGAATCTCCCGTTCCACCACATCCCAAAGCTGCTCTACTGGACTGAGATCTGGTGGCTGTGGAGGCCGTTGGAGTCCAGTGAACTCATCGTCATGTTCTAGAAAGCAGGTGGAGATGATCTGAGCTTTGTGACATGGTGCATTATCCTGCTGGAAGTAGCATCAGAAGATGCTCCACTGTGGTCATAAAGGGATGGACATGGTCAGCAACAATACTCAGGTAGGCTGTGGTGGTTAAACCAGGCCACGTTGGTACTAAGGGGCCCAAAGTGGACCAAGAAAATCTCCCCCCACCATTACACCAGCAGCAGCCTGAACCATTGATCCAAGGCAGGATGGATCCATGTTTTCATGATGTTTCCAGCAGATTCTGAGCCGAGCATCTGAATGTGGACCTGAAATGGAGACTCATCAGACCAGCAACGTTTCTCCATCTTCTATTGTCCAGTGTTGGTGAGTGTGTGTGAATTGTAGCCTCAGTTTCCTGTTCTTAGCTGGCAGGAGGAACCTGGTGTGTCTTCTGCTGCTGTAGCCCATCTGCTTCAAGGTTGGACGTGTTGTGTTTTCAGAAACGCTGTTCAGCAGACCTTTGGTAGGAACCAGTGCTTATTGGACTTCCTGTTGTTTTTCTATCATCTCCAACCAGTCTGCCCATTCTCCTCTGACCTCTGACATCAACAAGACATTCTCCTCCAGACAACTGCTGCTCACTGGATATTTTCTCTTCTTCAGACCATTGAAAATCCCTGTAAATACTCAGACCAACAACCATGCCACATTCAAAGTCACTTAAATCCCTTTTCTTCCTCATTCTGATTCTCAGTTTATACTTCAACCAGTCGTCTTCACTATTTCTACATGACTAAATGTAATGTGTTGCTGACAGTTGATTGGCTGATTAGATATCTCTGTTAACAAGCAATTACACAGATAACCCTGAGAACGTGAGCCGTGAGTGTATTTACTTTCCTAAATCGTCACCACAACAATAATTAAAGCAATATCAATTTTTAAAAAGGACATGACACCTTAAATATGCCTTCATTAGTGGTCGGGAGAGGTGCAAGCCGAGTAGGAAAGCTGTGAAATAACTAACATTTAGTTTTTTACAGATTTATGGACAGTAGAAAAGCATATCACTGGAAACAACTAAACTCAAACTAATCCAAATAACTCATTTATAGGCTAAACTTAATTGGAGATAGAAGAATAAACCACATGCACAGCAGCGCTTGCAGCGATTTCCTTCGGACGTCAGTGGCAATGACACTTTGCTGCTTTTCTTTCAACAAGCCAATGGGTCTAAACCCTTTAAATGTCAAAGCCCTGCAGCAACTCCAGGCTGCCATTAGCCACTCTAAGCCCCCAGTGCCAACCAAAGTGGGATAAATGGGGCGAGACACAGCAACATCACGGCTTTATCCATCACAGAGAAGTGACTGTGAAAGTTAGTGTAGGAGGGACAGTAATAAACTAGCTGAAGACTTTATTCATAAATTCAGACGAGGTTTCTCAAACAGGGCTTTTACATTTTAGTGTGTAAACCTGCCCCTCTCCACCCATCATCTGCCATCCTCCCATGTTCCCTCATCCTCTACCCAGATACCAGCATGCTCTGTCCACATGTAGAATAAATCAAACTAATAAATCAAACTAATTTAAACCAACTCATCCGCAGGCAAATGGAGCAGCAGAAACAGATTCCCTCATATGAAACAAATCCATCCCATATAATCCCAACTTAATCCACAAAATGACTGACTTAGAACTCATTGTGTTGTAAGATTATGCTTTCAAGTCTGTACTTGGCATACTTTGTACTGTAAGAACATAATTCCATTTATTTACTGTCAGACATGACGGTTGGCATGTCATGGAACAATTTGCTGCAGTAGAATGTAACTTTGCTATGAACACTGCAACACCTAAAGTAGGACTGTCTATCAAAGCGAGAAGAATCTTAGGAAAAAAACATAAGAAGCAGTAAGTCATCCAATCAGCTGAAACATGAAAATTTAGTGGCACCCTTAGTGACATGTTCTCTGGTGTTTCTGTGACAGCCAGGATGATGGATGTCTTCTGTTAGAAAGCAAATTGGAAAGATTTGAAGCTCAAACTGGTTTTTACATGAGCTCAAAATGCTGGAGATTATAGCAAAAAGCCTTTAGGAAAGGGCTAAGGGTAAAAGATCAGGGCGGCATGTAGCTCCCCCATGTACAGAGGGGCTCTTTAGTACAGCCGGGTCAGGTTCAAGTCCATTTACATGTCCTGCTCTCTCTGACTCCCTTTCCTGTACAGCTATTGTCAAAAAAGGTCATTAGAGCCCAAAAATCCGTAAAAAATATTATAGGACATTGGATAAATAAGAGTGCAAATGCATGCATGTGGGTGTCTAATAAAAGACCATATAAAAGGAGAGCAGCCTAAAACTGTGTGTGCATCAGCACAACACACTTTCACAGGTAGTGAAACCATATATAAAGTTCATATTCAGCCTGCTGTGGAGACACTAATTATACATGTTTTCTCACTCTTGGTGCAAATTGGGCCCTTTGCTACTCTGCCCACAAATCAAGGCTCTTTCAATCATTTTCAACAGCCTCAACGTTTTAAAATACAAGTGCAACAATTAAAGATTCATTTCAGTTTTTACTCAACCTCTTTCCCTGGTCTATGGGTTTTTTGTCCTGATGAGTTTATTTTAGATTTTTGTTTCAAATGTTTCCTTTGGCTGAGTTCAGGTAGAGTCCTCTGTGAGTTTAACTTGTGTTATGTTTAATTTTGTAGAAATGATCCTCTAGTTGTGTTTACTTCCTGTTTTACCTGCTTCTTAGATGCTTATTGCCACCCATACTCTTAATTTGTTATCGGTCTCTCAGCATATTAGGCCAGTTTCCCTTTTTCTTTGCCAGATCATTGGAAAAAATAATAAGTAAATAAAAACATTAATAGGTTGAGACATTAATATTAATAATCTCACTTTTAGACTTAATATTCACTTAAAGGAAGAATATTTTTTGCAGTGTAATGCACCAAATCTCCCCCTTTTCCTCTTATTTCAGTCCCTCTTCCCCCCAATGTTCCTGCATCATCACATCCTTCCTTTCAGAAGCAGACAGAGACTGACTCACACCCTGTCTAATTATCCTGACATGTGACTGGACTCAGAGCAGGAATCCAGGATTTTCCCTCTTGCTGTTCGGCTGCATCACAGAGTCATTTATAAAGATGTTTCAGTCTGAGTCACGTCCCCAACTTCATCCGCTGCCCAGACTTCAACTTTTCCTCACAGACTGTGTCTGCAACAAGTCTGCAGCCTGCAAGGATTCATGACGCATTGGTATTCATTTCCACCTGTAAGACAGAAATGCAGCAAGCTCTGCTTCACACCTGTCTCGTCCTCATGCGATGTCTCTCTCTCATTCGATCAGGTAACAGCATTCAGAGTGCTGAAAACAAATACAACACCCACACAGCTCACTTACGTCAGTGGAGCAATTTTCCACCAACAGACACTTAAACTGACATGAAACAACGAGCCCCTGCTTCACACACAGTTCAGACTCTATAATTGACAGCTGAACTCTCCAGTGTCTCGCAGCCAATCACATCCAATATTTAGCTAATAAACATGGGATTGGACACACACAAGCCTCTATGGTACAACCTCTCTTGGCTCCAGTTGTGGGGTGGCAGGAGGTAAGGAGGGAGGTGTTACAAGCAAGACAGTTCCCATGGCAACATACAGGTGACTCACCAACCAAGGATGCAGTTGCCCTGACAACCTGCGGTGTGTAGCTTTGCTATGGGAGCCGAGTGAAAGGGAAGAAAACACTGTGGGTGTTTGTTGTCGTGGGTGCTGGAGTAAAACACAGCAGACTGAACAAGTGATGAACAAACAGAATCCACCGAGAGGCCAGAGGGTGAAGGATGAGATCACACTAAACCCCCCAGAGACAGTCAAAAGATTTACATTTCCAGAAAAGGTAACTAATAAAAATATTCTGGATGATGTTTTAGCTGTTGTCAAATTAGGAGGAGCTGTGGTCGAATAAACATGAACCGAAGCACCAAAGCACATTTAAAATATAAATCCTAATAGCAAAAGTATTTAACTACTTCATGATCGTTATGCTATGGTAGCTATGCTATCTAGATGTTTGCAGGGAGCTGATCAGGAATTATATCAGGAATATAACGCAACATGAGAATATATCTAAATGATCTAAGCTGGACTGAAATAGGATAACACCGTGGTTAACTCACCCCCCTAAAGTCATGATGGGACAATGTTGTGACTCATTGAGCCCGTTTATTCTGGCTGTATTTTAGGCTTTGATGCTTCTTTGTCTGTGACTTTGGATGTTCTTTTTGTATTTTTCTTCTACAGTTTTTCTCAACTCCTAAAACACTAAACCCTATCGTCACTCTTCTGGCAAAACTGTCAGCATATTTCACGTGTTTAGACAAAACACATTTTCATTGTGATGCACCTGTGTTGCATAATGGTGAAAGTCCAACACAATTAAAGCACAGGCGAACACAAAGACTCAAAATTGATTTCACCCCAGGCCTTTGATGAGGGAACACACACACACACACACATATATATATATATATATATATATATGTGTGTGTGTGTATAATACAGTATATTTGCACGTGAGGAACTTTTCATTTGAGTATTTATTTTTAGTCTACGTAGGCTTACTGTATGGAAGTGCTAAATGCAGGTTATTTATTTTGTAACATACATTTAGCCTAGAGTAAACAATAAACATTTATTTCTACAGCTTCATTTTCTGGGCATTGTTTTCTATTTTTCTATGTAGCGTTTAGTCGGTTTTTTTAATCTGGATTTGACAACATAGTTCAGTTTTGGGCAGATTGAACTGTTTTGAGGTGAGACTTGTTTTGCAAGAGGAGTCTAAGGTTTTGTGAATATATAGAATAGAAATAGAAATACTTTATTAATCCCTTCGGAGAGCCCTCAGGGAAATTTGGGCTTGAAAATTTTTATTCTTTTCTTTTATGTTCACAGTTTGGAGAAAAGGAGAGAAGATTTCAAGAAATGTGGTGTCGGTGTATTAAGAATTGTCAAATCTGTTAAAAATAAAGTTAAAAAACAACATCATAAGCATAAATTCAGCTTTGTAGTATTTAAATGTTCTGAGGATCCACCTAATCCCTTTTAGTGGGTGAATGAACTTAATTATTGTATACTTCTGGAAAAGATGGAATACAACCTGAGGGGCAAGCCACAAAGATTCCTCAAAACATGGAAAGCCTGGAAATACTAGCAGGGAACATAGCTGGTTGAATGGGTGAACAGCCACATCTGAACGGCTCCACACTTTTTTATTTCCTTTGATTTTTTTTATTAAATAATTAATTAATTAATTAATTTACTCTTATTATTGTTGTTATAGTTAACGTTATTACTACTATGTCTATTGCTGTATCATACCATCGGTACTTCATTGCTGCTGCTACGTTGTGCATGTGTAATGATAACTTTCATTCTACTGCCATTTGTATCCTTAACATACAAAAAAAAACCTTTTGCTGCTGTTTGTTGTTGAAAATTTTCAAACTGAATAAAAATGTTCTAAAACAGAAAAACACTACATGTAATTACACATCTAAATGGCTCTCAGGTGGTCAGTTTTTTCTAATCGAGTTGCATCAGTGACACTTTCATGTGAACGGCTGCTCTGAGCACAGATGTTCCCTAATACAATTATTTCAATCTTTTAAAGGCTCAAAACAAAAGGCATCTGAAAGGATCCTCAATAAACAGCTACTAGAAAAGAAGGAGGAAACTTAAAAAGATGGCAGTGACGATGAGGATTAACAACACTGGTTGAGTCCAGCAGTGTGTCTGCATGTCGTTGGTACCCAGTCCTTTGTGATGTTACAGGTTTTGATATTCTTCACAATGTGCATGTTTTATCTCATTAATCAACCTGTCAATCATTAGCGTGCTCTTTTTTCAAAGCTACTGTTGGTTTTCATCCTCTGACCTCTGCAAGATAATCCCAGAACAATTAAATATGCTGATCTGTTTACTTGAAATCAGCTTCAAAACTGTTTGAATCTAAAGAAGCAGATGAAACTGAATGGATAGAATGTGACTTTAATTCATTTGCAATGTTTTAATTGCATCTGTCGGCATTTTGAATAAAATGTTGTGTATTCATCACGTCTCGTTGGCCTTGGTCAGGACTTCCTTATAAGACGTCCGTTATAATATGACATTGATTAAGGATCATCTGTAACATGACCAAAACAATGAAACAAGAATAAATGTTTGCAGAAGACAGAAATCTGTTTTCAGAACAAAGCTGTGCAGCTCTGTGTGTCCTACCATTGCGCGGACATGCGTTGAGCCGGTGGTTGATGTCGAGGGAGCTGGGTTTGCGTGTGACGGCGGTCGTCACAGACTCGTACGGGTTGTCTTCGTCTTCAGGCAGGAAAACGTCCAGCGACGGAGAGGCGATGATCTCTGCTGAGCGCTTTGAATCCTAAAGAGGAACATTTGGTCACTTTCTACAACATGCTGTATCAGAGCCATCAGGTACAATTTAATTACTTCTTTCTCTCTCACCAGCATGAGGGGTGCTCGTCTCATCTGAATCATTACATTAACGGCATTTTTAGCAGACGCTTTTATCCAAAAGGACTTACAGTTGTGAGGCAGTAGCATTAAGGGTCTTGCTTAAGGACCCAACTGGAAAGTGTTAATATTCAGCCCCTGGGCAAATCGAACTCTGGTGTCCCGCATGGGAGATGGATGCTCTGCCAACTATCTAGCCGGAATCACTCCAGTACCAGATGTACATTATTCATTTAATTCAACTACACCACCAATAACATCATTAATTATGTACTGGAGCCATACTGGCCTATTATCCCCTCCAACAGGCTGATACACGATCATGGTGATAAATGGTGCCAAGAAAGTAAAATGAAGAATTCCACATATTTATTCATGGAAAGCAAAGTATGACATTAAGATTTTATAAGCCCAGCATGAACCGAAGGACACAAAAAAGACAAACGGGGTTTTATTCAGGGTCAGAGGTGTCCATCTTTATTTTTCTTTGCCTTTGCCTGAGGTGTCTTATTCCAAAACCAACTAAAAACCAGCTCAATAATGTCAGTTTAGCTCCAGGCGTTCAGCCAGTTCTCTCTAATATAGGGCTAGAATTAGTTAAAACTTTCCTTCTTTTAAAATCCCTCGGGATTCTTTTGTTGTTTATGATTACTGTGATAAAGAAAAGAAGTTCACCTGGAGCATTTCTTTAGAAAAAAAGGTTTTATGTGATTAATCTGATAAGTGACAGTATCTGTGTTTATTTCACTTTGTCAATAGATGAAAGAGATGTCTGTTGAGCCATCGCGTCACAACACAATAGCTTCAGGGTCTCTTCTCATCACATGGCCTGAATGTTTTTTTGGGAAGTGGAGGTGTGAACAAAGCCAAATAACTGCTGGGAAAAGAGGATTAAAATTCCCCAAAACACAAAGTTTGCAAACAGAATCTATTTTGCTTCGTGAATGCAAGTTTAATTGTTGCTAAAGATTTTTTTCTTTAATATATAAGCGATTTGTTGCCAACACATCGACACCTGAGGCAAAATAAGATATTTAGATGAGAGGAAATAAGGAAAAAACAATCATGGGTGAGTTCCTACTCTGTATAACTGAATGAAGCACACACTAATAAGCCTGAGACTAAAGTGGACATAAGTTTAGGTGTGTCTGGGAAAGTTTTAGACATTTCGTCCACAAGGAACGCCTGATGTTGGTTTTGCGGTAAAGTTGAGACACTAAAGCGCCGACAGACGAGAGTTTAAGAGGCAGGTAACAAGACGGCAGAAGGAGGAAGAAAGCAGCTGGATGAAACAACGGGAGAGACACAGAGAACTATGCCAGAGAAAGGCAGCAGTGTTGCCAAGTCCGCCTGTTATGAGCGACTTTGGGCTCGTTTTACTGTGAAATCTCTTGCAAATGTCGCGGGTTTAGGGCTTGTTTTCCTGAGTGTAGTTGCTTATTTGAGCTTGTTCTGATGCTGTTATGAAGCCCTCCTGATTCTCTCACGGCTGTCCACGATGAAGCAATAACCCATGGATGCGGAATGGGAAACGTGAACACAACAGTCCCATGTTTTCATGAAGTAGCATCAACAGTCTTGTTTCCTTGGTTACGACGGCCGTCTGAAACCGGCACACCCTACCAACATGCATGCACAAACTCACTTGACAGGACAACAGTGACAATGGCTGCGAATAAATAAGAAATATCTAAAATATATTTAATAAAGCGTGTAAAGGAGAGTGTACTGGGGGGCTCATCATGCAGCCATCTCATAACATGAGGAGGAGACTGTCCTTGTTTGTTTTAGGTTTTGCCCCAGGTAGGCTTTTTTGTAGATGAGTCTTGTATGTCTTATTTTAATTAAAGTTTAAAAGTTAAAGTTACTAAACGTTCTCACTGCACATTTGGCTGTCCAAAAATCCGAAAGTTGGCAGTTTGATTCGCACTACCCCAGTCATTTGTCGTAGTGTCCTTGGGACACTTCACCCTCCTTGCCTCCACTGTCGGCATTGCTGGTGTCCAACCATCACCGGATGAATGTTTGGTGATGGTCGGACTGGCTGCCACATTTCCGTCAGTCTGCCCCAGGACAGCTGAGGCTACACATGTAGTTACCATCACCAGGTATTAGTGAGGAGTGAATGAATAATGGAATAATAGACGTTAAGGACAACTACAAGTACCTTGGTATACCACAAGCAAATGGCAACAAAGCAGCCACAAGGAAAGCTGCCACAGCCAAATATCTGCAATGAGTGAGGCAAGTCCTGAGAAGTCAGCTCAATGGCAAGAACAAAATCCGGGCAATTAACAGCTATGGCCTGTCAGTGATCAGATACCCTGCTGGGATAATAAGCTGGCCAATGGAGGACGTTCAGAACAAAGATGGTAAAACATGGAAACTGTTCACCATGCATGGAGGGTTCCACCCCAAATCCAGTGTCCAGAGGCTTTACACAAAGCACAAAGAAGGAGGCCGAGGACTAGCGAGCATCAGGGCCACTATCCAAGATGAAACAACAAGCTCCATGAATACATCAGGAAGATGGGCCCAAGGGATGGAGCACTGAGTGAGTTACTCAGGCAATGGAACCTGGAGGAGAATGAAATGGAAGAACCATCATGGAAGGACAAGCCCCTGCATGGGATGTACCACCACAGATAGCTGAAGTGGCGGATATGAACAAGTCCTACCAATAGCTAGAGAGGGCTGGACTAAAGTACAGCACAGAGGCGCTAATCATGGCAGGACAGGAGCAAGCCTTCAGTACCAGGGCAATCGAGACCCAGATCTACCACACCATGCAGGACCCCAGATCTACCACTCCATGCAGGACCACAGAGCTACCACACCATGCAGGACCACAGACCTACCACACCATGCAGGACCCCAGATCTACCACTCCATGCAGGACCACAGACCTACCACACCATGCAGGACCACAGACCTACCACACCATGCAGGACTCCAGATCTACCACACCATGCAGGACCACAGACCTACCACACCATGCAGGACCACAGACCTACCACACCATGCAGGACCACAGACCTACCACACCATGCAGGACCCCAGATCTACCACTCCATGCAGGACCACACACCTACCACACCATGCTGGACCACAGACCTACCACACCATGCAGGACTCCAGATCTACCACACCATGCAGGACCACAGACCTACCACACCATGCAGGACCACAGATCTACCACACCACGCACGACCACAGACCGACCACACCATGCAGGAACCCAGATCTACCACACCAGGCAGGACCCCAGATCTACCACATCAGGCAGGACCACAGACCTACCACACCATGCAGGACCCCAGATCTACCACACCATGCAGGACCCCAGATCTACCACACCAGGCAGGACCATAGACTGTATATAAAAGATGGACGGAGCCTCCGTGGCTTCACCCGTAGGTATATGAAGTGCCCCACAGGGCATGGTATGACTGACCCATGTAGTTCCTGGCAATAAACAGCTTCAGGGACTGATGCTCCTCTCCAGCCACTTTTCCAACTCCTCAGTAAGAAAAGTAGCTATTGGCTGTCCCAAAAGTAGCTAGAAGTCGCTAAATAGTATAATCAGCCTGGTACATATAGTTGTAATAGAGATGCTGCAAAAGATGCTGCCATAAAGAGGAATGTAGTGGGAAAAGCAAAAATTGATAAAAAAAAAAAAAAAAAGACAACCTAAAAGTGTTTAGAACAGCAAGAAATAAATTAAATAAATAAAATTAAATAATAATTCTGTCAATAATTTCTTTATTTTTTTAGTTCAGTTTTTTTAAGTGTATTTTGTTTTTTAATTAGGAGTCTGAACAGCAGTTTTTTTGCACTTCCGCATAGGCTTCACATTTTACAGGCTGAGGTTGCCACTTGGGCAGGACCCCAGGTGCCAGCTGTGCAAGGCCCCTGAAACAATCCACCACCTCACAGCAGGGTGCAAGATACTGCCAGGAAAAGAATATATGGAACACCATAACCAAGTAGCCGACATAGTGTACAGAAACATCTGTGCAGAACATGGACTGGAGACCCCTTGGTCACAATGGGTAACACCTCCCAAGATGAGAGAATGGAGAATCATTAGTCCTCTCATTCGATGGAGACTGAGAGGACTAAGATCCTGTAGGACTTCCAGATACAGACCAGCTATGGTAGTGACCAACCAACTGGACATTGTGATCATGGATAAGCGGCAAAGGAAAGCCGTAGTGATGGATGTAGCCATCCCCAACGATAGAAACATCAGGAAAAAGAAAACGAGAAACTGAAGAAACTTCCTCAGTGTAAGAAAGTAAGAAATTTATCTATAACATCTTTCAAGCACAACTGCAACTCAAAGTGCTTCACACAAAAGAGAAAAAAAGCGCTCAAACATTAAAATAGTGTAAAACATTATGATCTAAAACCATCAACAGAACAGCTAAAAGTTGATAACAAAAGAATGTATTAGTAAATGTAGTAAAAAATGTGATAAATAAAAAGTAAAAGTGTAAAAAAATAAAAGAAACTCACCACAAAGTGCTGTAAAAGACAAGGTGAGCTCTGACCCAGGCTGCGACTAACTATAGACCATTTAAAAAATAAAAAGTTTTAAGTCTGGTCTTAAAAGTAGAGATGGAGTCTGCATCCCAAACCCTGACTGGGAGCTGGTTCCACAGGAGAGCAGCCTGATAACTGAAGGCTCTAGAAACACGGGGAACCAAACGCTGGTTTGCTGTTCTCATGGGACAGTATAGAACTATGATTTTTAAGAGTGTACTCTCTCTGTGTTTTAAATCCCTGATCCATTAAATGATCCTGATCCCATTTTGGGAAACTTGAGGTTTAAAGTTATATGTAAATAAACATGTAAAAGGAAGGAAGTTCAGTTTGCTCCAACTTTACTTCCTGAAAGTCACTCAATAAGCAAACTGATGGATGCCTCATTGTCACTTGAATACAAAATTAAATTCATCAACATATTTGTTTTATATTTATCCTTAAAAAGTGTAAGAACTGAAAGCTCATTGTGACATTCTCTAGTAAGCAGAGACGTCACCACCAGTATCCAGGATGAGCCGGTGGAGATGGAGGAAGAGTACAGGTACCTGGGTACCATTTTTCAGTTTTCTTCGATTTTCCTCTAATGCTGATGAAATCCGCAGGAAATGTCACCAGCAGCAGTACCTGCTCAGGAAGCTGAATTCCTTCCATCACTTCGTCTTGGAAAGTGTGCTCCCTTTTTCATTCATCTGTTGGTTTAACTCCCACCAACCTGCAAAACCAGATGCTTAAATTCCATTACTAAAACCTGCTGTAAAATCACTGTGCCAGTTAAAGCTCACAGGATCCTCCCAGACCCCTCACGCATGTTGCATTCAGGGTTTGTTGGCTTCCACTGGGATGCAGACTGCGGTGTCCAGGATGAGGAGATCCACCTTTGTCCTCACAGCGGTCCAGTTTTTTATTCTGACCCATCCTTGACCTGACATCACACCCTCTCCTTGTCCTTTCCCCCATACGTGCTTCCTTTACTGACTCAACTCCACGTAGCAGTTTTAGCTATTTATTTATTTCCTTTTAAAGTTTGTTTTAATGCTTCTTCTGCACCCTGCTGTAATGCTTCTAATGTTTTATGTAAAGCACTTTGAAATGTCTTCTACATGAAATGTGCTATATAAATAAACTTGCCTTTACTTAAGTTTCATTCGATTTTTATGTTTGTGTTTGTGTGAATGTTTAATGTTCTGTGTCTGATCTGTGTTACTTCCGTCTTTGGGGATAAATAAAGTGTCTTAAATTGAATGGATTTACTGACATCTAGTAGCAAAGGTGGGAAGAGAAATTACTTCAAATGCTGAGCAGAGTTGTGAATGTACGGTGGCTGACAGTGGCCAAATATCTTTAAAACATGAAACATGTTTTCATCTGTGAGTAGACCCAATGGCTTCGGGTGACATAGATACCAATGAAAACACAGTTTTTAATGTTATATAAAAATTTGTCACTGAACTGCAGTGCAGTATGTAACAAAATCCAAATGGTTTGGAGCATTTTGACTGAAAGATAATAACGATATTCATATCAGGTATGTCTCATTTTGGATTTTTATGTAATCGTCTGACTAGGTCCTTCAGGAGGATTACAGATTGCAAACTTTTACAGCTTTGGTGTAAAGGTTCAGCCCCAGAGGGACATCTGAAGCTCAAAAGGTCCCTTATCGCTGAGGCAGATGTGTACTGAGAAAGAATGAAAACAAGAGTCATGAAAAGCAGGAGAAAAGGTTAGAAGCAGAGCAACGACAAGACAAAACATTTCTTTCCAGTCTTTTTCCCATAACGCCACACTTTTTCATCTCTGGACTATCTCTTGGCAACCTGGCCTGGTACTAACCTTTTTAATGGGATCAGCTGTAAACTTGTCACCATGGAGACAAGTTGTGTGTCTGTGTGTGCGTGTGGTTACACCTGCTTTCAGCACTGTTTCAAATGTATTTCTCAACTATTTGACTCCATCCGACCTCTTTTCCTCATTCACCTACCATTGTTCGTCTTCTTGGGATCTACTGCTACTACATTACCCACAGTGCACCAGGCCATCAATCATGATCTGAGCACCTAAAATCAGATAAATCACTTCGGCTGATGGAGCAATCAGTCTGTTGATGACTTTCCTCACTCACACTCTCCACAATCAGTCTGAGATTTATTTCACACAGCGTTTAAAAAAAAGCAAAAACAACCATGAAACTCAAAGCGCTCGCTTCTTTTTCTTTTTTTCCTCCCTCTATTTCCATCAGCACTCAATTAGATTGCCATTACCAGCTAATGGTGAGCCAGTCAGTGCTGAATGCCCTCTCTCTGCAGGTGGCCTGGACTTGATTCACTTACTGAGCTGAAGGAAAAGTTGATAGAGCTCAAAAAGAAGCAGAAAAAGTTTTCTGTGCCTATTTCAGCCACAAATAAACTCAACCAACTCAATCGAATGGAAGATGGAAAGAACCATTTTGCATTATTGTGATAAAAAATATGGAAAACACTCAACCCTACCACTCTCTACAATATACGACACCTTTGTCTGGTGCTCATTTGAGATGAGAGGATTGTCTACCTGCATTAAAAAAAAACTAGATTTTGATTTTTAGTCGTTTTTGTGATTTGATACGACCAGAACTTATTGTGTTAAATCAGCATACGATATTATCTTGTTTTAATCGTGACAAAATGACTGATATCAGCAAACATTCACTCATGTATTCATTTTCTGTAGCGCTTAGTCCAATTCAGGGTCATGGGGAAGCTGGAGAGCGAGAGGCAGGTAAAAACCCTGGACAGGCCGCCAGTCCATCGCAGGGCTATCACCAAACATTCACGTTTTACACTAAGTCCATTTATAATTTTGGGATCAAACTTGTAATTTAAACCTCTGAAAGAGATGTTTGCTCTGCCATGTCAATTTCTTTCCCACTTTAATAGTTCCTCCCCATCCTCCGCCAGCATCTGTAACTGGTCTTGTAAAATGCAGCTTCACTTTGTGATACATTGCATAATATTGCTACAGTGTGTACAGAAAGTATTCAGACCCCTTTAAATGTTTCACTCTTGGTTTTTATTGCAGCCATTTGCTAAAATCGAAAAAGTTCATTTTATTTCTCATTAACGTAAACTCAGCACCCCATCTTGACTGAAACAGAAATGTAGAATTTTTTGCAAATTTATTAAAAAAGAAAAATTGAAATATTATGTGGTCTGAAGTATTCAGACCCTTTGCTCAGTATTAAGTAGAAGCACCCTTTTGAGTTAGTACAGCCATGAGTCTTCCTGGGAATGATGCAACAAGTTTTTCCACACCTGGGTTTGGGGAAATTAGAAATAATACCATGAAGTTCAGTCTTGGTCTCATCAGACCAGAGAATCTTATTTCTCATAGTCTGGGAGTCCTTCATGTGTTTTTTGGCAAACTCCATGCGGGCTTTCATTACCTCTCTCACCAAGGCTCCTCTTCCACGATTGTTCAGTTTGCCTGGACAGCCAGGTCTGGGAAGAGTTCTGGTCGTCCCAAATTTCTTCCATTTAAGGATTATGGAGGCCACTGTGCTCTTTAAAACCTTGAGTGCTGCAGAAATTCTTTTGTAACCTTGGCCAGATCTGTGCCTTGCCACAATTTGGTCTCTGAGCTCCTTCGGCAGTTCCTTCAACCTCATGATTCTCATTTGCTCTGACATGTGAGCTGTAAGGTCTTATATAGACAGGTGTGTGCCTTTCCTAATCAAGTCCAATTAGTCTAATTAAACACAGCTGGACTCCAATGAAGGAGTAGACCCATCTCAAGGAGGATCAGAAGAAATGGACAGCATGTGAGTTACATATGAGCGTCACAAAGGGTCTGAATACTTCAGACCATGTGATATTTCAGTTTTTCTTTTGTAAAAAATTTGCAAAAATTTCTACATTTCTGTTTTTTTTCTGTCAAGGTGCTGAGTGTAGTGTGAGCTTTTTCGATTTTAGCAAATGGCTGCAATAAAACAAAGAGTGAAGAATTTAAAGGGGTCTGAATACTTTCAGTACCCACTGTAATAACCTGCTGGCTCATCCGATGGCATCTGGGGCACGGGCTCAGTTTTCCACAGATGAATTTTTCCCTGATGGATGATATTTTTCCTCGTTCTTCCTCAGTCTCTCTGATGCCTATCAAGCTCATAATTATAAGACTGAGGTCTGTCATGCGCTTGTGTATTTCCATTTTTTCTCTCCTCAGGACCAAAACTCCAGTGTGCATCCGTATTTATCATCATGAAACTTTCTCTAGCTTGGATTCTCTAAGCTATGCTAATTTACTTTTCAAACAGTATCTAAAACAGGGTTAAAATTACTGTAAGGCGATAGTGGAAATTGTTTTTTAAACCCTATTCATCGTTACGTGTTCATACACCTTAAAACCTACAAGTTGTACTTTGCTTGGAAAGTCCAAGTTAGGACATTATTGTTCCAAACCCCCGGATAGTGAAGCATCTGAATTCTCTAAGCAGTCTGTGGGTGTGAGCTTGTGTGTCACAGGGTCACGATTCGGAAGGAAATGCACTAGATTGCTTTGTGGCACGAAGCTGGAAAAGGATTTTGTTCTTCAAAGCAAATGAAGATAAAGCTGAAGCGAAAAGAAACTCAAAAAGAAACAGGAAGTCTCAGAATTAAGAGGGTGTTTACTCCATATTGAAAGTCTGAAAGGCTCCCAGTCATCTAAAACATGTTTTTTGTTATAAGCAAGAGATCAAACTTAAAAGAAATCATACTGATTTAATTTTTAAGCAATGCACCTCAACTGAATTTCTTATCATGTGCTCCATTCATCCTTTCATGTCTGCATCATCTCCCTAATCTCATTACTCCAACTCTCCACCTTCCACCTACTTTGGAAGCGAGTCAGAGAAAAATTAATAACTAAAAACCAAAAGACAGACAAAAGCGAAAGAAGAGAAGAGCGAGGAAAACACGGGCTGATGAAAAGACACCAGGATCCAACACTTACTTCAGAGTTTGTGTCAGAGAATCCCGCAGAGATGAGCATGAGACAGACAGAGAGCGGGAAGAGGAAAATGAGTTCGTGCTGAGGAAGGGAAGCAGAGGAAATGGGAGCGAAGTGAGTTAGGAGTAGGGATTTCCTCACGCACACAAACGTAGGAAAGACAGGAATGAGAGGCAATTCCAGACAGCATATTTGATTTCTCATGGAGAAGACAGAAAAAAGGAAAATAAACCTTAAACTTAAAAGTAGATTATTTCTTTTGCCAGTGAAAACTGTTCTCCGGTATAAAATCCCAGAAGCACCTGATGCTGGAGATTAAACAAATCCGGCTATGTGACAATAAGTTTAGCTACTGTACCTGATATCTTGAGAATATCCTCACTGCTACTCCTGCGTGGCCCTGAAATGATCCAAAAGCTTCAAAATGTGGTAGAAAAAGCTTCACGTTGTCCAATATGAGCCTCCAACAAACCAACGCTCTCGGTCTTCCTTCATTTCCCTCCCTCCCTGTATCTGTCAGGCCAGAGATAGGACAGAGAAACTTGTGTCTGAGCTGAACAGGAAGAGAGCAGACAAACAGAGGCCTCCTCTGGCCACTAATTAGCAGGTCGTATGCAGCTCCCGTCCCACTGCAGAGGCCAGATTAAACGTCTCAGGGTGTGACGGTGCCTGCACATGTGACTGAAGGATTGTATGAAACGGTTTGTGGTTATATCTGTGTGGAAAATGCAGCCTGGCTGCAGTGTGTGATCCTGTGACATCTATTTGCACACATTGTGTGTTTTTTTCTTTCTTCAGTATGCTTCTGTTTTATACACACCATGCACACAGGCCTGATAACCTAAATAGGAACTACACTGTTGCTCTGGTCACATCTTACTGTCTGAACTCCCCGGACTATTTCCGTCTCTGAAACACTGTTAAAGTCACAACCCAGCCCCTCCACTCATACACTGAGTTCATAGGCCATCAGATATGAATAGAGGCTATAATTTGCTGGCATTTCCTCATGGAGCCTATTTGATTAGAGAAAAGAAGGAGGGTGGACATCATAGAGCACAATGGGCCCACTGAGGGGCTCAGTGGGGTGAGGTGCAGTCAAAAGTGACTGCACTGAAGGGAAACTAGCAAAAAAAAAAAAAAAAAAAAAGATTAAGAAAGATAATTGCAATTAAAATGACCACTGTTCAAACTAATGTGTCCTTTTTATTCTGGACAATAAAAATTGTTCATCAAAACTCTCTTCCTCATGCAGCATGGATGGCTGCAGGTTGCCAGACTGTCATTGATTGAACTCTCCTCCTACATACTTGTTGAGGCTATTTTAGAATAACTTTAGCCAGTTCATCCCCAAACCCTGAAGTGCTCCTTAAAGAAAGAGTAAATGGGGAACAAACTTTGGAGTTGAGAAAACTGAGGACAGCAGATTAGATTTAAAAAAAGAGAAAAAGTAGGAGCAAGTTGGTCGATACAGCAAGCAGGGATTGTCTTACGCAACTGGATCTTCCTCATTGGCCGGTTAATCCTGCAGAAATCAGTTAACTGAGCCACCCATGAGACACATGAAAGTCGCTCCTCAGAAAATAATGCCCTTCAAATTCTACATTACGGCTGTTGTATGGACCAAAGCTCAACATGTGGCTTTCCTTGGCAACACGCTTAATCCCACAGATATGGCAACCGGCTGGTGCTCGGGCCAGTTACGTTGTTAAAATGCAGGGTGAAAACCTTCAGAGCACATCTGAAGTCGTTGCTGAAGAAGTAAAAGTCAGCAAAAAAAGGGGTTTATACTGTTTCTATGTTGCACAAACAATACATTAGAAAAATCATTGAATATCAACTGATAACAGTTTAGATTTGTATCATTTCTTTTAGATATTTATCAAAATTATTTGGAATCTGCAGATTAGATTGACCCATATTACCATTTTTGTGCTGGAAGATCATTATCCAATTACAATTAATTCAATTTTAATAATCTTTTCATCCATTTTTTCCAGTTTGTTTTTACTAAAACAGAAAAAATCGATCAAATAACACCCAGTGAAATACCTGTTTAGCTAAATAACTTTGTGAAGGATGCAACGTGGGGCTTTATTTGTGGGGAGTCTGCTCTATCTCAGCCATGATGGTGGAAAATACAGTGTCTTCCTGTTCCCACTGGTTTCACATCAACCACACACACCTCTTATAAATGTACCAACAGCTCCTCTGATTTTCTTTTTCAACTGCTACATTTACTGATTTATAATAAAGATTTTAGACTGAGCTTCCTGAAAATCTTCATTTAAAAGGAATATTGCAGTAAAATGACTTTTGTACTTCATGAAGTCTCAATTTGCTTTCTATCAGAAAATAAGTTGAGTTAAGAGAAAATCCACCTCAGTAGGAAGAAAGAAAACTGATCAACCGATTAAAGAAAAGTGGCAACAGCAGGAAACTTTGCTCCCCAAACTATTGATCACAAGGTGTTTTGTTTTCATGGAAGAAATTCTATTAAGCATTACTGAAATGCCACAAGGAATAAGTCTGTAGGATTAACCGGCAGCTTGGAAACACGTCTAATGATGCCTGGAAGTGCTCTGACTTTCACAATGTCTCCATTTACACTCCCTGTGGGCTCTTAAATCCCTTTTCAAGGTGTTTATTAAACCGTCTGTAGCTCATTTCTGCCCATCAAAACAACATATAGTTTTATCATTAAGATTAATTAATGTCTGTGTCTATTATGTGATTCAGTTGTTCACTAAAATCCATTTAAATAAAAAAAAATGTTGCTTTTGGGGCAAATATTGTAATGCGATTAAAATGCGATTAATAGAGATTAATTAATTACAAAAAATTCAGAGGAACTTTTTGTGATCTTGTTTTTTACCAAACGGCAAACAGTACCACTTGTAGTCCATTATTGTCTTTATTCAAATTTTTTTGATGTTTTGTGTCCGTTAAGTTTCTAGTGTAACCAGCAGCAGTGATCAGTAATTACGTTGAAACGGTGGGCTTATTTCTGAAAAACCGTGTCAAAATGTGTGGTTTATAAATCATTATTACCAAAACTGACCGCTGTTCTCATGGTGCAGTTTTACAATGGGTTCGTGATGATTTATTTTTATACAGCATTTGCAGATGCTCACAAATTGGCTGTTTTGGAGGCGTCCATGTTTTCCGAGTTACCTGGTAACGACATCACATTTTCTCAGCTGCTCGGAATTCCGAGACAACTCGAACGCACCATAAATCTACCGTCATCGAAGGATATATCTGAGTCGTAATACGGCTTAAAATGGTTTTATTAACATCAACATGTTATCTGAGGGTTTCATCAAGACGTTTAAAAAGTTTTTAAACGTCTTTTTTCTGTCCTGAGTGGGTTTTTTTCATCGCAGCATTTCTGACTGTGAATCGAGGAAACACTGTACTGTGATGGTATTTGAGAAATGCATGTAGATGCTGTAATCTGATTACTCCCAGATAACTGATTTTTATTATCAAGTACATGGACTTAGTGTTTTATAAAAGATAGTTATCTGAAAATGTCTTTAATACTAAAGAAAAATAGGTGGTGTTACACAATTATCTGTAAATCAATGAATATCGAAATGAATTGGATTTAATCAAAATCGAAAAAGGCTGTTGTGAATCGAATTAATCCAGGAAATTAGTGGCAGTACGAGCCCTATATGAGACACCACCTTGTTAATACTGACACAAGCTGGATGTAATACTTTTATCTTACCTGGCATGAGATGCTCCTACTAAATGCCTGAAAACAGACTTTTTGTGGGGCTATTTCAGCCGCTGGCTCTAAGACCATGTTTTCCTGTTATACTTATTATGTCAGGTCAATTTGCCATCTCTGGAGTTAATAAATCAAATTTAAGTCTCTGATTATTTTTAACGTTTAAATTAGGATCTGAAGATTTGTATACTAGTTCGAACTTCCTTCCACCACTGGCCTTTCTTAGAGGCTTCTCTCCCATTTCCTGTTTACAACAACACAATATCTGGAATCTGAATTCCAACAGGAAGTCAGACCACACACACACACACACACACACACACACACACACACACACACACACACAGTTGTATGTACTCAAAAGCAGAATATATATGATCTATTTTAGGAGAAAGCTTAATGCAGCAGCCATAGGTGTGTGTGTGAGTGTGTTGAAGGTTAGTTTGACAGTCGATGGCTGCAGAGTCTGCAGGGCATAAAGACATTAATAAGCAGCAACTGTGGGAGCTGCCATGTCCTGCAGAGACGACAGAAAAGGACAAAGAAAAAGGAGAACAAACACAAAGAACTTTATTCAATCAGACTCATTTGTTTCCTGTTATGAACCCATCAAATGAATAATAAACGGCCCAAAAATAAATTTTAATTCAACAAAACAAAGAATCAAAAACACAACCTGAAGCTCCAAAATGTGCCAAAATCACAGTTCAATTATATTCAAACGACAAATACTCACATCTGAAAAGCTCAAACCAGCCAAAGTCTGGTTTGATAAAAATTATCCAAATATTCACTCTTTATTGTCGTTAACTATTTGACTGGGCTGCCTTGCTAGTACCAGGTTGGACCCCTTTTTCCTTCAGAACTGCATTAATTCTTGGCGGCATTTATTAAACAAGGTGGTGGAAACATTCATCAAAGATTTTGGAGTATAATAGCATGATGGCATCATATGGTCCCTGGTTCAGTCTGAGCTCATTCATCAAAACACATATTAGTGCTCTATTCTCAAGTTTCTTTACTGTAATAAACACTGACTAACACACTCCGCTGAACATCTTTTGAATAAATTGTCGTTCTAACCATAGACTGTGGCCATGTCATAAATATACCATAGACCAGAGGTCAATAACAAGCGGACCGCGGTCTGAATCTGGACCCAGAACCAGTCCCATATTGACCCGACACGTGGACAAACTGTTGGTACCCTTCGGTTAATGAAAGAAAAACTCACAAATGGTCACAGAAATAACTTGAATCTGAAAAAAGTAAAAGAAAAATTCTATGAAATTTAACCAATGAAAGTCAGACATTGCTTCATGAGGCCTGTTTCATGAGTTTATTTTTTTAAATAATTCTGTTGAAGCATGGTTGAAAAGCAATGTCTGACTTTTTCATGAAGTAGTGTCAACAGTCCTGTTTCCTACCACAGCCGTGAAACCAGCAAGCCCCTACCCATATATGAACATACAACTTCACTAGACAGAGCAACAGTAACAATGCATGCCAATAAATAGGAAATATGTAAAATATTTATAATCAAGAGAATGAAAGAGTGTGTATTTGTCATGATCCGTGGGTTTTGGTTTTGTAGTTTTGTCATGTTACATTCTTCTTTGTCGTAGTTTGTAGTTCTTTCCTTTGTGTATGTGTTGTTTTCCGCTTCTTGTCTGGTTTGATGTGGCTCATTCACTTCACCTGTTTCCGTTTAGTTCTCCCGTGTATATATACCCCTTGGTTTTATTTATCTCCTGCCAGTCTTCTGTTAGTTTGTTAGCTGTAGTCTTAATGTCACGTTTAGTTCATGGTAGTCTTCATGTGTCATAGTCTCACAGTCTTGCCTTCATAGTATTTTGTTTTTGTAAAGTTAGTTTTAGTTCATTATAACCTTGCTCCTGCACCAGTCTACCTCGTAAGCCTGCATTTTGGTCCACATCTCATCCACGCCACAGTCCTGACAGTATTGGAGGGTTCATCATGCAGCCCCTCAAAAAACCTTCTTATCCGTGAGGCTGATGGACATCAGTTTTACTGTCTTGTAACATGAGGAGGAGACCGTTTTTATGTTTTAGGCTTTACCCCCGGTCTTTAACCCCTTATCAAGTGGGGTCATTTTGGCAAAAACAGCTGTAATATGACTTCTCCAAATTAGAATTACTGCTGTTATTGAACCCTCTGGATTCTAAGTACAGGCTTGGGCTCTTTGTAAAGGTAACACTCTCTAGTTTTACCCACAGCAATCAGAATCACTGTAAGTATTACTGATAAAAAGTTATACACTTTAGAACACACAGAAAAAAATATTTTTTTTGTCCTTGCCTAACCTGTACGGACAGAATGAGACCAATCTTGATTGGAAATATTGATGTTTGACCTATAGAGAGCCCTCGAAGGTAAGGAAAGTCAACATTTAAACTTTCTGCTTTTCTGTAAAAAAGGCTTTAGTGTTAGCGGTGTGGTTGTTGCGTGTCAAAATGGTTTATATCATCGGAAAGACGAGACTTTGAGCTTTCATTTGATGTGTATATTGTGGGCATTCATGCCGGAGGGGCTTGCACACATGGCTGCAATGTTGTTGATTAGTAGTCATGTACCGGGACCGGTACGTCTGCATCGTAAGGGGTAATGGATATTATATATATATATAGGGATTCATTATGATCTCCCTAACTGGACCTCTTTAAATTTCAGCTGAATACCCCTGCCATATACCTTCTCCTCCATAAACACCGTTTATCACACTGCCATTTGCTTTATTGCTGGAGACTCCTTTAACACTCATCACTGCAGCCTGTATTACCTGGTAAATTGGCCTGCTCTTCAGTTTTGTAGAAAAACACATTATCTGTTATTTATAAAACCCTAATTGGCAAAACATTGTATCTATGGCCATTACTCATATAACATAACATTATCCATACACTTCGCTCAAGTAGCTTCTTTAACCTGCTCATCTCCAAAGTCCACGCTACCCAGGTCGATCATCGTCTCAGTTTACGGCTGCAGATGAGACTAGAATAATTTTATACAGTGTTTATATCTGTTTACAATCTGTTTTAATTGGTATAATGTTTTATTTGATGTTTTTTATTAGCTTTTTTCATTTTCATGTTGCTTGTGCTGCATCCTGCCAGGTCGTCATTATAAATGAGAAATTGTTCTCAATGGAATCTAATTTAAAAAAATACCAAATTTTTTCTCTGTGTAATTATTTGTTTAAATAAAGGTTTACAACTTGCTGCAGATTTGTCAGCTGCACATCCATGATGAGAATTACCTGTTCCACCACAACTCAAAGGGTTTCTCTTGGATTAATATCTGGTGACATGAAGCAAAGCCCTGTCTGTAAGAGTGGATGTTCATTTTATCAAACAAAACATTTTCTGAAATAAGAAACAGATTTCTAGTTTATTCACATAGCTGCCCGGTTCTCTTGGAGGGAAATAATGACCATCAGAGACTTCTATCGGAGCTGTCATAATAATGGTGTTACACTTTAAGGAGGAAAATTTGCTAAGAGGTAGCAGTCTGATGCATTTCCAGTTACTGGAGATAAAAAATTAAAAATAATAAAAACCTGTTCCACCTCCTCCAGTGACACAGGGAGGAGGTTTCTGGAACTGTGTAGTTAATGAAGAGTGCAGTCAAGGTAGGAGCATTTTCAGGTTCGATGAAAGTGTCAGAGAGGGCCAGAGGCTGGAGAGATAAACGAGAAGCACAGGCAGCATTAAAACAGCTTTGTTCACTGCAGACTGGCAGTTCCACAACCCAACAGAGGAGGTGAAATCTGGGGGTGGATTTTGCAGCAGAGTCAGGAGACAAGCTATATTTCTTTCCCTTCTGGTATGTACCATAAATGATTAATCGGATTGATGCAGACAGCTTAAAAAGGATAATTATGGCAAACAAAAGGTTTCACGCAGGTATACTTGGTGGTCTTTACCCAAATAGGCCTTCACACAAAGAGAACTGAAAAAAGATAACTATTCTAAACGAGACTAACACCTAGTTTGAAAAGGTTGTGATCCAAATCAAAAGCTTCACCTTGTTTCAAACATAACCTGTCCTTTATTTACAAGCTTCTAAAGCTCTCCGCATGATCTCTGTCCTCTCAGAAACACCTGCCTTTGATGATCCTTAACATCTTCAAGGGCTCTCATCGGTCTCTGATCTTAAGTTGTACCACAAAAACAGTCCATACCACCCACCCAGTCCCTGAGAGCAGCCTGGGCTGTAAACGATAAACGTGAGCTACGACTAAGTAGCAGAAAGGGAAATGTTAATAGGAAGTCTGAGTGTGTGAGGGAAAAGAGAGAAATGGAAGAAGAAAACAGGAAGGAAGCTTTAAGAAAATAAATAAAATGCTGATGTATGCAGCATGTTGATGGCATCTCAGATTTGTCAATGATGGACATCCTACGCATAACATTTCATGAATTTCTGTGTTGCCTGGCAACCCTACCAACTTCTCTGTCTAAATCTTTTACATGAATTTGTGAATTATTGTTCTCCTTTTTCTGTGGCTCAATTTTGCTTTCAAAGTTTTATTTATTTATTTATTTTTTTCTGTTAAAAAAATGAGCTTGGCGATGGTGGGAGGAAACCCATGGACGCTTCTTTAAGCAGCTACACGTTCCCTTTAGGTGCACACGAAACCCACAAGAAACACATCTGTAAAAATGTGACAGTCTGCAGTAGCAAGCTAGGTCACTGAAGCCGTCATTTTTAGTATAAGATTCAAATATCACACTGGAAGTTGATAATATTTTGTGTTGAGCTGCCATGGTGATGACATCATGAAGCATGCATTAATTATGACTACTAAAGACACAAATATAATGTTGGAAAAAATAATGAAATTCAGATTAAACAATTATCCATCTCTGCTTCTATTGGTAATTATTTTAAAATAGTCATTTAATTGTAAGAAATCAGACTCTCAACTCGATATGTGGTTGTCAAGTAGTATTTGTTAGTAAAATGACACCACAAGATGGTGTCATTTTAGGAAAAATAAGAGAAGAAAGCTACACATTGGTGGAAAAATGAGCTGAGAGATTTGATGCTAATGAAGTACATACAGAAGAAACACACAGAGAGGAAAACTGGAAAAAAAACTGATACCCTTAAAGAAAAATTGAGGTCCAGTACAACCTGCCAGGTAAAGCTAGCTTATCATTATGTAGAACAAACATGCTACATTATACGGTTTCAGCCATGGCCTTTCTGTGTGGAGTTTGTATGTTCTCTTTGTGTATATGTGGGTTTTCTCCCCGACTTCCTCCCAACATACATAGACATGCATGTTAGGTTGGTCACTAAATTCTCCCTATAAGTGAGTGTGAGTGGTTGTTTGTCTCTCTGTGTTGGCACTGCAATATACTGACCTGTCCAGGGCATACCTGCCCCTCACCTACTAACTGCTGGGTAGGCTCCAGCTTCCCTGCAACCCTGAATTAAACTTAGCAGAATAGAAAAATGGACGGACGGACGGATGGACGGATGGATGGCAGTGATGAGAAAATAACTAATATCGTAAAGATTTTGATGATTATGGCTCTGAGAACGTTAAGTTATATTAAAAGAAAGGTCTGACATTACCTCACTTTCACAAGATTATAAATCAGCCTTTTCAGTGTTTTAAGCACATCTGAAATGATAGTTGAGGAGTCAATTTTTATAAGAGGAGGAGACCAGGAGCGCAGAGGAGCTGTTCTGGCAAACATCACATCAATATATGACCAAAATAAAGGAGCTGATGCTGTGGTTAGTTTGGGAGAGGGTGAAGTGAGTGCCACAGCCAGGTATGCTTGACCCACATCACAAATTGGGGGTTGTCAATTCTTAACTAACAAGATACATCTTGTTCTGAGTTGACTGGATCTGATTGGCTCCACTGGCAGATATGTGGCTCAGAGCCATTTTTTTCATAAATTGCCTCAAAAATATTTCAAACCAATAATTTAGCAGCAGGCAAGAGTGTTGTCCTCCAGGCACAGCTAATCCTCTGGTTGTCTGTTTAATTTCAAATGGTAACATCTATCGATCAATAAAATTCCAAAGCATGGCTTCATAGGCTGCGATAGACCGGGGACCCATCCAGGGTGTACCTGCCTCTCGCCTGCTAAATGCTGGCTTACGCTCCAGCTTTCCTGCAACCCTGAATTAAACAAAGCGGTGTAGAAAATGGATGGAACAGGCTTCATAGGTGTGTCTCTTCTTGCAGGGCCTTTGTCCCTTGTCGCTACAATGAGGGTTTCTCAATCCTTGTCCTTGGGACCCTCTGCCCTGGATGTTCTCAATGTTTCCGTACATCAACACAACCGACTGAAACAAATTGCTCATTAACAGCCTTAAAAAGAACTTCACAAGTTCAATTAATCTGGTGTTCTGGGGTTGGGAAACATCTGAGGGAACATTCACACCACCTTTTTTGATTTGAATCATAATCTGTTCGCGGAGAAAGTCCGAGTCTTTTGGGGAATTGTGAATGCGCAAACAAACTGAGTCGGATCAAAGAAGTGAACTCGGTCCACCTACAAAGGCGAAACTTCATCCACTTCAAGTGAACCAAATATAGGAAATGGACTTCAAAGGATAAACAACCAAAATATACACCCCTGTGGGATGACAGGCAGCTCTGGCTGGGAAAAATAGCTTGCGGTCAGATGTGGAAGAATGAGGTAAATGTTCTGATAGAAATACAATGAAGACCTCTTGGATCTGGTGCAGCTCCACCTTTTGGTCATAGATGGTGGAGAAGAGAGGTTGTCCTGCATTAAACAATAGATGAGTGAGTTTTAATTTTTTGATTTGTCTTTTCTCCTTCTGCAACTCTTAATGCAGCGCCGCTTCTGCCACAGAGAGGAATACATTATTATGTATTCCTCTAGTGCAGTGTGAAAGCTGATCCCCACATGAAGTTTGATGTTGGACATGAAGTAAATCGAGCATCTCATCTAAAAGATGGTAGCTTCAGACATGCTTCCCGACAGATTTGTTGAATATGAAAGTTTTTATAGTTTGATGGAATTTGAGGAGTCTGAGTTTCCAGTTCCATCAAGAGAAACTATCAATACAAGACTGAAGAAACTGTATGACGACACTGTAGGTGAACAAGCTTTCTGTCACCACAGACTCGCGGACAGTAACGCTTAAAACCTAAACTATGACAAAGAGACATGCTACTAAAATCCTTGCGAAAGTGTTTTCCACTGCAACTGAACACTTCTGCAGAAGACCGTGGTGTTAGGCAACACTGAGCACTTACTTGGGGTGGTTAGGTATTTGAAGAATGGTCAAATAATTTTCATTTAGAATATTACTTTTGTTTAAAATATTCGTTCTTAGTCGATAACCTCAGCAGCAGAGAGCTTGGGTTTTCATCTATCCACCCACCTCTGGAAGATGTTTGGTTGCAGAACAATAGAATAGATAGAATGAGATTCTTATGTCGGCATAGACGGTACTTAAATACAACTAGATGGTGGCCTGTGTTTCAGTTTGGCACCCTGGTGGGGAGCGTCAGGGTGGGTTAACTACGTTTACCAGATGGGTGTTTTTGACTTCAGAACTTCAACTATGTGGCTTTTGCAGCAGAATTCATTGTTTGTTGCAGCTGTTTATTCTCTTTAAGATGCAAGTTAAGAGAAAAAAAAACATGACTAGACAACTGGAGCTAAGTTCTCTGGGATGCTCATTTTCATTTGTCTGCGTCTCATACCGACTCAGTATCACCTGAATAATGATTCTGTTAACTGAGCGTTTGTCTGAGTGACTTGAGGGAGAAAATATAATTTTATTACTCTCTCTGTTTCTAATGAGAAACTGAATTTCAAGTCTTGTGTTTCTCACTTGGTTTTCTGCACTTCTAAAGAAAAAAAATTGTTTTTAAAAGAAAATCCTCTGTGATTTAATAAAAGGTTACACCCTTGAACTCAGCTTTACAGCTTGATTGAAACTGTGAGAGTTGTTTAGTCCTGGCAGGGGAACGGAAACAGAAACGTGTCCAGCGTGCAGGTGCAAATCTGTAGAAAATGAAACACTTCTGGACACTTCTGGACATTCGGAAAGATTCGTGCAGGCCACAATCAACAGACATTCCCTGATGGCATCTATGACAGAATTCAGCTCAAGGTGACAAATATTTCTGACTTCTTTAAAAAATGTTTCAAGGTTTTTATAAGTGACTCATGCTGAGTGATGGCCGGCCTGAGTAGAAAACCTAATGTGAAGACAATGGATAGAGGCCAACACGCTGTGGCAGATGCATCAAATGAAAGATAAACAAGACAGAAAGATGTAAACAGGATACAGCAGACCTGGGTTAACAGATGTCACATGGATTATAAAGAAAAAAGTGACTGCAGCTCAGTGTTTTGTCAGGTTCTGGTCTTCAAAAAGAATGAAAAGGCATTTTTCTGTATCTTTGTTACAGCCGTCACCCGTTGGTCTGATTGTTCCCTCTCATCTTGTATGTGTATGTTTCATCACCTGGCTGGGATTGGCTCCACATTGCCACACCTTCCTCACCTGCTGCCCCGTTTGCTGCCCTCTGGACCAATTGCTGTTGCTGCTGCCTCATTCCAGGGATAAATGTGCGGCATCCCCTTGTTCAGCGGCAGCTGTGTTGCTCTGTCAAACAGCTCGTCTGCTTTGTAGAGACTCTGCTTGTGATTTGAACCGGACTGCATTTGTGTCTGACCTCTTTGGTCTTGTTGAGGTCTAGTGTTGAGCCTTTGTGGCCGTTTTTGCCTGTAAAACTTGTGAATTATTGTTGTTGTGAACAGTGTAATTGTTGTTTGAGGCTTAGAACTACAACCATTTTACAGTAGCCTTTTGTTTGTTAGATTATTAGTGCTCTGTGCAAATAAGCATGGTGTAAACTTTTTTATTATTCATGTGAACACAAAAAAATTTAAACCAATTTGCAGATTTTTGTTCTTTTCTTCTAAACATCAGCACACTAGTACAAGCGGCTACACACTGATCCAGGTGTGACCCTCTCCAGGCAGCCTGCCAGTCAGTCAGGAAGGCTGCCAGCGTACAAGACAGAGGGTCTGTTGTGCTGTTAATGTCAGGTGTCCTGCTGTTTGTGCCAGCATGCATCTCGCTGCTAAACACTCATCTACACACACTTAACCACACTTATGTCCATGGCAGGCAAGGCTGAATGAGAAGGAAGGAGGAAAAAACTGTAGCAAAAACACCAGGAAGCATGGAGGGATTCGGATTAATCTGACTTTGCTAGAAGTTTGGAAATTAAAACCCTAAAAGTTGATCTCATTATCTGCTATGTATTCATTTGCTGATGAAATATTTACTTTCCCCCAGAGGGATGATTAACCTTTCATGGATTCTTATTATTTTACATATTTGAATGTTATTCAAGTTCATGAGCTCCGTCCTGCTCATACTGGGGAAAGTGTCACATAAACTGGAGAGGACTAAGCCAGCCTCACCAGTGACAGCTTAGTCACCGTGTTCCCATGGTTACCAGTTAAAGTATTCACTCAGAACTAAGGTAACATCACTAGCTTGTAATTTCACTGTAGTCAAGTCTTGTCTGTCTGTGTGTGAATAGAGCTTTAATCTGAATTATATGGAAAATTTATGCTTAACGAGACAAATTCATTTAATTTAAGTGTGTCATCCAGCCAGATCCACTGAAATTAACTCCCTGTTTGTGTGCAGCGTGTGTGTTTACCTGTGACGGACTGGAAAAGCCCAGGTTACGGCAGCCGTTGCAAGGCGTGAAGGCCTCCCAGAATCCGGATGGGCCACAAGACTTTTCTGCCTCCTCATCCTCCACGGCAGGAGCAAGAGGTGGGGTTGACCTCTGTCAGCACAAATACCAGAACACCATCACCACACAGCCACCTCACCAGGTTACAAATACAGTGGAGTAAACAAAGTACCAGTGAATTAAATGTTTGCACTATAAGAAATGATTTAATTAAACTTTGAGAATAGATAGTGCCAAAAAAAAAACATTTTGGAGAACCTGTCTGAACTAAAGAACTTTGTTCTGCTTCACCTCATCAGAGTTGGCCTTTGCAGAGATAATGTTTAAATATTGTTCTATGATATGTTTTGTATGATATGCATATTTATATTCATCCTGATGGGGTTTGTTTGTTTTAGTAAAGGTTCAAAGAAGGTTCAGTTGTGCTAAGTGCCATATTTTATTCTTCACCAGTAACATACTGATAATTACACCAATCTCCCTTTATTATGACACCAAAAGTATTGAAATAGACTTTGTGGTTGCAGAGATATACTCGTTTCATTATGGGTGTGCACTTGTTGACCAGAGGCCTAAAAATAGGTACAGGGCTTAAAGAGTTAATGATGTCCAGTTATACCTACAAACCTGAAACTTCTCTTCACTTTACTATCCAGGTACACCAGGCATGCTCAGTTACCTGTGGTAGCTGAGTGGGTCATGTCACAAAAGATTCCAATCTTAATTTTCATCTTAACATCAAAAAAGTCACCCAGTCCTGTTTCCTTCACCTCCGCACCATCAGTAAAATCAAACCTGTCCTCTCCCGGCCTGATTTAGAAAAAGTTATCAATGCTCTCATTTTCTCCAGACTCGACTACTGCAGCTCCCTCCTCTCCGGTCTTGACAATAAATCCTCTCTCACCTCCAACTTGTTGAAAACGCAGCAGCTCGGCTTCTCACTGGTTTTAGCAGAAGACAACATAGGACCCTGTTTTAGCCTCGCTGCACTGGCTCCCTGTACGTTTTAGAATTGATTTTAAAGTTTTACTGATTACTTTTAAAGCTCGTTTAGGTCTGGCACCCGGCTACATTACAGAGTTACTGACACCCTACGAGCCTCCCCGCAGCCTTAGATCCTCAGGCAGGTCCCTTTTAGCTGCGCCAGGATCGAAACTCAAGACCAGAGGTGACCGAGCTTTTTCTGTCCGAGCCCCTCGACTCTGGAACGACCTGCCTGAGGAGATAATGCTGGCACCATCAGTTCATCTTTTAAGTCACTTCTTAAAACACACTTTTATTAACTGGCTTTTTTATAACATTTTTATTTACTTTATTTATTTTCAAAATGTACTCGTGCATGTATCTTTTACCTTACCTTACTTTGCTCTGTGCTGTTCAGCACTTTGTAAACCTGGTTTTTTAAAAGTGCTAAACCAATAAATATTTATTATTATACAATCCAGCATGTCTGCGTCATTGTCTCCATGAGTCTCACCAAGTTTAACTCGTAACAGATTTCTTCCCCATAAAATGAGTTTCTCAGTTTCCGCCAACCAATCATGACAAAGACTCGTGGACAAGGCCTGACAAAGCAAGAAAGATGTGGAGGAATCAGTTCCCTCTGATTGGTCCTTATGAATGAAACAACAGACGAGCTGGATGTAAACTCAAAAGTGCAAAACCTTTCAGAGATTTATCACCCAGCTCTCCAATTTTCCTCAAACAAACATTCAATCGTTTGGTTCATAATTTTTGCTACCCAGCATGTAGCTCAATGCATTTCCAACCACAACAAGCAGCTTTTTGTGAAACTAAGCTACTGATGAGAATCTGGTGACAAAAAAATCAATGTTTCTGTCAGATAAGTGCATTCTTGCTAAAATACACATTTCTCCATGATTGACACCCAGGAGACGTGGAGTTTAAGGTTATTTTATTTTGTGTTGAGTTTAAAGTACTTGATGCTGCACCGTTCGGTACTGATGCAAGTAATTCTGCAAAACCTTTTTAACACAGGGAAACTTAACTATTGAATATTTTCAGTCCTGCAACATTTTCCTATAAAAATATAACGTTGCTGTAAGACAGATGAATTATGATCCTTGTTCTCGATCCAAATTAGTTTCCAGAACTTCAGGTTTTATTTCCTTGAGATAAATGTGCTAAATTATTCAAAATCCCCTCAACAGGCACTAAAGCTAATTATGGGGAAAATTCATGAAACCAGCACATGACCAAAAACAAGCTGAATATACTTCACATCACTGCTTTCAGAACTACGATGCAGTAGCAAAAGAATAGAGCGAGCTCACACATATGCAGTCTCACAGGTGAATGGATGAGGACTGAAGTGCATGCAGGCACAAACAGTGCACCTGATATGTCTGAATCATGTGATACAGAGCAGAGAAGTGCACATAGAAGCAAACACAAGAAGAAAACTGAGAAACCAGAGGACGTTTCTGAGGAAGGGAATGACAGATGGGAACAGCAAAGGACAGCAGAGAGAAGAGGCTGAAAATAAGGCTGAAGGCAAAAGGTCACCAATCGCTCCAGACTGCAGAGGACACTTAGCAACACTCTGGTATTGATAGATGAAAACTGGACTGCAGTCCATGCGGTAACCATGGATGGTGGATATATCAGAATCAGCTTTATTCACCAAGAATGAACACATACAAGGAATTTTCTCCTGGCAGATGTTATCACTTTAGTGAAAGTATTAGGATGAGTAAAAAGTAATAAAATAAGTAAAGGAATAAAATAAGTAGGAAGTAATAGATAAAACAGACTCATAGTCTACTATATATAGCAATATATACAAATACAAATTACAACTACAAATATCAAATCAGTATACACTATATACAGTAGAGGAGTGGTATAAAAAGAGCCGTAATGGCAGTATAACTGCTGCTGCAGCACAGGAAGTACGTTCGCTGCAGGGCCTTCTTGGGGATGGACCTGATGTTTTGCTCCCACTTCACATCTTGTGAGATGTTCATGTCCAGGAATCTGAAGCTCTCTACAATGGACACGGTGCTACTGAGGACTGTGAGTGGGGGCAGAGCAGGGGGGCGTCTCCTAAAGTCCACAAGCATCTCTACCGTCTTGAGCGTGTTCAGCTCCTGATTGTTCTGACTGCACCAGACCTCGAGCTGATCCACTTGCTGTCGATATGCAGACTCATCACCGCTCTGGATAAGACCTATGATGGTGGTGTCGTTTGCAAACTTCAGGAGCTTCACACAGGGGTCCGTGGAGGTGCAGTCATTGGTGTAGACCCCCACAAAGATGAAGGAGGAAAACTCCCATGGTGAATAAAAAGGCTTACAGTTCAGAACAAGGAACTCTAGGTTCAGGTCACAATGTTTTTGTACCACCGTGACATCAATACACCATCTTTTGTGCATGTAAAAGGACATTCCAGCACACTTTAATTTCCCCAAAACTCCATGATGTGGTCTGCACGGAGGAGCTGAAAGCCCGGCTGTCCGGGATGGAGTCACAGAGCCAGCTTTCTGTTAAACAAAGACCTGCCGAATGTGCAAAGTCTCTGTTGGTCCTGTTCAGAAGAAGCAGCTTGTCTATCTTGTTGGGGAGAGAGCGGATGCTGGCTAGGTGAATCACCGCGAGTGCGGTGAGGAAGCCCCTTTGTTTGAGCTTCATGAGCGCGCCAGCTTGCCTATCTCATCTCCTCCACAGTCCACATAGTGCAGCTGCTCCGCCAGCCAAAGGTTCTAAAAAACCTTCCAGGTCTGAGTAGAAGGGTGGAAAAGTGTCCAGAGGGAGCTGCCTGATGTTTAGAAGCTTATCCCTGCTGGAAGTGATGAGTTTCAAGTGTGCAGGCACACAAAAAAAACAACAAAAAACCACACACAGTACCAAAGCTGCCTTCTGCAGCTCCGTCTTAAACCTGACATCCTTTCATTGTGGTAAAAATCAGATATAAATCTGTGTTCCATAGAAATTAGTTATAATAATTATTCATAGAAAACTAATTGATATTACACGAGCTGTCAATAGTAAACAAGGCTATACCTCAAATTGAACATACTTACTTACTTACATACTCTTCTTACCACAAGGGAATTAAACAGCTGATTATAGTATAGTACTTAGATATACAAAAAAGGAAGAAAATGCACACACTCATTTATTTAAGGATTAGAGTCCCTCAAAATACTTATTCAGATGAAAATTTAAATGTGACATCCACACAGATTTTGCTGATGTTGGTCCTTGTGGTCAGAATAAAGCTGTGGATCACACACTGGCTGTTCCAGTGTGAGAAATAACTTTTTCTTCTGTTAATGGACAATTATTGGACTGGTTCGGGTGCAAGTTAGCTAGTGGGTTGTTTAACTGACTCAGTTACAGAGAAACTACATGCCAGTGAAAAGGAAATAAAAACTGTATTTCAATAGCTGCTGAGCTCATTAAAATTATTAACCCTTTTTCAAGGGAGTCCTGGCCAAAATAGGCAGCATCAAATAGTTACAAAATTAACATTTTTAAATCAATGTATTATAATAATTTTATTCTGTTTTATTCAACACATTTCAGTTTGGTTAGTATAGTGTCATATATAGCGCAAAATCATATTTAAGTCATTTCAAGACACTTTTAAAGATATAGCCCCATTAAATCCAATTAACTGTAGTACAGTTATAATCCAATTACAGTGAATCCATTACATAGTGTGATCCACAAAAGTTCAGTTTTTAATAAAATACATAATATAAAGCAATTCATAAGAAAATACTGCCTAGCTTAAGAAACCAGTGGATTAAATTAAATCCTGGGGTGGCGTGGCTCAGTGGGTAGGCTAGCCTGAGGTTGACAGTTCGATCCTCGGCCTGTCCGCCTCATGTCGAGGTGTCCCTGAGCAAGACACCGAACCCCAAATTGCTCCTGATGGGTCGTGGTTAGCGCCTTGTATTCCAGCTTCCGATATAGTGCTGAGGATAAAAGAGCTATATACATACAGACTGTTTATCTTATCTTTGATTCAACGCTCCATCCTGAGCATGCACAAGGTGGTGGGCATGTGTGGAGAGGAAAAACCCCCTTTAACAGGAGAAAGGGAGGTCTTCTGCCCATTGCTAACCTAATAACCACCTGAAACCCGGGACAAACATGCAACAGCAACTTTCAAGTAAATGTATTTGGGGAGGACTTCTTCATGTTCCTTCTATGGTTGGAGAAATCAGAGAGGACAGCTACAGTTTGGTTAGCTCCAGAATGAGACATTGCTCCACGTGTGACAAGAAAGCAGTAGAGTGATTTAATCTCTCATCTTTTCTACCTCCTGTTTTTACTGCTGGTGGAGGGACCCTCTTCAATTACCTAAATTTGCCCTATCAGTCGTGAAGCTTAGACTTCAGTAAAAACTCAACAGATCCAGGGCTTAAAAAATCTTTTAGTTCTGAGAGTTGTTGTTTAAAACGCACCTAAAGAAGGCTGAATTGACAGAAGCCTGACTGAGGTGCTCTCAGAATGCGAAGCCACTGTGTAAATGTTTTCTGTAACTATATCCTTAGATTCAGAGAGCTTTCATTTCTGACTTTCTTCAAGATTGCTTTGCATGAGTCAGATTCTCATTCCTGCTCACGTGAATTTCCATCACAGCCATAGTCATAAGTCAGACATGACTTCAGCTGTACTTTGATTTTAGTTTTATAACATGCTAAGAAGCTAAGCTGAGATGGTAAATATCAACAGTGTGTTAACATGTCAATGTTAATATACAAATCAATGCAAAGCTGAGCTTTATTACAGACTCACAGAGATGTTAGCAAAGCTACATATGATGTCGTAATGAAAGCCATAGCCATACTTCACAGCATTTTTCATCATTACAGCAAGATGATTAACACAACAGGAGCAATATGGGATTCAGGATCCCCCTCAAGGACCCATGGAGCAGGGAAGCTGGTGGTCAAACCAAACGACCTTTTTGATTGCTGAATGTGTGCTCAGTTTCTTTACCAACAACATGCCATTCTTTATCAACCATTCAGAGACAAGTTTGAGATGGTTTACCACATAAAATGTTATCATTTGCTTAAATGAAAACATCACTTATTACCACGTCCAGAGATAAGGTCAGAGGGTGAGCAGTGCACTCACAAAATATCTATCTTCTATTATTTCAATCTGCCACAGGATTTCTGTTCATCAGTGGGGGTAAAGACCCAGCCCTCCATTCATCCATTTATTCTGACATTTATCTAAGGCCAGGTTGAGCGGGCAGCAGCTTAAGAAAAGAAGCAAAGACTTAACTGACCCTGGCCACTTCCAGCTTTTCCAGGCAAATCCTGATGCATTCCCAGGCCAGCCGAGAGCCATAGTAATCCCAATGTTTTCAAGATCCTCAAGTTCAAGGTCTTTATTGTCATTGTACGGGTACAACAAAATTATTATCTCCTCCTGGTGAGACATGTCCAGAACACCTCTCCAGTTACCTCTTCTGGCTTGTCTGGATGTGGAGGGATAGCGAGTCTACTCTATATCCCAGGTGATCAATCTTCTCATCTATCTCTAAGGCTGAGTCATGACACCCTGCAAAGGAAACTCATTCAGGACGCTTGTATCTCATTTCTTTAGTCACTACGTACAGTTTGTGACTATAGATAAAGTTATGAACATCAATCAACCAGTAAATCAAGAGCTGAGCTCAAATTTTTCACCACGACAGACAGCAAAAAATGTGTGGCCCAAATATGAATTTTGGTTTGGCCCAATTTTGGCCTTGAATTACGATGTTGGCTAAATATGAATATGGCTGCCACAACTCAGCCACATGGCCATCACGTGGCCCACAGGGAAATTTTCATAAGAAGGCTTCCCATATTAGGGCCACATCTAGCCCACAAAATACCTGCCATAATTCATGTCCAGGCCACCAACTGACATCTGAACCAAATGCCATTATCCATGCCAGGCTGGGAACTGATGTCTGGTCTACTTCTGGCCCACACAACACTTGCCAGTGCAGCAAATGAGCCATAACTGCCAAAAGTAGCCCAGATTCGGCCCAAACATGTCTGCCATCATTTAAATCTATTCTCAAAATCTTCAAAAGGTCATCAGGTTTTATAAACACACATCGCTCTGAATAGTGCTTCTATTCTCACGCAGTGCACAAAACAGAATCTAAGCCCCTGGGAAAAAGCATATTTTTGGCTGAGATGGAGTGTGTGAGCCACTTTGCGTTTTATTTATGACTAATAGACACACTGAATCACATATTAATGTTGCAGACCACATGTTCTGACAGTAGCCACGGGTCACATAAACAGATCCACACTGAGACGTTCATAACAGAAAACAAACTGCTGCATATAAAGAGAGAGAGAGGGACACATGATGGATTGAGATAATTACAGCCTAAGTGAGCAGAGAGACGTGTCTGCAATGTTCACGCACAGATGTGTGGCGGTAAATGTAAACGTGACCTGGCGCTGGTTCATTTTGGGCTTATTGCAGAAAAAAAAAGATGAGCTGTTTATCGGCATGACAGCACCTTTTTGCTGAGGTGTGTTTTACTGTTGGTGAGTGAGAAGAAATAAAAACAGTGTATTTAGCAAGTGAATGCGTTTCTTCACCGTTTGTGGGAGCCAACGTATGAGGATGTGTTGTCTGAACACTCAGGTGTGTGTGATTATTCTTGTTTTTATTACATGATAGAAACTGAAATCTGCATACTAACTGTTTCTTTTTTTTTTAAGTTTAAGACCAGGTTTTATGGTCAGGATGAGTAATAGGTTAGATTTAGCCTAAGCCCTTTAAATATTTTTAATTTTCAGCTAAAACTTGTTATTATTGGATACTAGACTTGTTGTGGAAAAACTATTTTACTGGACTACTTTTACTGGACCCTTGCTGATGTATCAGGACCGTTTTTGTTGCCGTATAATCTGTTACTGGAGCGCAGTGTGGCTTGAAAGGTAAACTGCATTTGCGACTGGTCTGAAATAAGTGTTTTCTGAACTTAGTTATGTTGGAGCCTAGAATGGTTTACAACATTCAGATCTCAGGAATCTTAGCTTTCTAATGGTGTATAACCTTTAGGTACTTGTATGGGAGAGTAAAATACATATATATTCTGCCCACGGGAAGTGTGGTACTATTGGGTTAAAGGGAAGGGTTATAGATTCAGTTGTACTGTGACATTGCACTTCACAAATGTTTATATATAGAAAAATACTTATTATTATTACTTATTACTAGACATATAATGGATGTGATTATTCAGTATTTTTAAATGTGTTTTATTTGCTTAGACCAGATTTGAGAAATTCTGAATGGATGGTATTTCAAGATGTAGTATTTGCAACTGTGACTATATTTTATGAGTAAAAACATCTGAAGCCAGACTCCTGTTGTGTAGGACGGTTATTGCATGGGTGCAGGGACAGCTGCGTGGTCTGGGGGGGGTTGTATGTTATGGTACATTGTTTTGAACTCTGGTCTTTGGGTTTCTTTTGTTATGTATATAAGATATGAGATGATTTCATTTAAGACAAAACTCAGTGGCATTAAACAGTATTTGCTAGACAGACCACACCTTTAAACTGTGGGTGGGAACAGGAATCTGTTTTTTTGTTTGTTTGTTTTTTCTACTGCAGTATATTGTGATTCATAAAAGTATGACTGTTGTGTGATTGTTACTTATGATACTTACTGTTTAGTGTCCCCGTGTTCACACAAATCAGTCGTGTGTGTATTTCTGTGTTGGTATGAGCTCTACTTTGACTTCTTCACCTGTGGTACTGAACAGGCATGGAGACTTCGTCACATTTAGCTGCTTTTAAGAAATAACTGCTGCCACTAAGAATCACCTTAGTCCTAAAGTAAACCTAAACTAGGGTTGTTGCAATACTAAAATTTCAAACTCGATACTAAGAATGATTCTCGATTCTCGATACTATTTTTGATCCTATAGAGGTGGGGAAAAAAGTTTTTTTTTTTTTTTTTAATCAAAGTCGGAACACCGCAAAAGTAACAACACAATCTAAACAGTATAACATAATGTAAATGTAATGTAATATAAATATAAGAAAAGGCAATAACAAAGCAAAATAAATGCATTATTTTAAAGATTAGTTTGTGCAGAGATAGTCTTCATAGTCTTGAAGTGTTGTCAGACTGTTTGCTCATTGAGGTGCGAAAAATACAAAACTAAAAAAAACTTATTTACTGTACATAAGTGACCTTTTCATCACAATCCTGAAGATGAAATCAAGAAAACAATAGAACAAACTGGTTAAGACTTTCTGCTTTTTAAGACTAGATTATTTAATTAAAAAGATTAGCTTTTTAAATGTTTTTGTCTACAGTCTACATTAAAAGGCATTAATATCTGACTGTAAGCCAGAGTGTGAGCAACTAGTAGCACCTCCGCACAGTTTCTTTTCAGGCTGGTTAAGGAGCAGAAGAGAACATCTCCTGCTCTTCCTGCAGGATGAGCCTCCTGTGACAGCTTCTGGACGGGGGAGGGACCTGCGGCAGCATCCGCGACTCATTGAGAAGAGTTAACAATAAATGTTTTCACGTCAGTCTCAAAGTCTCCAGTAACACCAGAAGAAGTTGATAAATTCATCTCTAGTCACGTTTTTTAAAAGACTCATTAGAGAAGTCTAAAAACTTGCTAATTATAGCGTCAAGTTGTTTAGTTGGCAACGGTTTAAACAATGTGTCCTCCAGGCAGATGCTGTAGGTGCGGGGCTGCCAGCTGCAGTGCCTGTTTAAAATGGGTAGAGGCGGTTGGTCCTTTCCACGAACCACCAGACACCAAAGTGGCATTTAAGTATTGATACCTGTGTTAATTAATATTTAACTAGATACAAAATTTTAGAATCCTACCTAAAACCATTAAGGTCTAATCAGGTTTTATATGTGTGTTTCGCACATGTCTCTGTTTTTAACAGCAAGATTCTCAGGTCTGAAAGAGCACACAGCGGTTATGAGTGTAAAGAGGGGAAGAAAGTACTATTTTTTTGGAATTAAAGCAGCACCCACTCATAGCACTTGACAACAAGTGAAAGAAAAGCTGATAAAAAGCAGTTTCAGAACAAAAAATTAATGCAGATTTTAATAAACACACCTTAGATGATACTGAGAACTCAACTGGACAAACCAGCTTGGTGGCCTCAGTCTGTCTGATACTGCCCTCTGCTGTCTGAAGAAACAAAGTACAAACATTTATCTAAGCCAAACTAAGGTCTAAGGACCTTTTGTAATATGCGATGAAACAAAATTAAAACACACAAAAGCCGGCAGTGGTGCATTACACCAGATTAGACAAAAAGCTCAGTTTTTCTTTGCCTACAATCTTCAGGATCACAGATGAAATGCAGCTATGCATAAAGATGCACAAAGAACACACTATCACACTGCACTTAATTACCTCACACAGAGGCGAGCATGCTTCAGAAAGCTTGCTGTGAAAACAGAGGTCAGAAAGCTGACTTTTTTCCTTCTTCTTCTAAAGAAAGTATGTTTTTGCCATTTTCATTCCTTGCTGTAGCTTTTTCATGCTGTATCCAAAAAGCGGATACATACCGTCCCAGCTTTAAGGCCATATTTGAAAAGGTCATATAGCAAATGGACTTGTACGGAGCTTTTCCAGTCAGCTTGACCACTCTAAGCGCTTTACACTACATTTCACATTCACACACCCACACACACCCCGATAGGCACATTGGGAGGCAACGTGGGGTTTGGTGTCTTGCTTCGACATGTAGTCGTTTGGGAAAGCCTGGAACCTTCCGGTTGGAAGACGATTACTCCTCCTCCTGAGATGTATGTCTCTGCTTTTGTCACTGACATTGTGAGACTGCTGGACTGTGGACAATTTCAAAGGGGCGATAATTATTATGATTTTACACCGAAAACAGGATATTGTAACTGTTCCAATCGTTTCCCATTGACAGCAGCAGCACGTTTATATTCAGAACCGTTCCAGTAAATACCATTAAATACCAGTGATATGATCACATTACGCTCTGCACAGTTTATAATAATCACAACTTTCTGTGATAATGAGGCTAGTTAGTCATCTTTGACTGGACCGTAAACAGCAGGATTGGGAGTGAGTGTCTTCCAGACAGGTAAAACTGATCAACCTCAGTCCTTTGGTCCTGCAAGTTCTCAGTTCCAGAGCCTTCATGAGAAATTACAGTTGGAAAACTGTAGAAGAAAACTGACTTATTCACACAGCTCCAAGCACTGAATCCTCAGTGAAACTTAGCATTCCCATCAATCCCAACTGGAGTTGTAGCTGATAAACAGCAGAACCACCTGATGCAGGAATAAAAAGAAAATACAAAAAATGGAAAACAAACAGAATAAACAAACATGAATACAGCTTGTTGTGGTAATCTCTTATCTTTGTTTTTTTAATTATGTTTTTTCTGTTTGATGCACCGAGGGGCATCAGCCGGTATTTTCATGCTTTCGGGAGTTGCTGGAGTGAAACCTGTATTATTCAGTTCTTCACCCATTTTACTGAATACAAACTACTACCATATTACTGACAGTTTTGGGTTTTTTCCCCTGCTTTGAGTTTTTCTTGATGGATAGCAACCAGCTTTGAGGTGCATTGCTGCCGGCTAGTGGACAGAGTGTGCTAAAAGCTGGTTCTGTACATCAGGGATGTCCGTTCCCAGTCTTCAAGGACCATTGTCCTGCAGGTTTAAGCTGCCCCACTGCTGTAGTAACACTACATAACGTTCTGACCTTAAAACACTGTGCTGAATACAGATATTCATCATGCACATCCCTGAAGCCGTTGTTGCCCAGCAGCATCCTCAGGCTGAGAAACAACCCTTCACAATTTTTTTATTTTATTTTTTTCTGACCCAGAGCATCACATGATGGCTGTTAGGAGGCATGAAAGTCTGTCAAAGCTCAGTTGTGGGGATTTAACACACCTGGTTAAAAATCTGCCATGCTTGTGCAGAACTTGACAAGCTGGGAAAAGCTAGCCTATCTGAATCAGATATATTAGAGCTGGGGAACATCTAAAACCTACAGGAGAGTGGCCCTTGAGGACCACAATTGACCCTAATGTCAATAGAAAAATGTCTCATGTTATTACAAAGATCTCATTTTAAGATAGTTTCATCACCCAGCCCATAAACATCATCAAAGATTGCAGCATCCCACATTTTGGCCTATTTAGTCCCGGTTGTCAAGTCACCAAATAATTTCAGAAACCATCTTCCAGACTTGTCTTGGTTTCTTATTTTCTTATAGTTTTCAAGTATCTGTCTTTAATTGGTTTATTAGCAACTAAACATTTAGAAGTGAATCGAGGAAAGTAAAAGCTAACTGTATACTCCCACAGCTGCACCAAGAGTCCATCATAGCTGAGAAGTGTACCTTGCTGATTCGAGTCAGGGTGCCATTGGGTCTCTCTGGGCGCTCCTCGTCAGACAGCCGTCCACTGCCAAAACTGTCCATGGAGTGGGAGGAGATGGTGTGGCAGAGCTCCTCAAAGGAGTAGTCTCTGTCCCGGCACTTCTTGATCTCATGTAGAAGTTTAGAAAGTTCACTTGTCACAGCATCATCTTGAGAAAGTGAGAAGAAGGAGAAGAAAAAAGTAAAAAAAAGAAATACATCAAACATTTTTTACATTTTGAAACCAGTTCATGATCACCACAGCTGGCATGAAAGCAATAAAACCTACAGCTCAGAAGATGATATCAAACATTAGATTTGTTTACTTGTGATTAAACTCTGATCTCCTGCATTTACACTAACACTGAATTGTGCTCAACACTTTCTTTCCCTTATTTAAGAGTCTTTAAAGAAATCAAGATAATTATGGTGTCCACTAAAAACAGGCTGTAAGAGAAGAAGATCAGGATGAGGTTTGTTGCAGTGACATATTTAGAACAGAGGGGGCAGTGTTGTACAGGCTAAATGCAAGACAGCACAGACTGACACTGATTACCTCCATAAAAAGCACAATAAGGCTAAACTTACATATTTTTCACGTATTTGTCAGTTTGGCTAGCCAAAGGTTTGTGTGTGTGATTGTTTAGCAGATGTATGAGAAATAAAAAAAAATAATTTACTGAAAAATCTACTTCTTCAGTTTAGTTGTGTTACTTTCTCAAAATATAAATTTAACATATTTTAGGATTTAAAAAACATCTATTCAGAATTTATTCTCTTTCAGTTTCAGATTTAGTTTATACCTGATATTAAACCATCTGGCTGATCCAAATACATTCTGCTTCTACCTCCTGTTTTAAATAACCTACCCAAAATAAATAACGTATATCTTCCCAACTATAAGGATTGTATGTAAAATCTTTGTCTCAAAAGAGGGGAAACTTATCAGAATTTATATATGTGTTACTGTGTCAGAGTAAATTGACCTGGAAAAAAGTAGAAAAATCTACCTCTATGTTTTTTTGTTTATTGCTATTTTTGTTGTTTGTTTGTTTTTTCCCCCTCATCCCACGCTCCACGCATGTTTTCTGCCACTTGGCAGGCCAATTTTAAAAATACGTTTGTTCTTTTCCAGGTAAAATAAAGGTTAAATAAATACTACTAATAAAAATAATTCTCCTCCTAAAAGAAAACCTGTTTACTTCCAGTGAAAACCAGAAGACAGCAGCCCAGATCATCTAGAAATTAGTAATGTCTCATGAGGAACAAAAGTAAAAGCTAAAAAAAGTGAAGCTGAGCAGCTTTTCAGGTGGATTAATAGAGGTGTTACGCAGGTAAATACTTCAGGAAACCTTCAGTTGATGATGGACATCTCTGTTGATGGTCAGAGTCAGAAGGATCTAAAAATAGCCTCCAAATTCACACCATGAAGATCCAGAAGTGGCACCTTGTTTGTGTGATTTTGCTTGAAGTGGAGAAATTAGCAGAAGCTCTAACGAGGAACCGCTGGTCTCATGGGTTTGTTTCATTCCCATATAACTGCTTGGGGTTTGTGTGTTTCCTTTGGGTGGTAATGCATGGCAGTCTTCTACCTGTGATTTTGGTATGCTACGTGTTTGGTGCTACCTCCTGTACATGGGACTCTTATGATGAAGAGGTTAAAAAGGTCAATCTTATCCCATTTTAGATTTGGTATTAAAATGTGACTTAACTTGTATATAAAGAGATCATTTATGATCTTTATGAACATAAACATGTTTCCTTTGTACTGCAGTCCACAGTAAACAGGATATTTACTCATTTTTCTGCAAAACCCTGAACAACATTCAGCGTCAGCCCACCCCTGAAATTTCTAAACTCTTACTTTCACTCAGTCTCTGTGCAGCGAACTCAAGAGAAACCTGAAAAACTGAACTGCTGTGCTTTTTATTAAAAGTAATTTTATTGCTTTCAGTGGCTCCATGAGCCAGGTGTGCCCTATAATGAGCAACAACATATTTCCTGCCTTGTTCTGATGCTCCACTTTTAGTTTAGCTATATTTAAAACCAGCTTTATTTGTATAACTCAGCTCTAAAACTTAGAGCAAGGCGTAAAAGAACAAGAAGGCGAAACCTGAACCTTTGATTGCAGATTTTCTTGGATGTTTACTGTCACATTTGGAGAAATAGATTAATACAACCAGTGCATTTGGATTGTGCTTTAGTCAGATTAATTTCTGCACATCAAAAAAGAAAGAAAATAAACACGAGTTCATTACATAAATGCACTTGCATGCGTATATGTGTATGCTTACTCTTGTGTCTGAGGGACGGAGAGGCAGCTGGCGAGGGGACGGAGGTTCGAGGTGCAGGTACAGGACACTGACGGACAGGCTCTTTCACAACATTCTGTTTGTCCATCTCGTCCATCATGTAGTCTACAGAGACATGGAAACAGATCAGTCAGCAAGATGGACAGTGAGACAAGGTGAAGTGGAATTATGCATTTAAAAAAACAGGAATAAAAAAAGACAAAGACAAGTGGGACATGAGACTGAAAGTGAACGTGATCTAGGAGGGAGGCTGGGAGAGAAACACAGAGCGAAAAAGACCTTCTTACACAATCAATAAAACAGCACAGCCATCAGCATGGTAAACAGCTTGAGCTGCATTCAATTCACACTTTTTCCTGCACCACAAAATCCCTTCACAGCTTCCTCTAATAAAGTATTATGCAGTTCATAAAAGCAAAAGAGGGGATAATGTTTGGAAAAAATGAAGGGAGAGGAAGAGGAGGTAAATCAGGTTCGGATGTGGAGGCACAACGAACAGTTAAAATACAGGCTTACACAGGAAAATTAGGTGGCAGATTCCCAGTGAAGTATTTCTATTTACAGAATTACTGAAATAAATACTGGTATTTCCCTTAGTATGTTATATATATATATATATTACATACATATTAGAATTTATTTGTCATGTTTATTCAGCATTAACCACAGTCAATGATTAACTATTGTACTCTAAGACAGTAATTCTTGACCATGCGGCCAATGCTTGGGTGTCAAGCACCACCTAGAAGACCGCAAAAATCTTTCAGTTTTGCACCTGTGGGCCGTGAAAGCCACAAATAATTTTTTTAGTTTTAAATAAAGACACAGGAAATAACTGTTATTGATGAGAAGCTCAGTTGCAGTGCAGCTTCCCCACCACTTGGTGGCGGTAATGTGTCCGTTAGTTATTTAACAAACTCTAATAAGCAGAAGAAAGCACTCAGCTAGCTGCTAGCTTGTAGCAGAAATTATGAAGATGTAAAAATGAAAAAATGAAGACAGAAATGGTAAAGAAATAAAATAAAATAACGCCACTAAAAGACAAAAATATTGTACAAGAAAAAATACATTAAGTACAGTTTGGTAAATGGAGGTAAAGTCATCTAGCAACCAAACATCAACTCATGGGAAAGCCAGTGGAATTATTAACAAACAAAAAAGGAAAGAAAATAAGCTACAGATGCAGAAAATGTCTGGCAAAAAAGTTAATTAAATAAATACATTAATATTGTTTTGTTTTTAAATATCTAACTAAACATTTATTTTCTTGTATTTATTTGATTTGAACCATTATTATTTTCAAAGTATTTTATCATTGCATCATTTTATTGACTCTCTTTTTCAGACATCTTTCTCAAGATCTTTTTTTTTTCTTTTTTTATTTCACAACATATAATAGATTTTGCGTTTATAAGCCAGACTTGAGACTTGTGCAGTTTCACATACACGTGACATATTTGTCTTGATCTCATTGAATAATGTCATATTTTACAAGGTTTTAGCTGCAAACTGCAAGTAAATTTGGTTTAGTTATTAATATTGTTGATTACTAATGTATTTATTTGTCGTGTCTTCCATCAACCTCGTGTATTGGGTCTTGATTCATGTCAACACATTGCACTTTGAATGTTGACTGGTGTCTGTGGTGAGCTGCAAATGAATTTCCCGTATGGGATAAAGTTTTCTAAATCTCACATTAGAATGGGCCTTGAATCCCTTTGTACTGGAAAAGTTGGGCCCCAGCATAAAAAAATGCAAAGAAGCCCTGCTCTAAGACACAACCAGTTCTTTATGGGCACTGAAATAAGCCCAGTTCATTTCTACAGTAGGAGTGAATTGTGCTCTTTCAATCTAGTGAAAATTCATTCATGAAGAGATGCCAGCGGCCACCAGAAAGCCCCTCAGATTGTACAATTTAGCAAATGATCTATTTTTGTGCTTTGTATTTGTGTGTGTGTCCTTTTCCATCTCCTCCCCAACAGGAAATGGCATGCAGCTGATCTTTTCACCAAGTCACAGCTGCGCCTTCTCTTTCAGCTTCTTCCTCCATCTAATACTCACTGGTGCAGCCTCCTCTCCCACCTCTGCTTTGGAGAGATTACGTGTATGGCTGCTATTCCTGATTTCTGACATTTCAAAACGCTACCTGTGATTTGAACATCTACGAAACTCTTCCACTTTAGTGAGGCATCTTATAATCCTTTAGCAGCAAAAAACAGCCCCTGCATGTTTTTATTGATATGCCTAAAGGTAGTCAAGACATTTGCTAACTCATCCTCTACCCTACTGATCCATCTGTGATCAGCCTGTATCCTCTTCTTCAACATACATAGATGGAATTCAATCATAAGTCTACAGTCACTGCTCAGTCATCATGGTTTCAATATTTGGTGTCCATGCCACTGGCCAAAGAGGGACCCAGCGGACCCTCACAGACTTGGGCAGATCATGAAATTTACATCAACCAAGAGAGCGCAGAAGCCATAAACTGACATGTAAGGAAAAATTCAACCACTATGGAGCAACGTTACTCATTAGGAAACTACCTTAACTTGAAGTAAAGTCTGAAAGAAGCGGAAGTAAGTTTGTCACCCAGCCAAACATGAATTATTAATAAAATAAAAAAAGTAATGAGTTCTCAAAATCCCAGGAAAATAAGCAGCACTGAGCTTTCAGATGCTGTGGGGCGTGTCTGCGCAACATCCTGACTGACAGATCTGAGATCAGCTGACATTAAACCCACAGCACAGACGGAGCAGAGCTCATGTCACTAAAGCAAACTGCTTCTATATTTCAGGGAGAAACTTAGTGATGTGTTGACATACACCACTAACAAAAAGTTAGGAAATTAAACTTTCAGGTGGAATTTACAAAAAAAAGTAGAAGGTTCATGCTACACTGATATATCATGAATGCAGGGCATTTATATATCTTTTTCCTTCATTTCATACATCTTATTGAAACATAATCTACCAACTGTGGTGGGTATACCGCCACATAAAAACGTTACGTGTTTGGTACCGTCTTGGTCTGATGATGCCAAAATGTGAACAGGAGGATTCAGAATACTGTTTAGACACAAACTGGTAATGAACTAGAACATTTAGTGGTTGATTCGTGGTTCAGACTCTTCTTCTGGGCTTTTTGTTTTGCAATTAATACTTTAACATTCAAGCTGTTGTACACATCTAAAGAAAAGTTTAGCAGAGGTCAAATTAAATTCATCTGTAAAGGTTATGGAGGATTTTATGTTAATTTTACATCATACAAGAAGCCCAATATCCAAAATCTTTAATACCTTTTTTGTGAGAACTGTATCTGTTAATCTCAGCTGTGTACCATGCCCAGGAAGTCCAAAACAGAATTACGTTGAGTGAAACACTTTTACATTTTTTGTGATACACATTTACATCCACTGCAACACTTTTACGTTCTCACGATGCACATTTGCATCATAGAAACCATGTTTACATTTACAAAAGTACGATGCTGAAACACTTTTACTAAGGATTACTAAGGACTTTTACTGTGGATTAACATGAGTAAATGTATGAGTAAATGATTAATAAATAATAAGTGAAGTAAATGAATAAAAGGGAATTTCTTCTACATGTTAACAAGGTTTACTTGATTTTCTCCAAAGCTGGTTTATTAAACATTGTTCTTTGTTTTGTTTTTTAACTGCAAAGATAAAAAAAAGATCATTTTAAAGGTTAAAACATGATATATAGCACACAGCGTTCTCCTGTTTTTCTGTGTGTATCTCAGATTCTTGCTGTGGTAAACATTTAATAAGGTGCTGGAATCCCCAATTACATGTAGATTGCTCTGCCCTTTGCATCACTGGTTTTTCCCGGTTTAATGTTAGCTGTAAGTCTGTTATTTTCTAACTGCGGCCAGTTCATCACATTCCTGGGACTCTGTTCTCCTCTCTGTCTTTGCCTTTAAGTTAAGTTGGATTTGCAGATAATTTCGACTCTCACGTATTCTCCTCAACCTCGTCCTCTGCAAGCCTTTATCTCAATCTCTCCAAATTTTCTGTAACCACATGCCCAACAGACACCCACAGATTACACAATGAGAGATGGAGAAGCCCTAAAGCCACAGATTACAGTACTCACATCAACACTGTCTTTTAGAGGATATAATTTTGGGTCCTCAGGGACTGAGGAGAAAGTCACACTAACAATCACCGGTCAAACACACCGCAGTAAGGACGAGGTTAAAACACACAAAAAGAGCATTTTGGACAGTGCAAAGTAAAAACTGTGAAAATGTTATTTATCTGTCTGAATCAGACTGACAAAATGAATCTGTGAGTTTGTGCCCGAACTGTTGAAAACCCAGGTCCAAGGAATTTACATGACAAAAAATAATGTGATGGACAACATGTGAAAAGACTGTAGATCGTCTTAAACTGAACTGTGGAATTGCCAGTTTTTTTATTACATTTCTGTTGAAATGTTCATGGTTGGTCTAAAGTTAGAGCTCCATGAGCCAGACGGCTAAATACGGGCAGATTTTTGACGCTGTTTTGTCTTCACAAGATGTCAAAATAGAAGATGAGGTCGTTTCTTCTGTTGATAACAACAGCTTGTGTGTTTAAAGTAGGAGGTCAGTAGAATTTAGAACTTGCAGTAACTTTTACTAACACACACACTCATTCATCGTCCTCAGTTGTAGTAAAAGCTCCGGATTATTAGCTGCTACATTCACACATCATCCCACACACTGATGTTTAGGAGATGTTATTAGGATGCTGTTTGGAAACATCCACAATATGTCTAAGGTGACTATAGCAGGTTTCCACCACACTGGAACGTTTCTGCAACAGTTCAGAACGTCGCTACGAGTGTGAAAACAGATTCACAACTACTTTTACTCAGCCCTGATCAATGTTACCAGCACACTTACTTTAAACAAGCAGATACTACTGCTGTCGTGCATTCCTGAGGCCGATCCAATCCATTTAATCTTATTTAGCATCTAGTTCAGCACACAACATAAAGAGAATACTGTATTGTGGGAATATTAAACATGAACGGTGTAGCAACTCAACACATACAGCAGCTCCCATTGTTTCACGGTGGAAAATAAACTTCCTGGAAAACAAGATTTCTCAGTCGGATCACATCCTCTTCTTTTGTTACTGTCCACTCCGATATACTGCACTGTAGCTCAATATGTCAGCACCACTCGGATCTCAGTCTTAAATGTCACCTCCAGCCAACAAGGACCTTCAGAGAATGCTCTTTAAACAGATCCTGTCACGTCAGGATTATTACAGTTTTAGAGCTGCAACACTGACACAACAATACAAGTGTCTGTTCTCAGTCTTACCTCCATATAATCCGAACCAGTACATCAAAAATGTACTTAAAGGAGTACTATGTCTTTAATCTTTGTACTGACTGCAGCAGCAATGACGTAACTTCTCAGGTAATCTGAATCTAAGTGAAATGTCTCTTACCTTGAATCAGAGCAGTGATCTGCTGGGATTTGGGTGCAGGATGTTCTCTCAGAATCTCCAGAGCTGTTCTCCCCTGACTGTCTCTGAGACTGGTGTTGATTCCTGTAGCATTAACAAAACATACAGGATTAACTTTTAAACAGTTTAACAGCAGGATAAAAGAACATCGACAGCCAGATTTCATCCGATCTAACACCTACTCGTACACATTTAAAACTTCTTGAAAACTTTTTTCTTTTAAAATCTGGATTTATTTTGAATTTTTTGAGGATTAAAGCAACTTTCTCATGCAAATCCATGCTCGAGCAGTGTCAAGTCACAGCAGACAATAACACACAAGATTACACAAAGAATAAAACAAACTTCACCGTGTGCAGAAAAATAAACACAGATCTACTGGATGTTTACTTTGTCTTTCCTCTTGAATAGATCCTCATTTACCCAACAGCGCTGGCGGTTTAATTTCTTGCAGATCTCCACTTTATTATGAGAAAGGCCCACTAGAATCTGCTACATTCAATACTGGGCACCGTATTTACTTTACTAAAAGACAAACTGCACTTAGAACATAACTTTGTGACCCTGTTTTATCTTTCTTTCTTAAGTTTTGTACATTTCCTGTTTATTTTCCTATTCGTTTTTGTTTTTTTGATTTTTTCCAGCACTGAATATTTTAAACAGTTCAGAGCATTTCTATAAAAACAAAAGAAAGAAATGGTGGTCAGACTTGGACTGGAGGTAAGGATAATTTCTGGAAATGTGAATGAAAGCATCACACGAGGGCCTCACAGCTTCCCAGTTTTATAGAATAACCACCAGCTGTGTAAGTGATGAGACATCTGATGTGAAACTGTCATGGTGGAAGGAACAGGTGATGGAGAAATGGCTGCTCATTATGTCAGGTTGTGGATGAAACATAAGAGAATGAAGAGAAAAGTCTAGATCATCTACAGGTAGGGGGACTGATAGGGGACAACTTTGCTGGAAGTGCATACAAGGGTTGAACCTTTCTGGAATAAAGGTGGTACCCTTTCAGGTCACTAGTTTGGCTCCATGATTCCTCTAAGCCCAAAATTATGTCTTCCAGGGGTCTAATAATTTAATTAATATACAACCATTCAACGATCAATGAGCCAATAGCCTCAATTCAGATGGAAAACATCAAACACCAAAGTGATGTTCATAAAGTCCCACTACTGAACTCTGGCAGATTTTCTGCACTTTGGCGGGAAGCATAACTTTCTCAGCCTCGCGGTGCTGCAGGGCGATGGCGGCTCCAGGAATGTGCATCATGAACGTCAGTGTGACATCTAAACCAGTCAAAGTTTTATGGTCAGAAACTTATGTAGCTGCTTTAAGAAAGAACATGTGGAACATATTCTTTCTTAAAGTCAGACTGGACCTTAAATATAAATTATTAAAATATTTGGTTTAGAAAAAAAAATTTTGATTTTGATATTTAAAATAATTTTTGTGATTTGATATTGCGTTAAATAAGCATGTGATATTACTTCATATCGATCAATGGATCCTGAATTGAATGAAATAAAAATCATTTCACTGCAGAATTTGTGATTTCAACAAACACTAAATCATTATCTACTGAATCCATATCACATAATAATAATCAAACACCTTTAATGTCTTCTGTGGAGTAAATCTCAAATACCAAATAGCATCATAAGTGTGTTTGCTGTTATTATCAGTGTTGGTAGTAACGCGTAACAGTAACAATATTACTTTACTTCATTACCCAAAAAAGTAACGCATTACACTTAAAATATCTGTAATGAGGGGCTTTTGGTCAGCGGCGATATTCACATTATTTTCAGTTCAGTCCAGTTTCAGTCCAAACTTGTGCCAAAAGATCCTGCTCGCCGGTCAGTGAAAGGAGTCCTTCAGCAGCCGACCCGCCTAAACAAGCAGCCAACCGGCCAACACAAGCAGCTGACCGGCCTACACAAGCAGCCGACCGGCCTACACAAGCAGCCGACCCGCCTACACAAGCAGCCAACCGGCCTACACAAGCAGCCGACCCGCTTAAACAAGCAGCCGACCGGCCTACACAAGCAGCCGACCCGCCTAAACAAGCAGCTGACCCGCCTAAACAAACTAAGCTTTTTTTCAACATTTCCTGGAGCGCAGCAGCCGGTAAGACATGAATAGAATAGAATAGAATTATGTTAGTTGCAGGTTCATTGTAGGAGACATGCTCCCCCTGTCGACTATTGAAACTCTCAGGTTTAGAAAAATACTAGATCAAATGATGATGAGACAAGTGTGTCCATTTCTTGACAGGGACGTTGTTCTTATGGTTTTAAAGCCATTTTGTTTACAATATACAGTAAACACTCTGCAGACAGGCAGCGATGTTTGTCCATGTAAAGTAATAAGTAGTGAAGTTACTGTTCAAATGCAGCAACTAGCAAAAGTAATTTCATTACAATTTACAGAAGTAATGAGTAACTAATTACTTTTTTAGAGAAACTACCCCAACACTGGTTATTATGGTCTGGCTGGTCTAGAATTATTCTGGGACTATTGAAAACCGATGAAAGCCTCAGCTTCAAAGACTGGGCTGATGCGGTGGTGAAGGCAGCAAGTCAATACGTGGAAACGTGGAAGATGAGCTCACCTGATGGGGTTCCATCAGGACTCAGGACTTTTCTTCTGGATGGTCTGAATAACAGCAGAAGATTGTAATTCTTGTCACTGCCTGCTAAAGATCTTTACTCTGAATGATCTATCCATTTATTTAAATTACTATGATTTATTCCATATACACATTTTCCTGTTGTTTAACCTAGGTTTGTAAAAAAAAAGAAAAACATGATGAGGATGGTGTGGTTGTGTCACATTCGACCGGTTGTACAACACCATTAGTTAATGACAGTTTTAATTAAAATGACTCTGCTTTTCATCTGCTGGCTGCTCCACCAGAGCCTGTTCGAGATCCAGCGTTAATTCTGGTTGTAGACAAAAGACGCCAGAAGGCTACGAAACCCAGCCAAGACAGTTTGGCTCATAACCTCCCCAGTTATCAGGCTAATGGTCTACAAGCTGTTGCCTCTTATTCACTGCAGAAACACGAACAATCACAAGGTTTAAGAACAGAAACTGAAGGAGTAAATGATAACGTCTGAACCTGCATGTTAAATGATCCTAGAATAGAACCAAGAATAGAATTTACTAATCAAACTATCTGATGTTTGACTGTTGCAGGGCTGGGCGATAAATCAGTTTTTATTAATTACGTTGATCATCGTCACGGGTGCATCCTGTCTAACGAGAAAGGAGGCTGGTGAAAAGTGGCCACAGCAAAATAAGGTGGATTTATTCATGTTAATCATAAACAGATTCTTTTTATACAAGAGGCATATTTACATTTAAACTGTAGAGTATAATGAAACTTTTGTTTGAACGATACCACTCCCAATGGCAAAATTTATTCTTGTAATGTTGTAAAGTAAAAATATTCAAAAATGAAAATTTATTTTTTTCTAAAGAGGATGAACTTATATTAATTTATATTTCTAAGTTAGTTTAAAGTGAAATGTAAAGTTGGTCTAAGATTCATTGAACCACTGGATGGTTAACAAAGCCATTTATCCTCCAACTTCGCACACACTTAGACACAGTTTAAGATATACAGAGTTACAGTTCAGTGAATTAAGCCAATGCAGCCGTACACTGAACCAGGATGTTCATATAATCCAGGCCCCAAAAAAAAATGGCCTCACAGAGGAAGTCCTGCAGGAAACGGGAAGTGGTGTCGGAAAGTGGGTGGCAGCGCTATCAAAGAAAACAATGTCCAGATTCTTCTGGCAACTTTTACCCTGTTATTGTCTTCCATTTTATCAGTATGCGCTCAGCTTATACTGTTTGGTTTTAAACCAGTTTTAATTGTTTTAAAGGCTTTTGTGTTTATTTTTCATAAGCCATTAATTAACAGTTTTTTTTTTATTTATCACCAGGACCTTTGACCTCACAATCAAGTTGAGTGACATCTTCCTAATCAGACACTTCCTGGTGATTTGGCTGGTTGAAATAAAAAGGGGAGGAATAGAGGTGAATTGCATACACAAAGATGGAAACAGTGTTTTTTTTTTTTTTGTTTTCCAAGCACGTATTAATACCTGAGTCAAGCAGAAGGCGAACTACATCCATCTTCCCAAAGAGCGCCGCCTCATGAAGGGCGCTGCCATTCTCCGTCTACAAGAGATGGAGAGAACATTTGCAGGTAAATATAAAAAAATATAAAGATGTCAAAAGCTGAACTGGACTGAAAGAACATTGCTTCACAAAACATTTTGATTCCAAACAATCTTGTTTTGTCTTATTTTAAAGACAAAAAAATAAGTCAAAACAGTACACAAGTGGTGGAAGTCTGTGTTAAGATGTCCCAGTTTCCCTACACCGGCCCAAGCCAGCCTCCAGTCCTGCTCATAAGTAGGTTACAAATATGATGCAACACATGGAAACAAACATGGAGAGAGAGCTGGTAAATGCTTTGCCTGGATCAGCAATGACCAACGACACAGTAAAGAACACCGGGAACACTGGGGAGCTCTAAATATGATAAACAGCTGTGTAACCACACATCATAAAGAGGGCGGAGTTAATAATAACTACATTCAAAGCTGCCAGGTTAAGTAAAATCTGTCAGTGGTTGTCTGAGCTGGAAATATCTGGATTCTTTAACACCTGCACATTTTTTATGTTGTTAATGATGCATGAATATTTACATGTTTATCTGTTATCTGTTGGACTGAGTAATTATTACTTTTACTCATGCATTCGCATCCTCTGAGTGCCTGATAATATATATATATATATATATATATATACACACACACAATTAAGACACACTGTCTCATTTACCAGATGTAGAATTCCACATCTGTTTATCTAACCTAACATGAAAGACTTCTGGATTTTTCTTGATAGAAAATGTAAAAAACAGAGAAATCGACCAGTTTGAATTTTCCACTGGTAAGAATTAATCAGGAAAAGTGACCAAATGACACAATGCAGGCCTCGTTGTTTGCAAAAAGAACATGTTTATTAAGACATAGATGCTCCATAACTAAACAGGTCTACCAGCAACTTCTCAAATTTTGCAAATCAAAGCAGTAAAAGACATTTTTTATTTATTTACAAGCTATTCGTACATTTTCAGTGAGATTTTAGACGACTTCTTCCTTCCACTACCATCACCAGTATCGTCAGGATCTTGATTTTAATTTGATCTCTTGAAACTAAAATGGCTTTTCTGTGTGTTGAGGATTATGTTCTGCATCTGCAGACCGCCTGATGTTTTCCTCCAGACTCTCAATGGAGTCCTCTTTTCACAAGGATAAAAGCAGTCATGGTCTGTTGGTTTTTGGTTCAGCTGCTTTTTGTTTTTACTGTTCTCTAGGTTTTCTTTGTCAGTCCCCTCTGGTTTTATTTTTGTAATTCTTTCTCTTGTGTATTTTTCTTGTTCATTAGTTCACCTGGTTTAATTTATCTCATTAACTTTCGCTGTTCCTCATTAGTCTATCAGTGTATACATGCCTCTAGGTTTCCCTTTTACTTTGCCAGTTCGTTGTAGCATCTGTTGCATTTTCTGGTTTGTTGTCTTGTTCCTGCTCTAGTCTGCCTCCTGCCTCATAAGCCTGCACTTCTGGCTCAAACAACTGCTCTAATAAATAATACAAAAAGCTGTTCTAACTTGTTTTCACACTCAAAAAAGCTCATTTAGCCTTTTTGTTCCTAAATTTTGAATGTGATTAAGACTAAATTAAGTTGTTTAGACAGATGATTTTCATTTGCTGAAACACTAAATCCCAAAAAGACCATCCCTTGGTCAAGAATAGTGGAAAGATCACAACGATTTGGCAAATATGAGCTCCTGACAACCTTGTAAAAAGAGAATATTTAAAAAAGAGGACTAGTCCTGGTGGACACATTCAAACAGCTTCCTGGCAATTATCAAAACAGTTTCATTGCTGTAATGAGATAAAAGTCTGCAGCCTGCTGGGAGGTGATCAATAACATTGCTGACACACATTAACTCAACGACTGGCAGCAAATAATACATGATAGTAAACACAGAACTGCTTCAACTATAATACTTGTTTTAATGGAGTTATTGTCCCACAGAGACACATTTCCATAGTTCATGTCCCAACTGCACATTCAATACACTGTCCTGTACACCTCGCTGGAAGCAATACTGTCCATCTGGGACACTAAGACGTGTCCTTAAACCCACAGCAGCAAGCACATATGCAGCCACAGGAAGCTCACACTCACATGCAAAGCAACACACAAACTGTGCTGAACAAGTTGCATCCTTCATGGATGGCTTCCTGACAACACAGACCCTGCACTACATGCTAATCCCAGCCCTAATGAAGACAGATCATTTGGACAACAGCCAGATCTGCTGATAAATACGCTACCAGGAAGTTCAACACGACACTGCACCAGATCAGCGGGATCACCCTGGCAGGGAACATTGTACTTACTGTAGTCCCTCAGTTTCCTCTGAAATTAAAGTGTCACCACAGAAGTGATTAAATTAAGCTTTATAGAGGATGCAAGTCCTACGCCCTTTTCAGGAAAATGCAGCAGGTGTAAATCCAAAATGAAAACACTGACCTGGTTGTTTAACGTCAGGGAGTGTATCATGTGGAGGTCTAATTTGTGACTCTAATGTTCTACCCTCATGTAAGGCAGGAGGTGGGAACAGGATGAGAGCCACCCCTTTTTCTGATACACACAGCCTGACCTCCGAAACCTCTTATACCACTTCCTGTCCTGTTTCCCATGGCGATTACACAGTGATGTCATGAGGAAACGAGAAAGGCGATTTGTACTCTCGAGGAGTTTCCTGCAACTGAAAGGCAGAGGTCTGATTGAGAGGTGTTTTTGTGTTTGTGTCTGAAGTTGGTACTTGAACGCAGCAGTGTCAGCAGCTCATGCCAGTGAGTTAAAGTCTATCACTCAGCTTTTATATCCGTTTTTGAATCAGTGTGTCTCAGAAACAGCCTGGAGTACTTGCTGCTTTTGCTCATTCTATGCTCTGTTTGTAGAGATCATGGGTAAAAATACTCAACTTTCCCCCATGTTGATTACTTGCCCACCCAACAGCATGATCCTCTGTAGGGAGCTCCTCTCATTATTATAGAAACAGAGAGAGTGTGAAAAAGAGGCTTAGAAAGACACAGAGGGGAAAGAGAGTGGCTGCTTCTTGTATAAATGATTCATTTACATGCAGACAGACCTCCAGCAACTCATCTGCATCCACATCCACAGAAACAACAACTATTTCAGCTTGTGACCACTTGTAGAAGGGCCGTCTGCGAGATGCACACTGGAGGAGTGACAGGTATCTGATAGTGGAGGTTCCAGTTACACAGAATTTAGTATTATGGTGCAGGCAACTTGTATGAAAATGGTGCCTTTTTGTCCAATTGTTGAGACTTTAATGCAACTTTGACAAATAAGTCACTCCTGTGCTGGTGATTACTAACACGAAGATCTCCCAGTGTTCGTAAAGTTTTCAATACTTCACTTTTAAGACAAGTCAGCATAGTCACTTGTTAAAAAAAGAGACGACAGTGTCGGAGAAAAGCAGCAAAGCGTGGCAGCATTTTGACAAGACTTTTCAAAAACAGATGACCCAGAAAGAGCCGGGACAAAGCCACATTTGATTTGTTCAGACAACTCCGAATACAAATCAAGACTAAACGTAAACTAAACCAGCAGAGAAAAACACAGTTTAAAGACCAAGTTCAAATCTGAGCAGTAATGAATCTCCAGACGCCGCAGGAGAGCTTTATTTCCTGTGACAAGATATCAGCTGAAGAAAAGAAAAAAGGCGACACTGGACTATCGGACATCTCAGGAACACCCTGTCCTCCTCCTCCTCCTTTGCTCAAACTTTCCTTCCAATCAATTATTCATCCCTTACCACCGCATCATGTCGGGCATGTACAGCTTTCTGAAATACATTCAAGATTAAGGCAAACACACACACACACACACACAATCAAACGGGGAATCTTCCAAGCATATATCCCTCTGATGAATCATATCCTCTAAAATGGAAAAGGGAAAAAAAAATTGCTGCACTCCTTTATTAAAAGCATTCATTAAAAGACTGCAGCTTATCAAAGCTTCACTCCCAGACATGACATGAGGACGGAAATTTTGAAGTCGGGCAAAAAGGTAAAGCTTCATTTTCTGGTTACTTTCTTCCATTTTGTTACTCAGATTTATTCCAAGCTGAACACCTGGTGCATCTCTGGTGTCACCGCTTGCTTCATAAATGTGTAAACGTTCTAATTTGGCTCCTGCTCTACAACATTGAGCAGTAATGAAAAGTCTAGAGTCTGCAAACCTTAAGCTGTTATTGCTTTCTGAAAGTTGGAGGAGATTGTACTCACCACACAGTTGACGTCCATGCCGGCCTCAAGCAGAGTCTGGATGGTGCTGTGGTGTCCGTTGCGTGCAGCCAGGTGAAGCGGTGAATGTAGACGAGTGTGGCTGGTCATGAGGTTTGGGTGAGCATTCACCAACAGGCGGACCACCTGCACACCAAAACACGGCCACATGTCAGCGACAACACGGCAAATTCATCTTCTTTTACCCACTGAAGAAATAATTTAATCTTCAGTTGATAAGAACACGTTACTAGTAACTAGAAAAGAAAAAACAAAAATAAATAATGTTCAGATCTAAGACATGGAAGACAAAGCCAAACCCAGATTGCGTGGGCCCAGTAAAATCCTGTTCTTAAAAGTAGCATAATCAGTTTGTAGTGACGACTTTACGGATAAAAACTGCTAGTAAGTGTCCCTGTCTCTCTTAGGGAGAGGATTACTCAACCTTATCACATAAAATACAATGATTTGTCCCATAAACGTCACCAGCAATAAACCTCCAGTCAGAGGGACAGACAAGGTTCAGAGGTTTATGAATTGAGGAGGAAATATATTTACACCAATAAATCAAGTCACTGCTATCCAAGAAGGATTTGGCTTAAAAAGACAATTTCTTACAGAATATGGGAAACATGATTTTAAACAGAGATCCTAAATCCTATAAGACGACGTGGAGTTCCAAGGCTCTATTCTAGGCCAGTGTTGTTCACATCTAGATGCTCCCATAAGCTCAGGTAATGAAAACAAACAAAATAGCTTGTCATAATTATGCTGATGACACTAAACTCTATATTACTGTCTCAGCAGGAGTAGTAGTTCCATGACTACTGTAATGATGTTTTTACAGGTCTCTCTAAAAAAATTAGTAAAAAAATTGCAACTAGTCCAGAATGCTGCTGCTAGTGTTCTCCTGGAGACACATCACTCCAGTCCTCACATCTCTAAACTGGCTTCCTTTGCGCCAAATAACTCGATTTTAATTTTGCTGCTGCTGTACAAGGCTCTGCATGGTACTGGTCTAAAATATAGATTTGATCCGCTGACACCATATGAGCCACAGAGACGTCTAAGGTCACTTGGATCAAGTTCGCTTTCCATCCCGAGAGTTTCTGGTACAAACTACCAGAAAACCTCAAGTCATTATGTTGTTTTATACATAAAAAATGCTGTATAAATAAATTTGCCTGTATGGACATAGAAGGGCAGGACGGGTTGCATCAACATGCCATGACTCTCATCTTTAATGCAAGATATTAATCTATAAAGGGAAGGCAGGCCCCATCCCCTCAAAGGGAGAGTTCTAGGTGAGTATTCTTGAAACTCAGTGATCAATAGGTAGCGTTTTAGCTTAAATGTGCTGCAGGTTTGCTTAATTGCTTGTTTGTAGTGTATTAAAAGTCCTGTCAGTCAGCTTCAGCCTTCCATAGCGAGAGGTTGTTTGCTTATATCTGATCATGTTGTCTTTAATATATCAAGTCCTTCTCTCAAAGTCGTCATCATGCTGTGCACATTCGTATGTGTGTGTGTACTAAACTTTTGCCCTGTGTTAGTTACATCTTCATGCAGCAGCAGATTCCACCGCAGGGATTTCCCTTCATTATTATGCAGAGAGAACCACTGTGCTGCCTTCATAAATTATTCATTCATAGGCTGACAAACCTGTACGGCTCAACTGCAATTACCAGCTACCTTAGCAGAAGAATGTGTGAATGCGTTTGAACATAAGCCACCATTTGTAGCTGACACCTTTCAGTGTGAATGTGTGTGTTTCTGTGTGTTTTTTTCATTTTTTAAACAAGTTGCAGTTTGATAAACCTGCCGTACCACTGAAGATTTCTTTAAAAGAATAAATCAACCATTTTTAAAGCAATTAGCAACAGTTGATCATTTGAGAAGGCTGATCCTCTACATTATGCTCTTTATACCTGCTAACTCCTCACCAGCTGTTTCTAACTCCCGCTTTCTCAGCAAGGATACATGATGAATGCAATCACACACATTTACAGATCCGGATCTGCCAACCAGTCTGCCTTAATCCTTGGTGTCATAAATGGAAGCAGGTGGTGGAAACCTTCCTCAGAGGTTTTCTCCATATTGACATGACAGCATCAAACAGTTGCTGCAGGTTTGTCGGCTGCATCCATGATGAGAATCTCCCGTTCCACCACATCCCAAAGCTGCTCTACTGGACTGAGATCTGGTGGCTGTGGAGGCCGTTGGAGTCCAGTGAACTCATCGTCATGTTCTAGAAAGCAGGTGGAGATGATCTGAGCTTTGTGACATGGTGCATTATCCTGCTGGAAGTAGCATCAGAAGATGCTCCACTGTGGTCATAAAGGGATGGACATGGTCAGCAACAATACTCAGGTAGGCTGTGCTGGTTAAACCAGGCCACGTTGGTACTAAGGGGCCCAAAGTGGGCCAAGAAAATCTCCCCCCACCACTACACCAGCAGCAGCCTGAAGTGTTGATCAGAGGCAGGATGGATCCATGTTTTCATGATGTTTCCAGCAGATTCTGAGCCGAGCATCTGAATGTGGAGCTGAAATGGAGACTCATCAGACCAGCAACGTTTCTCCATCTTCTATTGTCCAGTGTTGGTGAGTGTGTGTGAATTGTAGCCTCAGTTTCCTGTTCTTAGCTGACAGGAGGCACCTGGTGTGGTCTTTAGCTGCATTCTGGTCCAGACAACTGCTGCTCTGGATATTTTCTCTTCTTCAGACCGTTCTCTGGAAACCCTAAAGATGGTTGTGTGTCCCAGTAAATACTTAGACCAACAACCATGCCATATTAAAGTCACTTAAATCCCATTTCTTCCTCATTCTGATGCTCAGTTTGAACTTCAGTCTTCACCACGTCTACATGGCTTCGTGTGTTGAGTTGCTGCCATGTGATTGGCTGATTAGATATATGTGTAAAGAACAGGTGGACCTGATAAAGTGGCCGGTGAGTGATTGTAACCATACTACACTCTCAGATATTCAGCCAGGTGGGTCATTAATATGCTCACAAAATTACCTTTAAAATTAGAAAAAAAGATGAATGAATACATTTTTAGTGGGTCTTGTGAGAAATTGGGAAGATTTGTTAGTCATCTTTCATTTTTACACTATTCTGAGTGATTCATTCATTTATATGAAGTTACAATTCAATTTTCAGAGCAAATGAATGGTTAGATATACACTCCACTTGTACCAATGTGTAGCAAACGTTTATAGGAATCCCATTTATTACAAAAGCCTTCACCCTTCTGGAGTAGCCCTCAGCCCTCTGTAGTAATATGAAGTTACTCTTATGGAGATTAGAGCTTCTACCGCTAAATGTAGAGATGTAAAAGGTCAATTTATACATGATTAGAAAATCTCTACCCTCCATACTGTTAAAATCTCCTTAATCAGGTAAGACACATCAATCAGTTATAAATTGGAGGTCAAGGGCTGCTGATGGTGATGATGTATAACCAAACATACTTTACCAGATGATGAAGCATTTGTTGTGGAAAAAATAACTCTGCTCTTCTTTTTTTCAGTTTTACAATTATTTATATTTAATAGAGAAATATATATTTAACTGTCACTGACCTGCAGTCGTCCATAAAGTGCTGCCAGGTCCAGAGGAGTCTCCTGTCGATTGTTTCTCATGGTGGGGTCAGTCAGCTCCTGAAGCAACACTGAAACCACCTCAGTGTGTCCATACTGGGCAGCGCAGTGGAGAGCTGTTTCCCGCTCATGGTTCTGTGGAACAGCAGAAAAAGGAAACTGACACTGGGAATAATGACAGTAAGAGAGGCAGTGGATGCACGAATTATGGTGGCAATAACGGCCGGGAGATGTGACGTGAAGCCAGTGTTTCTCTCTAACTCGCTGGGCCTTTTGACCACAAATACACTCAGAAGCTGTTTTAATAATACATTTATATAATACTTTAATAATAAACACCTCATAAAAATCTAACAACAGCACTTGACCCATTTTAATAAACATAGTTTAATAATGTGCATTTATAATGCAGCATGTCTGTGCTGTCAAAATCCTTATAAAAAAAAAAACATTTAAAATTTATTTTCAGAATAATTTTTACCACAATCACATTTATCAAAGTCCACCAGTGGACAATGAACAAAACTATGCATGTAAAGTATAATGCACATGCTTTTTAACACCTCTGCCTGACTTGCAAAGAACTTTGTATGTGTGTATTTTAAAGGTTATGGGCAGTCTGAGAAACAGTGTCGATGTCCCAGATCTCCAGCGATGACTGTCAACAACGTGGCTGGTGGGCTCTGGGGTTGCAGCACCGGATGAAAACAGCCCCCATAAGGAAAAGGAAAAGTGGGCAGAGTGACACGTGAAAGAGAGAGGCGTGATGGGAAAGAAGCAGAGGCTAATCTGTGCAAGTAGCTGAAAATGAATACACTAAGACCACATACTGATAGCATAAACATAAAGATTGTTTAAGTATTCAAAGCAAAAATGAATCCGTCCGTCCTGTAAAAGCACTGCAGTAGGCGAAAGGATCTTCCATGAAAAGACTCCAAAACATCATGACCACACATCACTGCTCAAATCCAATCTTTTGTCTTTTCTTGCTCTCCAGAGCCAAATCCTCCTCTGCCTCCATCATTTCTCATTCCCCTGTCCCCCTATATGAAGACACGCATAAACACACCAGTATATGCTTCACAGCCCCTCAGCCAATGATGTCCCTCCGTTCTCCCTGTGGACTGCACACTCCTCCATTCATGTACGAGTGTCACCTTGCAGAGGAAGCCTGAATGCAGGTCCACTGTGGTGCAAGCACAATAACCAAACTCAGGGGGACCATACTCACATTTATCACCATTTTCAGATATAACTGCTGCTCAGATTTTACAGAACAAAATCCATTTGCTCTGTTTCTTTGTGGATATTCTATCACCATGTGTTACATAATTCCCCTCTCATGAATGGTTTAAGTTTCATCTTATGTACATACTGACCTCATAAACTACTGCTGAGTCCCCAACCAGAACAAATGCAGCACACTCAGTCTTCATTTGCTGACACGTCAGAAGAACAGACAAACTTTAACCTTAGCTAGAAAAAGAAGTTGGTGCACATATAAAAATCTATCTTCACCCTCTTGCTGCTTCTGCATATTTACCAAAAATAATAACAAACTAAGGAGCTACAGAGATGACGCTGAGGGAGAACTGGCCTCTCAGCAACAATAGATATTAGCCTCTTCAACAACTGAGCAACTCCACCTGCTGATGAAGGTTGTGTAATACAATCTCATGGTGTGTCGGGTGAAAGTTAATCCTTGCACATCCGGCTGGTGTCGTAATACATCATCAGAAAGCCTGATTTGTCACCTTTACAATGGGGTAAAACTTGTAAGAATCAGAAAATACTGCAGGGAAAGTTTTGGATGAACTACACACACATTTAGCTTTGTTTTTCTTACCACAGAAGCACCACAATTACAAGTTATACCTCACTGTAAAGGTGACTTATCAGGCTTTCCAACAGAGAGGCCACCATCACTTAATTAAAGAAGAGGCATGCCTCAGTCGGGCAGTACAACAGAGTTATAAACAAACAGATTAAGTCTTCCTTTTCAGGTTTTTTGGGTTATAGAAAAAAAGATCAAGCAGGACAAAAATTGCAGAGAAAGGAGCAAACACATCCGACACGTTTTACTGCCTGCAGGATAATCACCAGCTTTTTACTCTAAAGTAAAGATAATAGCATAATTTCATGTTCACGTAACGTAGCTTTTAAATGAAATATCATTGTGTCATTTGCAGTTTTGTCATTATGTACGACTCTTACTGTGTTTACAGCAACATGACGCGTTCAGCAGCATCGCTGAACGTTACTTTACACAGATGAGAAAAAATTAATATGTCTTCTTTTTAAGGCATAGTTTGGATTTTAACCCCTTCACGCCTGGTGTGCAAACCACTTCTGGTCTTTGGTTTATTTCTTTTTATCTAATTTATTTCATTTATATATTTGCCTTTATTCACTCATATTTATATATTTATGTTCATATTATTACTTTATTTTGTTTTTTCACAGACTTCGGGAAAATGTGGTAGTCTTATTACGAGTAAAGTCAGAATTTTACAAGAATAAGTTGGACTATTACAAGGATTACAAGGATAAAGTGGTAATTGTTCCATTTCCTCCAAGTCTGCCTACTTCTTTCTTCATTCAGTCCTGATGCTGATGATAACGCGGCGCTGATGTGCTACAACATGAAGTGTCTCATGGTTTGTTAAACGCGTTAAAAGTTTAACTTTTCGAAATGCTTCACAGCCTCATTTTAACAACTTCCTCTTCTAAAACACCAAGTTCAAATATTACGACTTTATTCTTGTAAAATTACAACCTAATTCTAATGATATTACAAGTTTTTCTCTTTTAATATTACAACTTTATTCTTGAAGTCTGTGAAAAAATAATTTTGTTAATGTGGCCATAATACTCTGTTGTATCAAAAAGTATTAAATAAAATAAATGAATAAAACTTAAATACCTATACCTAAAGGATTGTTCATATGATTTTACACTTTTATAGTGTTTGGAAATTAAGTATAATAATAATCGTGATAATCGCAAAAATCATGATTATTTGTTTAACAATAGTCATACCAAGACTATGTAATCGTGACATCAATACTTTCCAATTTAAATGTCTAACTATGCAAACAGGAGAAGAAGCTGACTGCAACAGATGAGAACAACTATAGTTTAAAAATCAGCTCCACAACTGGCATATAAGGAATATCAAATTTATCTGTAGTCACAAAACAAGGTCTAAACTTGAATTATGCTTCAGTAACAATGAAAATGACCACATGTTCGTATTAAACTCAAAGCAAGCGTGAAAACATAATACAAAGACCAATAACTCAGACTGAGAGCATCAATGGAGAGCCATCGTCGTCACCATTCAGTCTCTGCAGCGTTAAACAGACTATATAGTTTTGTCAGACTGGTTTTCTGTGCTTCACATACTTTGTTTAAGACAAGGAAAAAAGAAGAGTGACAAAAAGATGAAGTGGGAGACAGAGTGGCAGGACATGGGAGAAAAAACTCTTCCCTCTGCGTTCTCAGAGTGGGCTATATATTTCCATTATGCTCACTCTGACAGCTTTCCGATACCATCAAGCACTCAGTGCTTTGTTGCTGATTGGGCTCTGAGCAACAGTCATCTAGTAATGCCACATCAACAGGCATGGCAGCACGTCACCGCCATGCCCATGAAAATGGATGCCATCGCTCTCCTTTCAGCAGCGAGAGACTCTGACAAAGCGGTAATGGTTTCAAATACAAAGAAGCTAAGTACTTGGATAAATATAGTTGATTTTACCAAAAACATCCCCATATTTTTGTTATAACCACTTAAAGAGTCATTTACTTTGTAATTATATAATTATATGTGCAGAACAAGCACACAATCGACTTACAGTCATACTATAACAGTGCATTTATCTACACTCAGGCTGACATTTTGCCATGGCTAACACTATTCAGTGCTAACTCAGGTCATCTGCATGGGAGCAAAAATGCAGCTACATTCATAAAAATGAGCACCTTTTTCATACAAACCAAGACTAAAGTGCAACCGGAGTGAGTGAAGCAGAGAGGCATTTTTCTGAACTGTGCTAACGCTGATGGACTGATATGCAGGATGGGCTCCGACCACATTCCAGCATCTCATCACCACAGCAGCTACCCAGGGAGAAATGAGCAAATAAAGACAGAAAAATGAACAACTTGCAACTTTACTCCTCTCTTATAAGGTTTACATTATTAAAATGGCTGCATTTCTATACTTTTTCTATTAGCATGCATTTTTGGTTCTGGTATTATGATGGGTGTAATATCACTAATGAGGTGACAGATTTTCCTTAATCTCACCTTGCACAGTATTTCACTAAAAACCTATGAGAGAAACCAAGCTACTGCTAGCTAGACCCATTCTTTTCTGCTGTTTGTGGGAGCACTGTGCTCTGTAGGAGGCTGATGTACCTTAGTGTTGTTGCTAAGACCATCTAAACAAAAGATTGAGTACACACCAACACCAGAGTGCCTCAGAAGCCAGATAAACTTTTAAAAAAGTCAACCTATTCACAACCTTTCACTGCAAACTATCCATGCAAAGCCAAGCGAAGCTTTCAGAGATCACCACATTCCAAGTAGCATTGCAAATGTTAATCCAGTCGTATGTCTGAGGATCTTCTTTGTTTTCTTTACAATGAAGCTCAAATTAAAGCCCCATTATCTAACTTTTCACACTTTGGCGTCACCTAGTGAAGGATATTTCAGCATCCTTCTTGCGTCCTGTCTCTTCTCTGAGCTCTCTCCATCCAGTAAAAGTCAGTCTGATGTCGACTCTTATCTCTTCCTCTGGGACTTTTTCACTTTCATTTCCTTAATTCCTCCAATATTACTCCTCTTGGGTTTCTTTGCTAAATCAGCCATGGTGCACATTTAAAAAGGAAATGCAGCTGCTAGCATGATGTGATGCAGCTGTAATGTGATGCTCTCTGCTGGAACACAGAGTCCCAGCCGGATTCTCCCCCTTCGGGCTGCTGCAGGGCAACAACAGTTCCAACACATCAGTGTGCCAACAAAAGACTGAGAAGCACAAAGTTTTAAGTAATTGAACAATTTAATTCTGATTTTTTCTGTCAAATATTGCGATTTGGTTTGAGATTTAATTTTTTTAATTCCATCTTATGTTTATTATTCACAGAGAATTGGTGGATTTCTACATGACATGACATCAAAATATGACCTGCTCTTTATTCTAACCAGAACGTAAAGCTGAGACATGAACGGCTTTATTTACCAACTGCAAAATTCCCCCTGCGGCAAAACACCGAGTCCTGAAGGTTTCTACTTCGTCCTTGTAGTAAAGACACAACAGACTGATGTTAATGATCTTATTTACACCACAGACATTTCAGAAGTTGGACTGTTTTCTGTCCTCTGCGTTTTTTTTTGTCTCAGCGTTTTGGTCATTTATGGAAAATTAGTCGGTGATGAGGTGAAAAATGTGACTTCACAGCTGAGTGTAGCTGTCACATGATGTTAAAATGACTGTCGCACCAGAAAGACGACGGGAACAAGACTGAAGCAAGTGGATTTGTAAAACCGTGGATGCTGCGGGTTTGAAACCTGGATCAGGTGCAGTGTAACATAAAAATAATCTTTTGCAATTTGCAATGTTTTAAATTGCAATTTAGATTTAAAAACTAACATGTTTTTTTGGTTGTTTCTGTTTTTTGTTTTGTTTTTTTACATACTCCTGCTCTGAAATAGAAAAACATCTATTTTCTAATTTCTAATCCATCATTAGGAAATTTTACCAAGGCTAATTTAGCAGTAAAAAGCCGGTTAGTTGCTCTGCTCCTTAGAAAGTAAGTAAGAAGGTACAGCTATGACTGCAATTACACAAGTTAGATTGAATTAAAAAACAGTGTAGGTGTTATGAGCTGGACACACTGGAGGCAACGTCACTCCTTCTCCATCATTCCCTGTGGAACATGCCCGATGAGGCGGAAATCGCTGCCCTCTTCCAGCCAAGCGACGGGCGACATTCCTCCCTCTGAAATGTTGCGCTCATTTACGTAGCCGGGGCGTTCAACACGACACAAGAAAATAGAAAAATGTTCAATTTTATCCCATTTTTATCTTTCCCATTACCTCCATTACCCACTGTTGCCTTTGATTTTGTTTTCTCTGGAAAAAAAAGGTTAAACCTAATGAAGAAGGGAAGAGATGACGAAAGAAAAAAAGAGAAGATGGGCCTTACTGGAATAAACTACCCCTTCTCAAGTTGTGCTCATTAACAAGTCTGTACTGTGCTGATATATCTGGTCCTTTCAGTGGTCATTTTCTTTACAAGTCATTCCATGCTGATTTTAAAGTCATGTTCTTTCTCAAGCTTGTTTAATTGGCCTTCTAGTAGCTTCAACAAACTTTGTACGTACATGAACATTTAAGATCCCAAATCAGCCGGCAGCTTGTTCAGACTCTAATAAAAAATGCTTGTGCGTATAGTAGCTACAATAAAAACAGAAAGCATAGCTAAGAATTTAAAAGGCACAGATGACAGCAAATTAGGAGTGTTATCAAGTAGTTGGAATAGTTGAAATTATCTTTAAAGTAAAGGCATCATAAGTTTAAAGCTGTTTCTAAACAAGTCATATATGTTATGTTACCATGACAGCAAGATTAAAGATAAAACTTTAATTATATTGGCATAAAGGAAAATCTGTGTGTATTTAAGCAACATTCCTGGTAAATATGTCTTTATGGTTGCAGTTTAGCACCACAAACATAATCAAATGTGCTTTATAGTGCTTCCATATAACACCTAAATTAACACCCTCACACACACAATCTGCTCTCAGCTTGCAATAATCAGTCAGGGCTGTAATTTGTTTCAATTCATGGAGAAATGAATCAGTTCGCTCTTGGTGAACCTTAATTAGGAAGCTCTCTGCAGACAGAAAGTCAGGAAAAAATATGACTTACCATTTTTTCCTTTAAAGATTACTCATAAGAAAACATCCAACGGCTCGGTGTGACTGTGTGTTTTGGCAGCAGCGGGATAGCAGTGGCCGTTTGAGCGAGGACTTTCCCAGAGCGGTTTCTCCAAGTAGTAGCATGTGTGCTCAGAGAAGCAGGGTTCACATGTTGATCATCAGGAAACATATGGCTTCATTTTGTTGTGGGGTAGCAACATGTGTGCATGATAGGGCATAAAATTACCAAGAATGTAAGGTGAAGACACAGAGGCACTAAAGGAGAAAGAAATCTGCAGGAAGACGTGGAAGGCAAACGACCTCATGACCTGTTACCTTTGCCTTAGTTCACACAGTCTAATTTCCCAGAAGGCCTTGCTTGTGAAATGACTTCTTCTGTCATGTATTCACAATATTACACTGTTGATCTTCTTTGGAGGAACAAATAAAAAGGAAGGAGCCCAAGAAGATGGGAAAAAGTGCCCTGCACCCATCTGCTGGTGGAAAAGATAACATTCCAATGCATCTGCTGCATGGTGACACACACTTCACTCAGTCACTTACAAACACACATATATGTAGAGTGTAAATACCCAATAACCCTTTCAGTTACTAACGCAGAGGTTGCACACAGAAGAGGCCGCCCAGAGATTGTGGGCTGGTTCCCACACACCACATCTGCACTGCATCAGTGGGCAAGTCTGCAGGACAACTGTCCTTTACCCTCCACAGTCTGACGTGCACATAGTTATGTTTACAGTTCAGCTTTCCTCCAGCCAAGCACCCTGAGGTGCCTGGATTTTTGTTATTTAAAGAGCTACAGATTTAAAATTCCTGTGAACCATTGCAAACACTGTCCACAACATTATACATACTCACTTTAAAAATAGTATCCTGCACTAATATTTCACCATATCTTAATGAAGGATAAAGTGGCATGCTTTTTAAGGCCAAATTACAGGTTGTGTTTAATCCCTTATCCCAATAATTACAGTTTTGTGGTTAAAGTTTGGTTTTAAATTAACATTCAGAGTCATGCAAGGGCAGAAACTTAAAACAGGACGGCCAAACTTCAGAATTGAATCAGTTTCTAAACAGAAGCCATAGTAGAAGCTGTTTTGGAAGTTTTATGGTATCTGTGTTTTTTTATATTGTTCAAAATCATTTAAATCCGATTTTCTAATAGTATAACATAACTAAATCAAATATATACAAATTTCAGAGCATCTATAAATGGACTACAAAATAATATAACAATCAAAAACACTCTTTTTCTGAATTGATAAGATCTTTTTTTACTTTAAAACAGTTTTCTTGTGTTGTTGTGAATTAATGAGACACCTCAAGGTCCGTGAGAAGATGCTCTTACCTGCAGGAAGTAAAGACACAATAAAAAAAAGGAACAGCATTTAGTATCGTAACACACAACCACTCAGCTGTGATGGAGTCTTTATCCTTATAAGCTTCTCCTGAAGATATGAGCGAAGCTACAAACAGGAAAACTAAACTAAACGAGACAAAACCAAAAACTATGATCTTAACAAACATAACAAAACCAGAACTGTAAACCAGAATCACAAAACTAAAACATGACACAAACATGATCATGACATCCAGTCACTCAGCATTAATAAGTTGGGGTTTGTTAAAAGCAACAATACTGAACTTTGGCAGATTTTTGCGCTTTGGCCCCCCCTAACGACGACTAACTCACCATCCACCTTGCATCCTGTCTCTTCTCTGAGATCTCTCCAGCCAGTAAGCCAGTCCATTGTTGATTGTTGCCTTCCCTTTTGCTTTGTCACTTTCTCTTTTTCTTTCCTTCCTCTGTTAGAGTCCTTTTGCTTTTCTTTGCCACGGTGTGCGTTCAAAATGGCCAAAGTGTTGATGTCTAGTTACTGGTGCGTGACATGGTGGCGTAAAGCAAAACACAGCTGTCACGTGAAGCTAAAAGCTGGAACACAAAGTTGTAAAGTACAGTTTGTCAGCGCCAGGATGCTGCAGGGTGATGACGGCCCTTAGCACAGGTCCATTTGACATCAAAAAGTCAGAAACAAGGAGTTTTATAGTCGGAAACTTGCTGCTTTAATGGAGAAAAAAAAAACAAAAAAAAAAACAAAAAGCCTAAATACAAAGTATTTTAAAAGATCACTGTGTGTTATGGGGCTTCGTGAAACAATCGTAATGCAATATTCTATACATTTGTGTGCATCATTAGGCCGAATGGAGGGCATGTATCTGTGTTAGTAAAGCTCTATGCTGTGCCAAACCTCACAGCACAGCCCTGCAGCTCCAAAACTAATGAGAATTTCCAAAGTAAATATGCAGCTTCCTTCTGCTTGTTGAGTCAAGGTGCGAGGTAACTCTTATCAATGTTATGAAAACCACGATATTGCAATTATTTACCAGGGCAGAACAAGTGTTGTTTTTAAGAATCTGTCCTTCACTGTCTTCAAAATCAAACAACACTCTCATTGTTGGATTGCAGAAGCATCAAAACATTCATTCGCTTCCATTAAATACTGGCAAACTCAAATAACTAATTTTCTACTTATTATGGTTTATTAGCTGTAAAAAGATAACCACATAAAATGCAAAATGAAATAAGTGAGATGGTGCAAAGATGAGATTTGTGCTCTATACTGTGAAGCAGCAAGCCTGCAGTTACAGAGTTAATAAGAGCAGGAGCTAAAGTCAGCCACAAATCAAGGTGAGTGCTATCAACAAGAAAGCACAAGAGCATTATCAGCCTTAGCTAGCGTAACTGTGAGCATTTTATTTAGCAATAATGTTTCCACAAAGACCAGGTCAAAGATTTCCAACTAGAAAAGTTCGAAAAAGAAGCTTTGCAGCTTACTATTCGTAGCAAGGTTTCTACGTCAGGGGTTACCTGGCACAGCAAACACCACAACTCGGTAGGCTTAGACACATTTATTATCAACACAGACACAAGCAGGACGCCTCTCCATGCTCCTTGTCCTTCCTCTCCGAAGCCTCAGCACGCTACTGCAGATAAAGAGTTCAGGATTAGACATGCGTTACAGTTGTGCCAATCTGCATTACCTGCTGCTCCCTGAACCACCGTCTCACCCTCCTTCCCACAGCTGAGGACCATGCCCGCCACTCTTTTAACTTAGAGGGATTTTCCATTGTCATGACTCTTGGACCTTGGTATTGATACTGCAAACCTCCCCACAAGGTGCACGCAGTTATGTCTGGTCTTAATAAATTTTATAGAGACACATTTCAAACTGACAGAAGCTCCTACCTGTGATTCTCAAGTTAACACAGAAAAGAACAAGCGATAAACACAACTATTGATTAGTCAGACCTTAAAACTCTGTGCCTTTGACTCATTTTGACTTTTATTATCCACATTCCTGGAGCCGCTGTTGCCCAGCAGAGTCCTGAGGCTGAGAAACCGCACGTCACAACTTCTTTTTGCCCTCCCAGTGCATCCAAATTATGGCAGCATTTCGCTTAACACCAGGTCACATTCAAGCACATGGATGTCAACACACTGGCCATTTTATATGCACACCCCAGTGACACGTCATCAGAGGACATTATCGAAGGAAGAGAGGAAAAGAAAAAAGTTATAGAGCAAGAGATGAGACAAGACTCAACATCAGACTGACTTTTAGAGAAGAGTCAAGATGCAAGACTGATGCTGAATCAGCCATCATCAGGGGGACTCCGTTAGAAAATCTAAATCAGTTTAAAGTTCAGTAGTGTGGCTTTAATCACACAAGTAATCAACTCTCAGACCAGACCAAGATGAAATCTTTATGACGTGGGACTACTGACTTTAAAATCTAACGCCAGCTTATTTCATTTTCATTAAATGAACAAAATACAAGACTCAGGTGAACAAAAATCTTTCTTGA